>NW_006408608.1:1427890-1501439 GCF_000296735.1 Chrysochloris asiatica | reverse complement strand
AAATAGTACCACCACCACTAATTTAAAGATTGGTAGTTTAAACCCACCCAGAAGAGCCATGGAAGAAAGACCTGGTAATCAGCTTCCATGAACATGACAGCCAAGAAAACCCTATGGAGCAGTGCTACTCTGTGATACATGGGGTCTCTGGGAATTGAAATAGAATTGATAACAATGCGTTTGGGCTTTTGTTTTTTGTTTGTTTTTGTCTTCAGTTACTAATGTGGTACGGTATTTCCTGTGATAAAAAGATAAGACATGTGATAAGCGTGTTCAGGGGTATGTAGTTGTGCAGATACGGCTGTTAGGGCTGTATAGTGGATATGCTGGGTGTGGACCCAGAGGACAAGGGCTATGTGTACTCCAGGGACTATATCAATATATCAATATATTCTACAGTGAGGTTCTCTGTGGTCCTAAATGTATCTACTCCATTTTACATATGGAAACCGAGGCTCAGAGAGGCCAAGGCATTTTCCTGCCTTGAAATCAATCACCTAGGTTGTAAGTGGCTGAAACCAGGGCTGTCTTCATATCCAGCCTCTTTTCCTTGCACCCAGGAAAGGTTTAAAGGACAACAGAAGGCTTAAATGCCAGAGTATGAGTTGTCCTGGGGCCTGGCCGACTGACTTGTGTGCTCATATGCATATCCCCCTCCTCTTCCAGCGTCTCTGCCCCTGTGCATTCTCCAGCCCCCCAGCCCAGCCCTGTCGCATGCGGTCTTTTCTTTCTTGGGATTGCAAATACGCCAAAGATTAACACCCGCAGCTGGCTGCAGCCACAAACAATGGCAAGACCTAGGAAGTGGAGAAATTGCCAGAGAAGCACAGTGGCCATGGCCAGAGAGGCGGGTTCACAGGGTCTGCCCGCTTGACTTGGAGTGACCTGTCCCCTCCACCCCCTCTCCAAGCTCGATGCACCCGGCTGGATGGTGAAAACAGAGCTGCTAATGAAATTCTCACTAGAAAGAAAACTTCTAAATCCACCGCCTTGACCAGAGATTAGGGGGAAGTTAAGGAAGGGGAGGAGCGCCCCCTCCCAGGGGGAAATCTCCAATAAATAATCGCATGTGGAATGGGGAGCAGGGAGACGAAGAGAGGCCTGAAATCCCAGCTGGACACTGTGACCCAGTCTGAGCGGTGTCAACTCCACCTCTGTTCCTCTTAATGAACTAGAAAGCAGGACAGAATAAAGCAAGGACGCAAGGCCTTACTCCTCCCAGCTCTCCACTCCCCCACTTCCACCTGGGGAAATCCAAGGACAGCAGATGCTGTCTGAGAACTTCATGGACTGTTCCGGGAGATGCTGGTGTTGTTGTTAAGTGCCGTCTGGTCAGTTCCGACCCATAGCGACCCACCTGGTAGAGGAAAGAGAAGAATGTTGGGTGGGCTGGCAGCTAGCTTGTACTAATTTGAAAGGCTATAGGAATTGGAAGTAGCCCTGGTGGTGCAGTGGTTAAGCTGCTAACCTAAAGGTCGGTGGTTTGAACCTACCAGGGCCTGCTTTCACAGGAGAAAAGATCTGGCTGTCCAGCCAAGATGACAGGGTAAGAAACCTCATGGGGCAATTCTACTATGTCCTGTACAGTCACTGTGCATGACTGTAAATAATAGCACCCAACAATAACAGTAAATGAATTCAAGATGAACGAATGGATCCTACTCACTTCTAGCTGGGATGTAGCTCTGGAAAGCAAAAATGGAGGAGGGTCTACCATGTGCTGAAGGAGCCTTGATAACAAAGTCGGTTAGGTGTTGGGCTGTTAACCACAAAGCCAGCAGTTTGAACCCACCTGCCAATCCTTGGGAGAAAGATGAGGCTGTCTCCTCCTGTAAACATTTACAGCCTTGGAAACCCTAGCGAGTACTTCTGTTCTATCCTATAGGGGTTCCATGAGTCACAACAAAAACAACCATATCCTTTAATCTCATAACCCTATGTTGTTGTCGTTGTGTGCCGTGGAGTCAGTTCCAACTCATAGTGACCCTGTACAGGGTTTCCGAGGCTGTAAATCTTTCCAGGAGCAGACTGCCTCATCTTTCTCCCGCGGAACCACTGGTAGTTTCGAGAACTGCTGACCTTGCGGCTCACAGCCCGATTCGTAACCACTACGCTACCAGAGCTCTAGCCCCAATTTACAGATGAAGAAACTGAGGTTCTGAGAAGTTAAGTCACAGAATTAGAGAAAAAGGCAGAGAAGGAATTTGAATCCTGGCTTCTCGCCTCCACCCCAGTCCTGGGTAGCTCAGGAGGGGCCGAACAAATGGAAAATGAATCTCACATTGCACGTGCCTTCAATCCCACAGCGGCATTAGCTACCAGGCCAGAACCGCACATTGATTCATTTCTTTTTGGCATAATTATTGTTTAATTTTAACTCTGCTATTTTGTCTGGAGCCAGTCAGGTTTGTACAAGTTCCTTCCCAATTCGTCCCACCACTTCAAAAAATAAAGAATACTATTTTAAACGAAGACGACATAACCCCCTTCTAGCAGCCAGAAGCCGGTCTCCCTGGATTCCAGTTACCATGGTCAGAAACCACGGCTGTATGGCCAGTCCCAGCCCATGACTGGGGAGCGTAGACATGCAGGTGGCTCGTCCCCTCCACAGATGAAGCCACTTAATTACCACTCAATCAATATGCAAACAAGTGCCAAACTGGGTTTGAATCAAATTTCTCATTGGGGACCCAGTGGGGGAGGAGAATCTAGCAGAAGGGGGGCTGTCACCAGGGGTGGGCTAGAAGGGAGGGGGTCTGCAGGAGGAAGAGATGGGCTTCCGCTGGGACCCGAGCACCTGAGGGCCACCGAGAGGCCTTTGGAGTCCCCAGTGCCTGGCGTGGAGCCCGGTTCCCATTGAGGGGAGCTGGGGTTCGTGGCTTAAGGCCGAAGTCGGCGGGAGGGTTTCCAGGCCTGTCAGCTGAAGTCTGGCGGCCTCCACTAATTCATTTGACTCGGAAATCTCAACTTGACCAGGTTCCCCCTCCCCTCTTTAAAACAAACTCATTAAACTTGTCAACACTCATTAGGCCAGTAAAACATTGAACTAGAGTCACTGGGGAGGCTTGGAGTGTGCGTATGTATGTGTGTGTCTGGGAGCATGCACTATAGAACTGAACCAGGCCCTGGGAGACTCATCTCTGAGGCTTGGCTGAGGCAAGGGTAGAAGTCACGTTTGTTTGTTCACCAACTTCCTTCCTTCCTTCCTCTGCCTTTTATCCAAGGCAGAACAGCATAGGGGTTGAGGCACAGACTCCTGAGTCAGATGGGGCTTAGAATCTGGCTTCCCTTCCTGGCTGCCTGACTAAGCAAGTTCCTTATCTGTCCCTGTAATCAGTTACTTTGTCTGTAATATGGGTAGTATGATAATAAGACACATAGTATTGGGGTGTTGGGGAAATCATGCATTTGAAGCTCTTACAGTGATTCCTAGCACATTTTAAGTGCCCAACTATTGGCAGCCATTATGAGTCCCATAATTATTCATGACTTACAAGGTAAGAAGCAGATGACATTCAAAATTTTGTTGTTCATTGTCATCAAATGGATTCCAACTCATGACGACCTCATGTGGCACAGAATAGACCGACTCCATACAGTTTTTGTGGCTGTAATGTTTTCTATATATACCAACCCCACTGGACCCACTGCCTTTGAGTCAATTCCAACTCATAGTGACCCTTTACATACACACATATATATATATCTTTATAACTTCTTGGAGAAAATACATACAGCTGAACATACACCAGAGTCTTGGTGTAACACTGTAGGATAAGTACTGGACTGCAAGGTTGGTTTGAACTGTAAGGTCAGCCATTCAAACTCACCAACCACTTCCTCTACAACACCTATACAGCATTGCCATGAGTTGGAATGGACTTGATAGCACTTAACAACAACAACAACAAACATACACCAATTCAACCATTTTTGCATGTACAAGCCAGCTGGTTTGATGATATCCTTCTGATTGTACAGTCCTTTTCTTTATCCTTTCCCAAATGATTCTCCCCCCATTGAGATAAGCTCACTGGCCTCTAAGCTTCTCATCAAACCTTTGAGTTGCAATTGCCAAATCAATCCCATACAGATTGTTTTTAAATGAACACATGCTCAAGGAAGGTATTTTTACTAATTAAGCTAGACTTTTGTTTCATTTTAAGACTCTCTGGTAGCATAATGGGTTATGAGTTGAGCTGCTAATCACAAGGACAACAAGGACAGAAGTTCGAATCTACTAGACACTCAATGGGAGAAAGATGAGGCTTTCTGCTCCCATAAAGAGTTACAGCCTTGGAAACCCTATACAGGGTTACTGTGAGTTAGAACCAACTTGAAGGCACGTAACTACTACCACCAGAAGCATCACTGTTTAGTATAAAGATGACTACAGAGGATAGTTTGGGTTTGAAGTTTAAGATTTAAAGAGTATCTCAGAGTGGTAGTTTCAGGTCTTGGCTATAATCTTAATGGAACCAGATTTCCAGGCCTTGTCTTCCTTGAACCACTAACCTCTAGGTGAGCAGTCAAGTGAAGTACTAAATAGTTTAGAACTTTTTGAAGTCTAGGTTTGGAAGAATTCAAGTTCGAACCTTAGCTCCCTGCTGCAGGACCCAGTACAAGGGACCATTTCACTGAGCGTCAGTTTCCCCAAGTAAAATAGATAAAAACAAATAAACAAACAAAAACCTGTGTTCAAAAAACAGTTATGATGAGAAGTGAGTTAGCACACAGAGTTAAATAGGAATATTAGGAATATCCGTGATTCTTTGTCTTTCCCTATTCAGCATTATACTCCTCCCCTCCCTCCCCCCCCCCCCCACCTTCAGCTTAGAATGCCAGGGCCTCAGTCTGACTGATTACATTCCTTTGATGGGGCGAATGGGGGGTTAGAGGAGACAACTTCTTATATAACCCAAATCAAAACAGGAGGATCCAGGCTTCTAGAAGAATGGTTGGAGATTGAACCTGTGGTTGGAGAAGAAGAGTCCTCATTTAGAGAAGGAAAGATTGCTTGGAAGAGAAAAACTACCCCCCACTCCAATAATAATAATTTTTTTTTAATCCAATTTTTTGAAAACTGCCTGTTAGAAAGCCAAGCAACCCTCCAGATCTAAAAATGCCATGAGGGGTAGAGGGCTCCCTGTCTGATGCTGCTTTCCGGCCACACTCTCCTGCAAAATTCGTCCCAATTCCTCCTCTCATCGGACTCCTTACAGCTATGGACACAGCCTGCCTGGCTGCCTCCACTGGGACCCAGCTCCATTGGCTCAGGGACACTTAAGCGGAGACAGATTTTAGGCCCTGATGAATAGTGGTTTTGTCTGGGCTCCCTTTTAGGATTTGTGGCTGAAGTTGTGGTATGCACTTTTCCCCTTTAAAGTGGGGTGTCTAGAGACCCTCTCTCTCTTTCTCTCTCTCTCTTTTCCCTTCCCTTCTTATTGAGAATGCCCCCTAAAAAAAAAAAAAAAAAGGCCAGCCTTCTGCTATTTTTCTTCTCTCTCTGAAAATGAGAACATCAGCTATTGAAGCGGATTAATGAACTCTTCCCAAAAGTTTATTAAGGGAAGGTTAGACAAAGGCCCCAAGGCCCGCAGGCAACTGAGCAGTCAGTATATATACTGGGTCCTTTTGTCCCCCCAGGGCCGACGCATGAATACTTCTCAATGGCCCTCTTTAGAGTGACAAGAACAAGCCAGACAACGGCTTGTTAAAAGGAGCTGCAAACTGTTTCTCTTTTTCCAGCCCAAAGCTCCATCCTCATTTCTCCTGCATTAATGTACATCTGCACTGGGAAGAATAATCGCCTGGAATTCTGTCGGTTTTGTGTGGGTCTTTCTTTTTTCTTAAATACACCCTTCCTCCTCCTTCTCTTCCCTGCCCCCACTCCCCCTCCCTCCTGTCCCCACCCTCCTCCCTCCCCCCCAGCAGTCCTCTCGCCATATGTTGTGTGCACAGCCTGACTGTGTCTTTGAGGGACCCCAGGGTGGGCATTTCTGAAGAAGAATGGAGAGTAGGAAGATGGGGAATGGGATTCTTGAGTCTGTGTCCTCTTCCCCCATCCTCAAAACAGTAACTATCATTTTGAACATCTACTATGTATTGGGGACTAGAGTCGGATTTTTTGTGTGTACGTTACCACTCACAGTAATCTTTGACAAGGTAGGCATTATTTGGAGTCCACGGATGATACAAATGATTGACATGCTGAGCTGATTATTGAAAGACTAGAGGTTCAAGTTCATTCAGAAACACCTAGAAAGAAAGGCCTGGTCATCTACTTCTGAAAAATCAGTCAATGGAAATGCTATGGACCACAGTTCTAGTCTGACACCAGGAGTTGGACTCCACTTGGTGACAGCTGACTTTGAGGTGTAATTTCCCCAAAACTAAAGATAGGGAGGAGCAATGTTTGTGCAGTGGTAGAATTCTTACCTTCTGTATGGGGTACACAGGTTCAGTTCCTGGCCATTGTGCCTCATGCACAGCTACCAGTGGAGACTTGTGCGTTGCTAGGACGCCGAACAGGATTCAGTAGAGCTGTTGAGCTACTTCCAAACATCAGCCAGTGAAACTCCTGTGGATCAGTGATCTAATCTGCATTGGATCTTGGTGATGTCCCAGGACTAGGCAGTATTTCATTCTGGCTCTGTTGTGCATGGGGTTGCCATGAATTGGGGGTTAACAACAACAGAATAGACAGAAAACTGAGGCAAAGGAGGAGAAGTAACATTGTCAAAGTTGCGTGCCTTGGACCAGCTGTGACTTAACTCCAGGCCTGGCTGACACATGAGTCCCAAACCCCTGTTTCGTCTGGCCCCCTGTTTCAGTGCTACATTCAGGATGAGGACTGAGGCCAAAGGCAGATCTCCATCTTGGCGAAATCAAGAACTTCTGATGAATCTAATGACCACAGCTCGGTCATCTCAGAGAGAATCAGTGTGTTCTGAGAGAGGGGCTACCCATGAGGCCTGAACCCTTGGACACATGGCTAGACAGAGTTGTGGGAGAAAGTGTGATGGAGTACTGGGACATAAAAGGGCTTTGGGAGACTCTTCTCTTACCTCGCAGTGCTAAAGGAGTAGGTGTTACAATTCACATGAGCCAAAACAACAGAAAATTCCAAAATTCTCTCCAACTGGGCTGGGGAGTGTTATGCAGGTCTGTGTGTCTATGTGCACTTGAGTATGTGCACAGACATATGTACATGGACAGTGTTATGTGCATGGATGTCAATGTGTACATATGTGTGGGTATGCATTTGACTCTGTGCCTGGTCATGTGTGAGTGTGTATGTGAGTGGGTGTGTATATGTTGGTTATATACGCAGTTGTGTGTATGTGTCTGTGCATGCACATGTATGTGAGTGTGCACATGTATGTGATTAAGTTTAGTTCTTGAGTTTCTAGCTCCTATGTCAGATTGTACTTCGGAGGGCACTTCATTCTGTTTTCACCTCCTTATTCAGGAGACCTGGTGGTACAGTGGGTCAAGCACTGGACTATGAACCAAACCATCGACGATTTGAACCCACTGGCCGCTCCATGGCAGAGAAAGATGAGGCAGTCTGCTTCTGTGAATATTTTTGTTGTTGTTAAGTACCGTTGAGTTGATTCCAACTCATAGCAACCTTGTATAAGGTTTTCAAGGAATGGCTGGGGGCGGGGTTTGGACCTCCAAACTTGTGGTTAGCAGACTCATACTTAGCCTACAGCGCCAGTTGGAAACCCTATGAAGCCACAGTGCTCTGTGAAAAGTGGGTGCACAATAAATGCTCACTACATTTAGAAGTTTCCTCAGTCATGTGAACAATGGAGGGAAGAGAGACAAGGCAGGGGAGTTGAAAGCTATGCCCTCTTCCTCTTCTTCCTCAGTAACCCTCTCCCATCTCAGTCTTAATTTGGGTAGTGAAAGAGTCTGAGCAGGAGCAGCCTCTTGGTCAGGGCCTAGAGACTTGACTGGACCTGTCTCCTGTCCTGTGTCCTTTCCTTCGCCATCACTACCCTCTAAACAGCTCCTTCCTAGCAGTGCAGGGGATGGGGTACCTGGGGGAAGGAGTGAGATGGGAAAGGAGAGGGGCTGAGGTGAGTGACCAGATGGAGGAACACTTGTTGCTTGAGAGTTGGGGGCCCAGTCTCTGAATCCTGGCTCCCTTGGTGGTGGTAGGGGGCCAAGCATCTTTGTTTGCCTGGGGCTTTACTGGATTTAGTAACAAATGCCCCACATTCCAGGGAACCCTTCAGTCCCAGGAAAACTGCAATGGTTGGCCTCTTACTTCCTGGTTCCATAGGCTCTGGTATGCCATCTGTTAAGTGGCACCTCAAGCCCACCCCACGTTTGTGAAGGCACAGTATGGAGAATATGCAGAGAAGAGTTCAGGTGTTATGATGAGGACTTAACTCTTTGCATCTGCACTTCAAGTGGGGTGAGGGGGAGCCTTGAAACTAGAGTCTGCCCATCCCTGTGGGTAGGAAAGGAGCTCAGTGGCTGAGCCTGGATGTACACTGGAGTTTATCAGGGGAGGGGACACCAGGAGATGCCAGATTTTACATTTGGTACAGGGATCATGGCCCTGTGATTTAGGTCAATCTGGGTTCAAATCCTGCTTCTGCCACTTGCTGGCTCTACCTGGAGCTTGAAGAATGGAGATTGGAGAGTCTACCTCTCATATCCCACTCTGCCCAGAAAAAGGCAGGTATCCCACACATACTAAGTTCTCCCTCTTCATTTTTGTTTGTCTGCCCACCCCTCCAACCCCCATCCCGATTCCTTCCTGGCTTAAGGACAGAATATTGGGAGGGGGAGGGGGGGCGGGAAGAAAGCAGAAACTCCAGATGCCAAGTCTATTTAGAGAGACCCAAGGGGAGGGGTCGGTGAAGCAGGGGGTCAAAGGGAGGTTGTTGAAGAATCCTCATAATTTAAGAAATCTGCTTCCCCTCTCTCTCTGCAAGATAAGAGTTACTATTTCATGGATGATTTCAGTGGAACTTTCCCCAAGGGAAGGCTGTGGCCCCTGACCTTTATAACCTGTACTTAGCACTTTCAAAAGCCCCCAGTACCCCCAGAGAGCTGACCTGGGCTGGGACCAAGGTGGCTGGGCAGGCAGAGCTATAAACAAGCCTGGCTCCATGGGCTCAGGAATCCTGAGTGAAAAAACAGAAAGGAGCTCAGAGATGGGGCCCAATCCTAACCTGTGATCATGGGGCTGGAGGGAGCAAGAGGACAGGGTGGGAGGTGGGGTGGAGGGTCGAAGGAGAATCATAAGGAGGAGAGAGCTAGGGAGGAAGAACTGGGGCATCTGACCCCCACATAAGAAGGATATTTCCTCCCTTGGAGCCTCAGTTTTCTCAACTGTAAAATGGAGCTACAGATATCTTCCTCATAGTATTTTTGTAAACACTAAATGAAATAATGCAGGTGAAAGAACTTCAGACAGACCTGGCATGTAGTAAGGGCTCAGTAGTGCTTCAGGGAAAAGGTGGTGATGCTTGATAAAGTAGAGGGACAGAACTGGGGCAGGGGGTGACATGACTGGAGATAGAAGTAACTGATATTGGATTGTCAGGTCATCACCAAATGCTTTGTTGAACACTAACTAAATACCAGGTACTGTGCTGCCACAGAGAACAACGTGGGGATATCCCTACCCTCAGGGACCCCTGAAGGATGGGAAGACAGGCAAGCAGAGATGCCTCCCATTCAATGTGACAGGTGCCATGCTGGTGGGGGGCACTGGGAATGAGCAATTTGGCTTTAGGAGCTGTGAGATGGAAAATCTTTTCCAAATTTTTCTATCTTGATTTTTCTTAAGCTTGCATGCCCTATGTATCTTTCTAGAAATTCCCATCTCAGCTCCCGCTCACTGTCACTGCCCACCCCAAGTCTGCTTTGAGCATGTCTACATCTTTTGGGGGCTTCAATCTGCCCCCATTTTCTTGATAGGAAAACAGTTTGGGAGACGGGAATGGCCTATTCCAGCTTTCCCTTCAAGTCTGCTGGAAGCCACCACTGGGCCAGTTTCTTGTCCCAACTCAGCCTTTTACCTTGTGGTATCTCTGTAACCTCAGATAAGAAACTACCTCAGTCTCTTGGTCTGTAAAACAGAGCTAACAACAGCCCCCTCTCATGTGCCTGGCACAGGTTAGGTGCTCCCATCCTGTTTGCAGGTGCCAGAGGCCAGCTTTCTGCCTCCACACAGGAGCCTGAGCTGAGTTCCTACAGCCCCGCCAGGTCTTTGAAGCTTAGAACAGCCCTCAATTACTGCAATTAATTACCCCAGGATAATGCCACTAGCCCTGCCCCCTGTCTGAGCCTTCAAGTGGCAAGGGGTGGGCGGAGGACTGGGGAGGAGGGGATGTAAAGTGGCTGCCTGTGTAGTTTATGGACACAGAAAGTCTGATTGCTTTTACACACCAGCCTGTTTTGAAATCAAAGAACATTTCCAGGGGAGGAGGGCGGGTGCCAGCCTTTCCAAATATTTATATTTTTGCCCCTGTCTCTGTCTGGGGCTGGCCAAGGTAGACTGGTACTTGGCTGGGTCAAGGGTGGGTACTCAGGGACCAAGGAAGACACTTTCCTTTGAGAGCTGCTGACAGACTGGAGAGGACCCACACCCACCCCTGTACTCCATCAGAGAAAAATTTGGGTGTGATATTGTAGGATAAGCATTGGAGTGCTAACTGCAAGGTTGATGGTTCAAACCTACCAGCCACTCCACAGAAACCCTCTATGGGGACGCTATGAAAACATCTGAAGCATGTGACAGGGACTCCGGGCATGTCATGTGTCCTCTCTGAGCCTACGTGACTTTGTCTTCAAAATGAGCCTCAAGGTGGCCCCTGCCCCAACCACTTAGAAGGATGTGTGTGAATTAATGCAAAGTGATGAAGATAACATTTCAAACTCTCAAACCTGCAGATCCTGACTTGCGATCACTCCATGTGCTACAGAGCAGAGCTGCTCAATAAGGGTTTCTTGGCTGTAATCTTTTCAGAAGCAAATTACCAGGTCTTTCTTCTGTAGTACTGTTGAATGGGTTTGCCCCACCAGCCATTATGTTAGTAGAGATCTCTAAGGATCTCATTGTTGCTTTTGTTAAGTGCCATCCAGTCATTTCCAACTCATAGCAACCCTGTATAGGGTTTCTGAGGAGCGGCTGGTAAATTTGAACTGCTGACCTTGAGGTTCAAACCATCCTTGGGGTTGAGTGCTTATCCTATGGCACCACTCCAGGATTCATTAGGAGATCTTTTTGTTCATCCATTCTATCATTCATTCTCTCTCCCAGTGAGAGAGGCTGCAACTAAGGTTGGACTTCTGCTTGGGTTTAACATTCAGAAACATTTTCTTATTTTTTTTGTTTTTGTTTTATGAAGGGATTGCATGCTTACTCTGAAAATGTTTCTGGCATTGAAAGAGTTCAGAAGAAACCCTGGTAATTTAGTGTGTTTACCTATTGGGCTGCTAACCACAAGGTCAGTAGTTTGAATCCACCAGCTGCTCCTCAAAAAGAGATGAGAATTTCTGCTCTCATAAACACTTACAGCCTCGGAAATCCTATGCAGGGTCGCTAGGAGTTGGAATGGACTTGATGGCAGTAGGGTAGAAGAGTTCTGGCTCTTTGTATGTCAGAGCATGACTGTGCTCCATAGGGTTTGCAATGGCTGACTTTTCTGAAGTAGATTGACAGGCATTTCTTCTAATGTGCCCCTCGGTGGACTCAACCCTCCAACCTATTGGTTAGCAGCTGAGCGCTTTAACCATTTGCATCACCCAGAGACTCGAAAAGAGTATATAAAGTAAAAGAAAAGAAAAGAAATTAAGCCATCCCTTCCTTCTCACTCCCCAGAGTTAAGCATCACAAATAATTCAAAAGTCTCACCTTCCTACCATAACAATGGACTCAAACATGCCAACACTCATGAAGTTGGTATAACGTTTCACTTTGTATAACCTCATCATGAATAGGAGAGAATCTGGCGGCAGGCAATTAACAACAACAACAATGATAACAATCTTCTAGATATTTTGCTGCAAAGAAATACACACATCTATAGGTGCCATTTTTCTTTAGACAAAGTGAGACGGTGCAATATACGCTGTTGTAAAATTAACCGGTCAGTTAGGTGTCCAGGACATTGTGGTAGGTGAGTTGCTTGCTCCTCAGCATCTCATTGTCAGGCTGATGGGTGAACATTGATAAGCCTGACCTTGTGCTAGTGACTTCCATCTGTTCACTCAGGGAGCCATTGCTGCCCCTATTTTACAGACAATAAGACTGAGGACCAGAGATGTGGGATGATCTCTTCAGGACTCCAGCTAGAAAGGAGTCAAGTTGGAATTTGAATTGGGGTTTTCTATCTCAATTTCCTTTGGAAGATTCTGGGATATGTGGGGATCTGGCCCCATCCTGAAATACAACTATACAGTTCAGCGTGGCCCTCTGGTGAAAGCAGTCCAAATCTTGTCCCCAACAGGCAGGAACAGCTGTGTGACTTTAACATACCCTTGAAGTTAAAGCCAGCTGTTACCAGCCCATCCAATATGGTACCCTCTTATCCTGGGCTTCTCTTTTTTCCCTTCTAATGGGAAAGAACAGAGCAGGGAGGGAGGTTTAGAAAGCCCCCACCATGTCCACTGGTATTAACAAAGTGGGGACCAGGCTGCTATCCTTTTTTCCAGCCTAGGATCTTAAAACTCGCAGCTCTCTCAGATCACTGGAGAAGGAATTTGGAATTGCAGCTGAAAAGAAACTTCCCCTACCTCAGACCCTCCATGGATGTTAGCTCTGGAAACATCTTGTCTGACCCTCTCACTTTCTCAGATGGAGGGGCAGAGGTCCCAGAAAGGTTAAGTGACTTGCTCAGGGTCACACAGCTAATTAGTGGTAGGGCCAGGGCAGATTCCGTTTTGCTAGAAAGATAATCTCATTCCTCCGAGGCAGTGGTGACCCCTCTCCTGGCTCTCACATGGCCTTAGCCACATCTGGGTTTTTCCTTCCCAACTGTTGAGAGCCTTCCAAACACAGAGGAATCTAGGAGGCATGACAAATGGGGATGGGGTGATCTGGGAAAGGGAGGACAAAGTCTGGGCTGAGGTGACAGCTACACAGTCAGCTCAGTCTTCTTATGCGGCAGGTACCTCACACTTCACACATTACACAAAGCTCCTCCAGGTCCCGTGACTTGTGTTGGCGTCACAGCCCTTTGTGAACTGCCCTTGCTACCCTGCTTTACACATGGGGAAACTGAGACACAGAGTGATGTCAGTAACTCGGTGTCATGGAGTATCCTACCCCAGGCAAGGTAGAGGCTTTGGGGCCATCTAACGCCATCCTCTCATTTTCCAGAGGAGGAACATGAGGCCCTGAGGAGTGGACGGCAGGTTCCGGACCTGTTACCTCATCTGCTCGCCTCAAAACTTTTCATTCCAGGGTCTGTTCCCTCAAGATAGAGTGAGTGAACCCCAGATCCTGAGGGGAACAAAAGAGTGCTTTACCTTTCCTAGTGAACGTTTGAGCCTTTTTGGTGGGACCTGGCAGAAGATGCCACACTTTGGATCCAGGGATCCTAAACATGGCAGTGTGGCTGGTAAGCCTTAGAACTCTGGAGTCAGCTAGATCCGAGATCCTGTTTTGATTCTGCTGTGTGTCCTTGAGAAAATTGAATCAACTCTCTGTGCCTGTTTCCTTGTATGCAACATGGAGTTCTATTATAGGGTGGCTGTGAGGATGAGATGGATGAAGAGTTGAGCAGAGAGCCTGGTACACCATAAACACTCAGTAAATGTTAGCTAGCAGCATATTGTTTCTATTGTCAGGACAGACGGAGAGGGGTTGAGAATGTCCCAGCTCTGAGTCTTGGATGGCGCTCACAGCACTCCAGGGCAGGTGTCCTCCTCAGTCTCTGGTAGCATGAGGAAGACAAGGAATGAAGTGGTCTTGTGCCTAAGCATGGGCAGGCTCAGGTGGTGACATTTTCCTACCGAAAACAAGATAGCAAGGAAGTAATTCTTCTGTGCTTCTTTTCCCTATAAACTAAAATCAAACCCACAACCATTGGTCAATTCCCACTCATAGCAACCTGGTATAGGGTTTCTGAGGCTGCAAATCTTTACAGGAGCAGAAAGCCTCATCTTTCTCCCAAGGAGCGGCTGGTGAGTTTGAACTGCCGACCTTGCAATTAGCAGCCCAGTGCTTAACTTATAGTGCCACCAGTGCTCCTTAACTTCCAGATGGCGTCAAGTCAACTTATCTTGTTTTAAAACAGTAATTTACCTTGGGGGGGAAATGCGCCCTGCCACCCCTACAATGTACAGAGTGGTCAGGTCAGTGTCTAGCGGGAGAGAGCCCCTGGATGCTCTCCAGATCTCTTGAGAAGTTGGAGGGAAGCATCCTCTGCACCTAGAGTCCCAGACGGGCAAATGCACAGATGAAGACACCTGCAAGTGCCGTATTCTTTCTAACATTCATCCACAGGCTCTTCAGGGACCCAGGGGACCTGCAGCCTCACCAGCTCACCCTCTGATCTAAGTAAACATGATGCCATCCAAGTGACTGTGGGAAAGGCTAAGGGTGGGGAAGGGGGTCAGTGGGGCCTGGAGAGCAACTGTGGAAGGCAGCTGGCCAATCCCACAACCTGGACATGTCCCTGTTCCCTGGCACAGTCGTCAGGGTTCAACCCTTCAACCAGGTGGTGTGTGGCAACCTTCCACCCGAAGACAAGCTTTGAAAGTCAATGATTTGAAACCGAGGAAGCCAAGGCCTCACGGGCCTCTCGGCATTCTCAGAGCAAACAAGCTTTTGGCAGATTCAGAGAAAAGGAAACAGGATTGAATTTCCCATCCGACTCACCTGGGGAAAAATTCAGACTGCTTGGCTGTGAGGGCATCTGGGAGCTTGGCTCCTGTGATCAACTTAGAGAGTGAGGGTCCTCTGGGGTCACTGAGAAAGACCCCTGAGACATTCTACTGTTTCATCATAAGAGCTGATTCTAGCACTTGCAGTCTACCAGAGGTGGGAAGTTCTTCCTTTGGTCTGACTTCATTCCCTCTTGCTGCAGATCAGAAGACAATGAGACCTCAGTTGCTTGACCCTGCCTCAGCAACAGAGTTGAGTTTGAGTCCTGACCCTTCCATAGTTGACTGTGTGACCTCGAACAAGCTGCTTTACCTCTCTGTGCCTGTTTCCCCTGTCTGTAAATTGAGCACACTTAATAATACCTGCCTCCATTTTCTTGGTTGACTGTAAAATTCTAGAGGAAGGGAAGGGGTTTCAAAGTTTCATCTGTGCGTGTCTGTGCTTGGTTTACCTCCATCCTTCATAAGGAAGGAAGGCGATTTCCGTGTACACACACCCTTGACTCTGAAGTAGCCCCCCAAAGGGAGACTTTCTCCTAAGAAGCCAGGTCTCCATTTAACAGTGGGATGGTACAGGGACAAGCAGGACTGAGATTAGACATAAGGAATGCTCCTGAACAGATCACGAGATCCGAGAGGTGGTGTGGGAACTTATTTTGGGGGGATTTAAGGACCACTGGAAATAACTCTGAGCATGCTGTAGAGGCAGGGGGATAGTGTAAATGACCTCCGCAGCCCAACCCCAGGAACTCCTGCCATCATCTGTCAGCCTTGGCTGGGATGCCTGTCCCTAAGCCAGTCCACCCAGGGTCAAGGAGGATACAGTCTTTGCTCATCATAGCCAAGGCCAATGGGGCACATGTCCACTTGCCAGCCCCCAGCCCTCCCCTTCCTCTGAAATGTTCACCTTGCCCTCACCACCAGTCTGCTAACCATACTGCATCTGGGGCTGAATGGGAGATGGTAACACTTTATGCAAAAGCCAGTTGCCCAGAGCAGCAATTCTGAACCTGGTCCCACATGAGCATCACATAGGGAGTTTCTCAAAATCTCAGTAGCCAAACTGTACCCCAGACCAATGAAATCAGAATTTCAGGGGAGGGGAGCAGTGGTTTTTAAAAGCTCTCCGTGAGGATACTGATGAGCAGCCGTTGCCAAGTTCTAGTTCAGAGACAGACTGTGCATGTTCCAGACACATGGATGCTGGAGCCAGGCCATGCAAGCTCCAGTGCCCTCACCTGAAAAAACACAGGGACAACAGAGCCATCTTGTCAAGCTGCCAAACAGGTTAGAAGGAAGAACATGCGGGGAAGTGTCTGGCAGCTAGTGGGGGCTCATTGGATGCTTGTTAAAATCACAAGGGTTTCCATTTATGGAGCCCCTACTAGATTGACAATTCAAACCTACCAGCCGCTCCTCAGAAACCCTCTACAGGGTTGCTATGAGTTGGAACCAACTTGACTGCACTTAACAACAACAACAACTAGGTACCAGGTACTTTACACACAGCTATCAAAGCTTTTCTCTGGACAGGTAGCTTCTTGGATGAGCATGTCTTTCCCCAGAAGGACAGTTGCCTTTGTCCTGGTTTGGGGCAGCTGGGCATGTCTAGAGGCCCTGAAGGAGGACCCCGGCTGGTTCTTGTTTGGATGCATCTTAGGTAACCTTCAGCAAACAGTGACTCAGCCACCTTGGCTGGCAACGTCTCCCTTCCCAGGTCAGGCCCGCTTCCTCAAGTTTCTTCCTGCAACATGTCAGGGCCCACCAGGATGTGGCAAGTCTGTGTCAGTTTTCCTTGGGGCCCTTGGGAAAGTAGCTTTCCTTCCCCTCCCCTTTCTCCAGATACTTGCTTTGGCCTTACATTTGCTTGACTCCTGGATGCTGGGGTTCAGAGAGGCTAGCCGACCAACCCCAGGTTACCCAGCATCCATACCCCCAGTGCTCTCTCTCCAAAGTCCTGTCTCCCTGGCAGCCTCTGGTTCCATTCAGAGGCAGAAGAATGATGCTTCTGGATCCCTAGTTAGCTAGCCATCACTTCAGATTGGGAACTGGCAGCCATGACACTTCTAAGCTTGCAGTGGAGTTCTTTCTTTGGTCTGACTTCACTCCCTCTTGCTGCAGATCAAAAACCAGCAAGACCTCTGCTGCTTACTCTAGCCTCAGCAGTGACTCCAGGTCCTCTTTGGAGTTCTAGAATTGGCATCTGCATCCGTGTCTTCAGGACATCCATTAAAACAGTGCTTGACTGACAGGCTTCTCAGTGGGTCCCTCTCTGGGAAGACCTACTGTAGACCACCTTCCACCCCTTGCTGATACATCCTGAGATTGTCTGGGGGTTCTCTGGAACCAGTCCCAACTGGGTGACCTCTGGCCAGTCCCAGGCCCTCTCTAGGCTTAATTTTCTCATCTGTAAGACAATGGGGTGGGACTAAGCAATCTTTCAGGCTGCTACTAGCTTGAAGTGACTGAGACTCTTGATGTATCAAGGGAAGTCTCTGACACTTGAGACCAAGTTCCTATGGAAACACTAACTGAAACAGGGAGGTCCAGGCCATGCCAGACCCGAGCTTGATCCCAGATTCTGTCCCTTACAATCTTTGTAAGCATAGCGATGAATGGAACTTGGTCTCTCTGAGGCCTGATTTCTTTACCTGTAAATGCAGTAATTATACTTGCAATATTGTTGCCTCGGTAAAATGAGTACAAGCACAAAGAGCCCTTAACAGTGCTGTTACTGGGAGCTGTTATTACTGAAGGTGATTATATCTCTGCATTTCAGGGGAGTCCCTGGGTAGAGCAAATGGTTAACACCCTTGGCTGCTAGCCACAAGGTTGACTGTTCTAGTCCATCCAGAGTCTAATTCCATAGAAACCATCCATGAAAACACCAGCCTGTGGAGCACAGTTCTATTCTGGCACCATGAGGTCACAGAGGTTTGACGTTTTGGAGTCCTGGTCTATAAAATGGGGAGGGAGGGCAGGGGTGGAGGGGATAATGAGGGTAATACCTACCTCAAGGAGCTGCTGTCAGGATTAAGTGATGTAACAAGGCCTGTAGCTTGGTGCCCAGAAGATGGTCTAAGTTATTTGTACGGATGTGACTGAGTTTCCCTCCACTCACACCACCACCCTGTAATGGCATTGCGGTAGGTGGGGATAGGGGCTTTGCACTGCCCAGCTCAGGAAGCCAATGACATTCTGTTCCTCATGTCCTGAGTTCCCAGGCCCCACACCCTCATCCCCACCCTCTCAGCCCAGGCTAAAGCCATGCCAGCCACCCCCTCCGCCCAGTCCTCAGCCCAGCCTTGTTCTCCAGCATCCCTGGGGCCAGAGCTCCCAAACCCTAATGCGTGAAACCTGTCTGTCAGTTCAGGGCCTAAATCTGCAGCTCCCCAGGCGGCTGTCCATCCGTCCATCTGTCACATGGAAACCTCAGTTGGCTCTAGGACCTGGAGGGCTGCTGCAGACAACAGCCCAGACAAGGGTGATACCAGGTTGCACCCACCTGGCTCCTCGTCCCATCAGGCACCACTTAAGAGGATGTACCCCTAAACATGGAGGGCCAAGCCGGGCTAAAGACGCCTTCAGAAATGGAAATGGGGCCCATTTGTTTATAATTTACTCCCTGACACTTAACGGGAACCTGATGGGACCAATAAAGGCCCCGAATTCACCCAACTCCTCCCTCAAAAGTGCTGGAGCCCATCCAGTTCTCTGGAGGCAAATGCATCTCAAAGTGGTGCAAACCACTCTCCTCCCCCTCCCCAGGGCATCCTTCCTCCTGCTCAACTTTTGAAAGACCCTTCACTGTTCCCAAGCTCCTTCCCCAAGCTCCTTCAGTCCTGCCAGCCTTTCCAAGCTGTGGGACAGAAAGGCAGGGGGCTTGCTTTCGAGGTAGAGAAGGTAGAGGAGGGCCAAGGAAGCGATTTGGGAAGGACTAGAGTATTCCAGGCACAAGGTAGGCAAAGAGAGGGGGCCAACGATGGCAGCGAAATCCAGTTTTCAATTTTCCTCAAGAGAAAAATGAGTGTGTGAGAGACAGAATAATTTTTCAGCTTGCAGCCCATAAGTAAAACCTCCTTGAGACATTGTGAGTTATTAAAGAGGAGGAAAGAAAAGGAATTGTAAAATCAGTTTGCCTTTAGCAGAACCGTACAATGCACTCTTATTTCCAGGGGAATCTAATTAGAGGGCAGGCGGCCCAGGCCGGCTTTGGGAAGGGATGAAAGCCGGAGTTTGGGGCTGGGTGGGCCGAGAGCTGTGTGAGGACATGAGTTAGGCCTTGGACTACAATCCCGATGAGACATTTTACCTCCCAGGCTCAAGAAGGGCTCAGCTGGTCTGGATTCGAATCTCAAATCACACACTTCCTTGGTGGATGAAATGGGAAGATTTATAAGCTGAGTTGGACAGATACCAGGCACTCAATGAATGTTTGTGTTCTTCTTCAGTCACCGTGGCTCCCAGCTTCCTCACCACCAACACAAACACCCTCCTCATGCCCAGCATCCCAACAATCCTCTTTGTTTCTAGAATCTCTCATCACACCATCTTTATCTCTTCCTTCATCACCATTCTGAATTTAGCAAACAGGTCCTGTAGCCTCCTGGTATTACCGCCTCTGAGGTTGCCAAGCCACTCACCCCCTTCAGAGTATGTATTGTTGTTGGTTTTAGCTGCCCCTAACAACAACCCCCAACTCATGGCAGTTCGATGCACAATGGAACAAAACACTGCCTGGTCTTGCACCATCCCATGACTGTTTTCAGAACAGACTATTATACTCTCTGAGGAACTCTGGTAGCATAGTGGTTACGAATCATGCTGCTAACCTGAAAGTTGGCAGTTCAAAACTACCAGGAGAAAGATGAGGCTTTCTGCTCCCATAAAGATTTACAGCCTCGGAAACCCTGTGCAGGGTCACTATGAGTTGGAACTGACTCCACAGTACTTAACAACAACAACATTATACTCTCTAAGGTTTTCATTAAGGATCTACGTAGTGTAGTGGTTACGAATTGGGCTGCGAACCTTAAGGTCAGCAATTTGAAACTACCAGCTGTTCCATGGGAGAAAGATGAGGCTTTCTGCTCCTGTAAAGATTTACAGCCTCGGAAACCCTGTATAGGGTCGCTATGAGTCGGAACCAACTCCATGGCACATAACAACAACAAGGTTTTCATTGGCTGATTTTCAAAAGTAGATTGAAATCTTCCTAGTCTGTCTTAGTCTGGAAGTACCACTGAAACCTGTCAGCTCTCTGTGGGGAGATGCGTGGTGGCTCCATAGCTGATGTGTTGATTGGGAATCTAACCCGGAAGGAGAGAATTTTTATCACTGAATCACCAGTATCACTTAGGGTATGCCTAAGAATCTGTCAATAAAAGATCTGCTTTTTTGTTCGGAAATATACAACAGAAACTAATGGTTCCCAGAATTGTAAGCCTGCACCCACATACATGAACACATACAGCTTGGTCACTAACAGTTGACAAAGCCATATGTGTCTTCCCACTTCTGTTTCATAAAGCACAGAATCCAGCACCTTCCCATTATATCTATGCTTGTCTTGGATGGATGTTGCAGCCCCTACTTCCAGATGCAGCCCCAAGGCACAGAGCGTTGGCCTTAAAGCATGTCCTCTTGGTACTATTTGGAACTAGCACAGGTTGACACTTGGGGAAAAGGAGGTAGAGGAATATAGAAATACTGATGTGTGAATGTCCTGTTTCCAGGGCTTTGCTTAGAGCAGGTGGGGTGGCAAAGACTCCATGGCCTGAGTTCAGACTCCTGATGGTTTACATCCTGGTATTGCCCTGTAGAGCAGTGTGGCCTTGAGTAAGTCACTATCTGCCTCTGAGTCTCATCCTTAGAATTGATTTACTGTCAGTGTCTACAAGCTCTTGGTGTTGTGAAGACTGTGCTGATTATCTGCACAAAGCTGAGTAATTGGTAGTCGGTATCCGGTTTCCGTGACTCTACTCTGACTTATGGTGACCCCATGTGTGTCAGAGGAGAACTTCACTCCATAAGAGAAGACCCCTGGTTCCAGAATGCCAGTCTCCCTTCCCTCAGCTCCTTAGAGGAGACAGTGTTGTCAATCTCTAAATATCAGAAACCTGATTTTGCCTTCTAAGGACCAGCATGTCTTCAGATTCCAACACCTCCCTGCTTTTTTTTTTTTTTTTTTTAATATAATGAACCTATGGCTGGCCACATTTGGGGAAAACAGCATTATTTATTCTATCAAGATTCAGCAAACCAGGCTCAGTGGAATAATTGCCCCCAGGGTGTGAGAAAAAGATTTTATTTTTATTGATCAAAAAAAAAATTTTTTTTTAATCAAAAACCACATCAAACTAGAAAAGGCGTAAGCAGAGGATCAAATTGGATTTTAACTCCTTTAAAAAGCGGCTCCCTCCAGCCACCCATTTACAAAGATGCTCCAGTCTTTGGGTCAGGATGCTCCAAGTCCAGGGTGGGTGAGGGGTTCCACCGGGAGTGGAGGTCTATTTTTCAGGCGTCATTAAGATGCTCCATTTGCATTTAAGCTGCTTCTGAGTGGCTCAAACATCTGGGTGCAGATGGGAGAATTCAGTGGAGTACCTGCATGTTGGTTTACAGAATGTTGATGGTCTGGACCTCTTGGAACTGTTCAGCTGGTTAGCTGGGCCTTTCAGTGTGGGGCCAGGTGCCTGGCATTGCATAAATACATCTTTAATGAGATTATTGTGCAAGATGGTCCTAACATATTCATCAACATTCATGTTGATTTGGAGAGCAAACTGTCGGAGACGTCTGTTAGAACATTGCACAGATCTGGGCCTCTACCCATTGCCATGGATCATGGTGACCCTATAGGACAGACTAGAACTGCTCCATAGGGTTCCTAAGATTGTAATCTTTATGAAAATAGGCTACCACATCTTTTTCCCACGGAGCAGCTGGTGGGTTTGAACCACCATTCTTTCAGTTAGCAGGTGAGCTCTTTAACCACTGCACCACCAGGGTTCCATTCTGGACACACATAACGCAACAATTCATTTGTTCATTTATTCATTCAACAAGTATGTGTTGAGCATTTACCATGGGTTCTGAGGATAAGCAACGAACAAAGCAGATGAAAATCCTTGTCCTTGCAGAGAGGAAACGTTGCTGTTCTGAATTGTTCTAGCAGGAGGCAGGTGCCAGGTGTGTTTCTGGACTTCAGTCATAGAAAGGGCATTCTCCTAATACTGTGACAGCCCTTTCCCCTTGCAAATTCTGGTGACGCATTTGACTGCTGCAGGCAAAGGGAAAGATGGTCGGGTATCAGAAGGAGGATTTAGGTAAGGAGCCCAGATACAGAGAAAGGGGTGAACTATGGACCTAGAGGTTAAGGGGAGAAGACCAGGCTGAGCCTCTGTCTGTTAGGGCTCCAAGCCTCCTAGTCTGTGGTCTGGTAACTAACCCGATGTCCTAGCAACCATGGCACGTTTCAGGAGCAGAGACCACTGACTGGGGCTACAGAGACCACTGACTGGACATCTTCTTCCCCAGTGTAGCATAGCTTCAAGGTTTTAGAATCATAAGGGGGTGGGACCATCCTGATAATAGGGAAGTAGTGTTGTCTGTGTGGTTTTTGTCTGGGCTCTTGTTTCCTTGCTGTAGGATGGGTTTTGTTTGTTTGTGGTTGCTATTTTTTTCTGAATTTCTTAAGAAGAATGGTTCTCAAAGTCTGGTCTCTCCCAGCATCCCCTGAGAACTTGTTGGGAACACAATTTCTTAAGCCTTACCTATTGAATCAGCAGCACTTGGGTGAGTGGGGGGGGTGGGAGCAGTCATCTGTGTGTCAACAAGTCCCTTAGTGCTTCTGATGTCGCTGAAGCTTAAGAACTACTGGTCTGAAAGACGTTGGGGATGCAACTTGATTTACATAAAGTAAATAAACTTAGCATCTGTGTGAGACTGCGCAAATCTCTAAACTTTTCTGAGCCTTTGCCAAAGAACACTGAACCCATGAGCTGACTGTGAGGAGTCCATGAAAAGGCATGACGCACGTTGAGTTTCTGACACGTAGTTGTTTTTGTAAGATGCCCCAGGGTTGATTTTGACTCATGATGACCCCGTGTGTAACAGAACACAACATTGCTTGGTCCTGTGCCAATGGCATTGGCATTGGCATGGCTGAGTTCAGTGTTTCAGACATTGTGTCAATCCATCTCATTGGTGACTCCTCTTGTTTTCACCGGCCCTCGACTTTCCCAATCATGATACCCTTTTCTAGCAACTGATCCTTCATCCTTCCTGACGTCCACAGTAAGCTAGCCTAAGTCTCCCCTCCTCATCTCTAAGGAGGATTCTAGTTGTATTTCGTAGGCCCTCAATAATCCATCATGCCCTTTCTTCCTTCCATGACTGCATTACATGGCAAAAACGAACCAGGAAAAAAAGAAAGGGGGGCATTCAACAAACTAAGTACTACTCACCTTTGAGAAACTTCCAGAGTAATAGAAACACAACCTCTCTGAATCATAGACTGACTGGTAAGACATTAGAGCCAACCTGAGATTCTTTAGTCCCATCCGTTTGCTTCACAAGTGAAGAAACAGGCTCAAATACTGCATACCTGACCCAGGTACGACATAGCTCACCAGAATGATCTCTCTTCTCCCATTCTCTGCCCCTAGCATTTCTGACCACACAGCCTGCTTCCTCCCACCTTCTGTCCAGTTCATTAAGCTGTTTTGCACACTCATATCCCCAGCTGTGTTCTGAAAGTATCTTTTAAAGTTGGAGGCCGTATCAGCCTTGTTTTCTACTGTATTCCCCAGGTCTCCATCAATAACATCCTCTTGCAGGTTAAGTGGGAGACTGTCTTTGCCTTCCTCTCCTCATGGTGGTTTTTCTGCTGACAGGAGCCTGGGCAAGGAGGAAGAGGCAGTATGCACAGAAGTTCCCATACCCTTGGTGGATCCAGGTGTTACACCCTACTCAGCCCTCGCATTGCCCACTGGCATCCCACCACCGGATCCTAGTTCCAAGCCGGTGTCTGCTCAGGACCCAGTTTTCCAGGGCTGGGGCGTCCGCCTGACGTAATATGTAACAGTAATTAAGAAATAAGCCGCCTTGCCCAGCTTCACAGCAATCATTTGGCTAAGTAACTACCATGGTCCAGTGCCTCAGAAATCACCATCAGAGTACGCTCCTTATGGCCATAAAATTTCTCGTTTTCTGCTTTTCATCAGCCTCCCCTGCAATCTTCGCCTTGCTTTATTTATACATTCGTCCTCAAACAATGGCAATAAACTCTTTCCCAGAGTGTTGCAAATCAGAAATTTGTCCACATTTTTCCACCACCTTCCACAGTGGACCTGCTTTGCCTGGGAACGGCCCAGCCAGACCAGCTGGAGAGGGCTGGGTTGCCTTAGATTGATGAGGATACAACAGAATGGGGTTACTGGGGAGAGAGGGTGGAGAGGGGGCAGCAGGAGAATGCACCAAGAAAGTCCTCTTGCTCCCCACAGACCAGTGGAGATACAATAGGCCCGTGGCTGTCTGTGGAAAGAGGGGGGACAAACTGGGGAGGGGAGATAGAGAGCTAAGGCTCCCCACCTCCTTCTTCTAAGAGAGGAAGAGGGGTCCTGGGGCTCACTAGGAAACAGGACTTAACCTGGGGCAGAGTTATAACAAAATTTGCTCTTCCCTTCCTGTATAAAAATCAGATGTTCTGTACTCCAAAGTACACCCCCAGTTTAGAATCCCAATCCTTCTGAAACTCTTCATTACCCCCATCAATCATACTTCCATCCAACCACAGGTTTTGACTGAGTCTTACTGTGTGCCAGCCACTGTACTGGGCTCTGTAGGGTGAAATGGTAAATAAGTCAGATAGATGATTTATTTTGGGATGAGGGACTTAAAGAAGGGATTAGATTTGCCAAAGCTCACATAGCAAGTTGGAGGCAAAGTCAAGGACCAACGTCAAGGTTCCAATCCAGAGCTCCCAAGTCTTTCCACCTGGGGACCCTCCTCTAGGCAAGGTGCTGGTCATCTCATCTGGCTGGGGTGTTGGATGCCTGTCACTGGCTTGGGGGATGGATGCTTCTGCGGTGACCTGTTGTTGTTAAGTACCGTGGAGTCGGTTCTGACTCACAGCGACCCTGTACAGGGTTTCCGAGGCTGTAAATCTTTACGGGAGCAGAAATCCTCATCTTTCTCCCATAGAATAGCTGGTAGTTTCGAACTGCTGACCTTGCGGTTCACAGCCCGATTCGTAACCACTAAGCTAGCCCATCTGTGTTTTAATCTGGAATTCCGGGAAGTAGCAGTAGGTAGGGAAATAACTGGAGGTGGTGGCTTCTGTGTTAGCATCTTTAAAAAGGTTAAGTCTCTTCTCTTAGGGGGGCTTCTCAAGTAAAGCTTTTGGACTCTAAGCAAGTGGATGGCTTCCATTTAAGCAGCTTGTCCCAGGGATAAGGAATGTCTTGCTCCATTTTTAATGATTCTACTTGGTTTTCACACCCAAGTTGTAGAATCAGGCACTGCCTACCTTTAAGAAGGTGGTTCCCCTTAACAGTAGAATAATTCTGAGGCATCTGCAATTCCTATTACAGTAGATACGGATTGCTACTGTTTTCATCAGTTTGGGTCTGTGAGGCATCCAGCAGGTGCTTACTATTACTTATTGGGGCACATGCTTCTCCACTGTAAACTTGACACACAACATAATGTTAGATTTCAGAGGATTTTTTAGGGGGGGGGTGGTGTCCTGGTGTGGCGCTGCGAGATATGCACTGGACCACAAGGTCAATTTGAAATGCAAGGTCAGCAGTTTAAACTCACCATCTGCTCCTCAGAAACCCTATACAGGGTTGCTATGTGTCAGAACCCACTCGACAACACTTAACAACACCAACTTAAAGATGGAGAAAGCAGGGATATATGGAAACTTAGGTGGACAGAAATGACTCTTGAAGAAAAAGAAATCAAAGAGCCTGGGAGAGAATCCATGACTATGGGGAACCTTGAGTAGTTTTCTTGTGTGCATCTATGATGACCAAGGTTCATGATTTCTTTATTCAGCTGATGACTACAGTTCCCATTGTTATTGTTAAGTACCTTCGAGTCCGTTCCAACCCAGAGCAACCCTATGTAGGGTTTCCGAGGAGTGGCTAGTGAGTTTGAACCACTGACCTTGGAGTTCAAACTGACCTTATAGTAGAGTGCTTATCTTACAGTGCCACACCAGGACTCCACAGTTCCCATTAGGGGCTGTTATTAAGAATAGTCCAGAATGCTAAGAACCACAGAACTGTTCCCAGTTACCCTGTTCTGGGGCAATGTCTGGTTTAATGGAAGAAATAGCATTCTCATCTTAAAGAAAGTCTTATTGTGGAGGCAAATTTGTACCTTGGGGTGTCCCCAGTTTGACAGGGAGAGACACAGTGCCTATGTTCAGGAAGCTCAACCTAACCTTCCTATGGGAATTCAGGGAGAGTTTACTATGGCTGTGGTGATTACAGAAAGTTTCATGGATCAGGTGGGATTTGATTGCAGATTTAAAGGATTTGTGGACAGGGGGCTAGAGTTGTACTATGAGGGTACTTCAGGCTGCCTGTGATCACACAGCCCAGTTTTTGTGGGGAGGGTGAGCCCCAGGTTTAAGCCCAGGGTCAGCCCTTCCTAACAGCTCAGACTGAAGGCAGGATGTCAGATGGACAGAGGCAGGCTGGGGCCCGAGGTCCGGAAGTCATTTTCCATCTCTACTGACTTTCTGACTGGCAGCAACTAGGCTGCCTCCCAGGGCTCCTGCATTGAGGTATCGATACATAAGAGGGGGGTCAGGAGGGGAGAAGGAGAGTGCTGGCAGGCTTGATTTCTCAAGCATATGGTCCTTTCACAGTTGCTTTGTGGGACATGGACCAGTGACTGAGCTGCCTTTTCCTAGCCATGTGGGGCAGCTTCATTTGGCCACTGGGCCCAGCTGCTGCTGTTTCCCCTCTGCTGATTTTGAGACCTCTCCCCAGGCCTCCCCTGCCTCAGCTTCCTGAAGATCTGTCTCCCTCTTTGGACTCTTAGTGTTTGCCAGCATCTGGACTCCAGCTGGACTGCTTACCTGAGGTCACCCCCACCGGAGGCACTTTGCATCCAGGACAGTGTATACCGGGGATGGGATGAGACTGTGGTTGGGTTTGTGCAAAGCCTCCATCATAGGAGAATAAGGATGACAAGGAGGTATTCATTCATTCAGTCATTTGTCCGTTCACTGCCTTTGTGCTTTGTGCCAGGTGAAAGTGCTTGTTTTGGGGAACTACTGAAGTAAATAGGTCCTCGTTATACAAAAGGGCTTCAAAAAGTTTGTAGACGTGAAAGAGATTTTTTCCATGAACTTTTTGTCTTTATTTTGTTTTAACTTCTTGTTGTAAACTGGGTAAATCAATTTCTTATTCAACAATTCATACAACATTTTGTTTTATGCCATTGAGTGAAGTCCCCACCATGTAACATCACTTAACTCACTTCCTCCCTTTCTTGGTTCCGTTCTTCCTTTTATTCTAACCTTTTCAAGCTCTGTCCTTGGGTAAATGCTGCCCTTTTGATCTCAAATGGTTGATGATTTTAAGGTGTGCATACTTCACTAGTGCCATTGTCTCCCTTATAGATCTATCTATTGTTTGACTGAAAATTGAGCTATGGGGTGAGTTCAGTTTCAGACCTGAAGGGTGACTAACGGCCATAGTTTCAGGGGTTCCACCAGTATCTGTCAGATCAGTAAGCCTGTTCTTTTTCTGTGGTACTGAGTTTTGCTCCACATCATTCTCCTCTCTATCTAGGACTTTCTAATATGATCCCTTTTAGAACAGTTGGCAAAGTACCATCTAGTTCTTCTGGTCTCAGTGTCGTGGGAACTGATGTTTGCTAACTGTTTCCATGTGTCTTTAATCTTCTTCACTCTTGTTCCTCCAGACAGGGAGAGACCAATAGTTATACCTTAGATGGCCACTCACAAACTTTAATACCCCAGTTGCTATTCACCAAAACAGGATGTAGAACATTGTTACTATGTTATACCAGTTGACCTTGTTGTCCCCTGAGACCACAGTCCTGAGCCTCCAAGTCCCATGATTCATCCCTTCAAGGTGTTTGGTTATGTCTAAGAAGTTTTCATAACTTTGCCCCCTATATGCTCTACTACATTCATGGATGTATTTAAAGCAAAGGTCAATGTTGTTGCTGTTGTTAAGTGTTGTCAAGTTGGTTCTGACTTATAAACCCTGTAGAGGGTTTCCGAGGAGTGGCTGGTGAGTTTGAACCACTGACTTTGTAGTTAGCAGTCCAGTGCTTATCCTAGCAAAGTTAAATACAAATGTACAAATATCTTCTGTCAAACCTATATATGTTCTCCATGAACTTTTTGAAGCCCCCTCATATTAGTAATAAGGAGCTCTGGTAGCATAGTGGTTACGAATCGGGCTGCGAACCTTAAGGTCAGCAGTTCGAAACTACCAGCTGCTCCACGGGAGAAAGATGAGGCTTTCTACTCCCGTAAAGATTTACAACCTCGGAAACCCTGTACAGGGTCGCTATGGGTCGTAACCGACTCGACGGCACTTAACAACAATAACAACAACCTATTAGTAATAATAGCAGTATTGCTGTCATTAGGTGCCATCAAGTTGGTTTCTACTCAAGCTCTTGTCCCTTGTGTATATCAGAACAAAATGTTGCCTAGTCCTGTGCCACCCTCGAAATTGTTGCAATGATTGAGCCCATTATTGCAGTTCACTGTGTTAATCCATCTCTTTGACGATCTTTTTGGCTGACCTTCCACTTACCAAGTATGATGTTCTTCTCCAGAACTTGATCCCTCCTGATGTCCAAAGTACATGAGCTAAAGTCTTGTCATCTTTTCTTCTAAAGAGAATTCTGGCTGTGCTTCCAAGACATATTTGTTGGTTCTATTGAGCATTAACCCTGTACCACACACTGCTGTAAATCCTTGTCTTGCAGTAATCCACTTAGCCTTCATATATGACACTCCTATGAGGTAGATACTGTTATTTTTCTCATATAATAGATGAGGAAACCAAAGCTCAGAGGAATGAAGTAACTTTCCTGAATTAGTACAGGGAATAGGCTATGATACGCTTACCAATGATACCATATTGTATTTCTTAAGGTTCCCATCCTTGGAGCCGTACCAACGCCATGATGGGTTGATAGAGTGACAGTTCTTATATTCCCAGTGACAGATGGAACAACAGAAATTCCAAAAGGACAAGTGACATGCTCCAAGTCACACAGCAGGTCAAGGCTTGAACCTGCCAGACTTTTGTTCTGAATGAGAGCTCACCTCATTTGGGGTTTGAGTTGGTCAGTCCGGAAATTCCCCATCACCCATAGGTCTCAGAGCTCAGCCATATGTATGTTTGAGAAAGGACACACTTTGTTTTTTTCTCTTCCCTTCCAATTCCCATACTATCCTCATTTAAGAAATGGACAATGTGTTAATGTAGCCAGCATTTATAGCTCTTTGGAGGCAGATTCAGAATTCAAACCCCAGTCTATCTGACCCTACAACTTCTATCTTTCCACCTGCTCTTTTGTCTCCTCTTGGCTGCCTCCGCCATGTTCTACCGGACAGGACCAATGAGCAAGCACACTTTGAGGAACTGACTATAGTGAATGGTGTTGTCTACCAAGCACCTCCTGCTTGTTAGATGACTCAGGCAAGTAAAAAATGGGAATAACTGAGTAAAAAAGGGAATGGAAACTGGTGGTTATTTTCAAGATGGTGTTAAAATCACAGGAAGAGTGTAAAAGGGAATTGTGATACGTAGTCCTTAGAACAGTCAACCAGAAGACCAAAAGTGCGTCATTTGCCTAGGGACAAAGCTCAGAAGGTGGAAGGGAAGGATGGAAGACCAAACAGAATTGGGAAGCATAGGAAGGAAGTAGAAAGGATATTGTTACATTGTGGGGATTACAATCTAATGAAACAAAATGTGTATGCATTGTTGAATGGAAAACCAATCTGTAAACTTTCACCCAAGTCACAATATATATTTTTTTTTTTGGAAGAGAGAGATTGGGGTGAGGGTGGGAATCATTACTTTTATAATTGTTCCTGCTAAACTCACAAGTTGTGCTTGGATGGATAAGAGGGAAATCTCTGAGGTCAGAATGTCTGTAACTCTACTGTTCACTTATGTGACCCTAGGCACGTTAGTTAACTCCTTTGAACCTCAGTTTCCTCACCTATGAAATGGGGCTAATGATAACACCTCTTAGGGTTGGTGAGATTGAAGGTGGCTGTTTGAAATGCCCCACCTTCTCCCCTTCCCTCATTTAAAGCTGCACCCTCTTCCATAGTTCCCCATTTGCTGCAAAGACATGAACATGTTAGAGAGACCAAGTTAGTAGAGCCGTCACAATATCTTTATCTTCAAGCTCTTGTCCACACCCAGGAACCTGCTCTGCCTAGCCTTCCTTCGTTCTGATGGTGCCAACCTTCTACATCCTCTTTCTGCTCTCCCACATATGACGTGGGCTTGGCTTAACAGCTGAGTGCAGAACAAAGAACTGTAGGTCTGTCTGAGTTCTCTCGTGCTGCTTTAACAGAAATACCACATGTGGATGGCTTTAATAAACAGAAATTCGGTGTCTCAGTTTTGGAAGCTGGAAGTCTGAATTCAGAGCGCTGGCTTTGGAGAAAGGTCCTTGTCTTCTATCAGCCTCTGTGAGTTGACATCCTTTGAAGAGCTCCATGTATCTTGGCATCAGTCTTTCCCTGGATCTAGGAACTTCACAGTGAAGAGACTCCAGGTCCAAAGGACACACTTTACCCCCAGTTCTTTTTTTATTTTTATTTTTTTGGTGTAAATGGGTTCCTCTGTCTCTGTTCACTTCTCTCTCCTTTTATATTTCAAAAGAGATGGACCTAATCCTATAGATTGCATCCATCCCATTAACAGCATAAAAGTGAGAATTTACAAAACATACGATAATGAAATCAGATCAGGGTTGAGCCCATCAGATCCCATCATGGGGGTGACGGCATTATGTTAGATCTCATCACGGGAATTACTATGTCTTTACTGCGAAACCACTGAGAATCCAGGCCCAGCCAAGTTGTTGCAAAACCTTAACTATCACAGAATCCATACAACTTGTTGTTAGTTGGCATTGAATTGATGTTAACTCATGGAGACCTAGGGCATGTTAGAATAGAACTGTGTTCCATAGTGTTTTCCAAGAGGTGACCTTTGGAAACAGATTGCTGCCTTGTCTTCAGGGGTGCCTCTGAGTGGGTTCAATCAAGTCAATTTGACTCACAGTGATCCTATCAAGCTGAGTTGAACTGCCTCCAAGCGGTTTCCAAGGCTTTCATCTTTACAGAGCTGACTGGCTGGTATATTTGAACCATCCCGAACTCTTAACCAGTATGTCACCAGGTTACTTTGGTGTTGCAACTACACAGTGCCGTTTCTAGCAGTACTACTTCCTTCTTCCTAGACACACATCCTTCCTGTAGGCATGCATAAAGAGTGCCCTCTAGTGTCTAAGAGCAGTACTGTGCTGTTAAAGTCAATGCTTTTGGGCCCACCTCTTATGGGCTCTAATTTTGTAATGCAAATTATCTACTTAAGGTTTAGAGTAAAAACCAGTCAGCCTGAAGGAGTGGGATCAGGATTTTCTGGAGAAGGAAAAGTTTTTTAAAGTTTAATTTAGAAGATTGGACATTCCAACTCTGCCTTTCCCTCTCTTCTTCTTCTTCAACTGGGGGAATTCAGTGGCTGAGAACTACCATAGAGTTTGCAGTTCCCCCTTGCCAATGCTCCCAAACTCAAGGGAGGCTCTTTGGGCAAGGAATTTGGTTATGGGTCCGTGGGTCCTTCAGATATAAGCATGGGCTGTTCTGCCCTTTGCCAACTGAATCAGAAGGGGAATAAAAGAAGGTACTGTTTACTGAACACTTGTTCCTGGCACTGTGTCTGTGCCTCAGTAAGCTAACTTGTTCATTCATTCATTCAGCCAATATTAGAGTATCCACTTTGGGCTGAGAATAGGAGATTCAGCAGTGAACAAAAAGGACAAAAACAAAACCCCCAATCTCTTTGTTCTCTAGTGATGGTCATGAAAGGGTGGGCTGGAACAGACAGAATGCACAGAATAATTAGCATATCTCACTGTGAGAGGCATTGTGGGAAATACAAAGCAAGGGCCCAGAAGCCCATTGTCATTGAGTTAATTCCAACTCATGTGACCCTACGTTGTTGTTGCTGTTACGTGTTGTTGAATCAATTCTGACTCATAGCGACCCTGTACAGGGTTTCCAAGGAGCAACTAGTGGGCTTGAACCACTGGTCTAATGGTTCAAGGTCCAATGCTTATCCTACAGTGCCACACCAGGAGTCCTGTAGGGTAAAATAGAACTGCTCACTAGGGTTTCTGTGGCTGTAAATCTTTACAATAGCAAGACGTTTAATCTTTCTCCCTTGGAGTGGCTGGAGGGTTTGAACCCCTGACCTTTCAGTTAGCAGCCCAATGGCTAACCCACAGCACCACCAGGGCTCCTTACAAAGCAAAGCAGGAGGCTAAAACAAAAACAAACAAACAAAAAAACCCATTGCCCTGGAGTGAATTTCAATTCATAGTATAGGGTTTTTAAGGGAGTCCTGGTGTGGCGCTGTGGGTTAGTGCACCAGACTGCAAAGTCGGTTTGAACCACAAGGTCAGTGGTTCAAGCTCACCAGCTGCTCCTCAGAAACCCTATACAGGGTCGTTATGGGTTGGAACCAACTCAACAGCACTTAACAACAACAAATGTTTATGGGAGCAGAAAGCCTCATCTTTATCCCAAGGAGATTCAAACTGCTGATCTAGCAGTTAATAGCCCAACATGCAACCTACTGCAATACCAGGCCTTCTTAAGAAGGAAGATTGTTGTTGTTGTTAAGTTCCATCAAATGGGTTCTGACTCATAGTGACCCTGTATAGATAGGGTTTCCAAGGAGCGGCTGGTGGATTTGAGCTATCAGTCTTTTGGTTAGCAGTCCAGTGCTTACTCTATAACACCACACCAGAAAGTGGTCCCCGTTATCATCCACATTCGACAGATGTGAAGCTCAGGGAAGCTCCACCTAGAGCCCATGTCTTCACAGCTCTGCTCTCCTGAACCTGGCAAGAGGGGTTACGAAAGGCAGGTGTGGGGAAGGGCACAGCCTATACACAGGCCTGCAGGTACTGGGAGTCTAGAGAGGGACCAAGGGGACATACTTTGGGCCAGATCCAAGGTGGTGTGGAGTGGGGATGGAGTCTGAGCTAACAGGGACTAAAGCTGGGCTGGTAGGAAGGGAGAGTGTAGCCGGGGTATTCAGGATAAGTTCAGGGTCTTTGCCCTGGATACCTGGTACTGGCCTTGTTGGCTTTGACATGGGCACCCAAGAGAAGTTTGGGTAGATGAGATGGAAGTAGGGAGATGGTTCTTTATCCTGCTCAGTCCTAGAGGCTGTATCTGGAGCACTAGCCTGACTCCCCCCGTGGCCCTGCCCTTGTGTTTGGTCCGCTGGGCTGGCTGGCCCCACGTGCTAGAACGTTCCGGTTGAACAGTTTGTAGTGGAGAGCTCCTACCAGGACCAGGCTCACTGACCCCCAGCTGAGCTGTAAATGACTTTTCCATTTTCCAAGACCTGTGCCCTGGCCTGTTTGGTATTCAGGGACGCTGAGCCCACACTCACCAGCTCTCAGCTCTGCCCGAATTACTTGATTAAAACGCATATCAACTATTATGTGATTCGTTTCTCTACCACAGCTCCACACCGGGCCAGTGTTAAACTGTAATAAAGGCTGGGTTGGAGGAGGCGGGGATGGGGGAGAGCATGAGTTGGGGTAGGGAGCATTCGGGGGTGGGGGCCTAAGAGAAGAACCTCAAACCGTAGGGCAGCTGCTGGCTTCTATGGATCTAGGGGTACAAGGGACCTGAGATGGGGCATGGCTGTCTTGCCTCCTAAGAGGGGCATAGGTCTAGAAATTGTGGTGACTTCATTTCAGGGCTTTTCCTCTGGCAAAAGGGGAAGTAGGGGGAGATTGGGAAACGGGTTCAAAAGAAGTCAATTTGGTTTTCATAATCAGAAATAGAATCCCCTCCAAGGGGGACTTGCTGTAGCTAAGTTGTACAATAGCGGCCTTTGTGGACATCATGGTTTCCTGGGCTTTGTCTCAATATCACTGCTCTTAGTGGGCCCTGGGACTCCATCAAACATCTGTAAACTGGGCTAATATTGCTGCTTGACCCTCCAAAGTTTCTGTAAGAGGCTGCCAAGACAATGAAAGGGCAGACCGACTGTAGAGTGCTGGACATCTGTGCAGGGTGATGGCAAAAGCTGACAGGTTTGGAGGGAGCTAACAGAGTGTAGGAGGAAGAGAGCTACAAAACACACACACCACCATCAACATGGCCTGGACTAGACTGAGTGGCTGCCCCTTAAAGCCCGCTGCCTTTGGGGATGGTGTTTTCTGCCTTCCCTGAACCTTGTTTCAGCTGGAAGCAGTGTTTCTTCCACTGGACTAGGCACTCCCCAGGGCAGAGGTGATACCTCCCCCATCAGATTAAGTGCTCCCAAGGGCATGGTGCAAGACTTCCTCCCTCAGATTGGAAGCTTCCCCAAAATAGGGTCTTGTGTCTGTCTTGTTTAGTATGGGACTCCTCATACTCCCAAATAGAGAAAGTGTGTGCGTGATGCCAAAGGCAGGGTCTCTCCCCATCTCTGAGCACTTGGCTCAGTCCCACCTGCCTAGTGAATCTGAGGGCAGGAGGGCTGGAGTTGTGGTTGTCAGGAGACAGCAGACTGAGCACAGTACCACTGCCTACCAAATTCAGCGTCTGCGTAATGAATGCACGCCCATGCCCACTCCCCACACGTGTCTGCTCTCTGTGCCTGGAAGACTCCGCCTAAGCCAGCAAAGCTGCCTGGTGGACAATCCCACTTAATCCTATTGATTCATTTAACTCTGAAGCTAAGAGGTTTCCAGGGGATGGGGAGATGGTGCAGGGAGCCACTAGGGAAACCAAGGCATGAGTAATGTTAAAGTGTCAGAGCTCTGTGTGTCCCTTCTCACACATCTTTGGTCGACCACTCTCCACCTCTTACTGGCATCTTCTGTTGGCATTGTCATTGGAAATAATAATGATAATCCGTCACAAACCTTTTATAGGGTACAAATTACTCCTGTTGTCCTGAGTTCATTCCATTCCCAAACCAGTCCAGTGAGGTATGCAAGGACGTGTTCTCACTTCTACAATGGAGGAAAAGCCAAAGTCCAGACGGGGGAAGCAACTTGTTCAAGGACACACAGCAAGGGAGAAGCAATCACAAATACAGTTCAGGACCTTTGACTAGATCAGGTCAGGGATGCTTCAGAGGGGCTTCAGAACCATCAATTATTCATATGCAAGTTCAGGCAGAAGCTAAAGAAAATTAAAACAAATCCATGTGAGCCAAAATATGACCTTGGACATGTCCCACCTGCATTTAGAGATCATCTGAAGAACAGATTTGATGCATTAGACTCAAATGACTGAAAATCAGAAGAGCTGTGAGATGACATCAAAAACATGATACAGGAAAAAAGCAAAAGGTCATCGAGAAGACAAGAAAGAAGGAAACAAGACCAAAATGGATGTCAGAAGAGACTCAGAAACCTGCTCTTCAGTGTTGAGATGCTAAAGCAAATCAAAGCAATGAGGAGATAAAATAGCTGAATATAAAATTTCTAAGGTCAGCTCAAGAAGACAAAGTCAAATTTTATAATGAAGTGTGCAAAGACCTGGAGTTAGAAAACCAAAAGGGAAAAACACACTCAGCATTTCTCAAACTGAAGGAACTGAAGAAAAAATTCAAGCCTCAACATACATTATTGAAGGATTCTCTGGGCAAAATATTAAATGATGCAGAAAGCATCAAAATAAGATGGAAGGAATACACAGTCACCAGACCAAAAAGAAATGGTCAATGTTCAACCATTTCAAGAGGTAGCATATGATCAAGAGCCAATGATACTGAAGGAAGAAGTTCAAGGTGCACTGAAGGAATTGGCAAAGAACAAGGCACTAGGAACTGATAGAATAAAAATTGAAATATTTCAACAAACTGATGCAGCAGTGGAGGCATACATCTATGCCAAGAAATTTGCAAGACAACTACCAGACTAACTGACAAGAAGAGATCCATATTTGTGCCCATTCCAAAGAGAGGTTATCCAGTAGAATGAGGAAATCATCGTACAATATCATTAATATCACATGCAAGTAAAATTTTGCTAAAGATCATTTTAAAATGACCACAACAGTATATTGACAGAAAACTGCCAGAGGTTCAAGCTGGATTCAGAAGAGGACGTGGAACGAGGGATATCATTGCTGATGTCAAATAGATCTTGACTTGTTGTTATTAGGTGCCATCAAGTCAGTACCAACTCATAGCAACTCTTTGCAGAGCAGAATGAAACATTACCCGATCCTGGGCCAACCTCACCATTGTTGCCATACTTGAGTCCATCGATGCTGCCACTTGGCCAATCCATCTCATTGGGGGTCTTCTTTTTCTCTGACCCTCCACCTTACCAAACATGATATCCTTCTCCAGTGACTGGTCCCTCTTGACAATATGTCTGAAGTATGAGAGACAAAGTTTGTCCATTCTGACCTCCAAGAAGCACTCTGACTGCACTTCTTCCAACATGGATCTGTTGGTTCTTTTGGCAGCCCCTGGCACTTTCAATATTCTCCTCCAACACCATAACTCAAAAACATCAATTCTTCTACGGTCTTATTCACTGTCCAGCTTTCGCATGCATATGAGGTTATTGAAAATTCTGTGGCTTGGGTAAGGCGCAACTTAGTCCTCAAGCTGACATCTTTGCTCTTCAACACTTTAAAAAGCTCTTGTGCAGCAGATTTGCCTAATGCAATACGTTGTTTGCTTTCTTGACTGCTGCTTCCGTGAGGGTTGTTGATAGTTGATCCAAGAAGAATGAAGTCCTTGACAACTTCAATCTTTTCTCCATTGATAAGAATGTTGTTTATTGGTCCAGTGGTGAGGATTTTTGTTTTCTTTACATTGAGATGTAATCCATACTTAAGGCTGTGCTCTTTGATCTTCATCAGTAAATGTTTTAAGTCCTCTTCACTTTCAGCAATCAAGGTTGTATCATCTGCATATCGCAGGTTGTTAATGAGTCTTCCTCCAATCCTGATGCCATGTTTTTCTTCATAGAACCCAGCTTCTCAGATGATTTGCCCAGCATACAGGTTGAATAAGTATGGTGAAAGAATACAACCCTGTCACACACCTTTCTTAATTTTAAACCATTCAGTGTTCCCATGTTCTGTTCAATCAACTGCCTCTTGGTCCATGTATAGATTCCTCATGAGCACAGACATCTTGATTGGAAGCAGAGAATACCAGAAATGTTTGTTGTTGTTGTTAGGTGCCATTGAGTTGGTACCAACTCATAGCAACCTTATGCACAGCAGGACGAAACACTGCCCAACCCTGGGCCAACCTCACTATTGTTGCTACGCTTGAGTCCATTGATACTGCCACTTGGCCAATCCATCTCACTGGGGGTCTTCCTCTTTTTCTCTGACCATCCACCTTACCAAACATGATATCCTTCTCCAGCGACTGGTCCCTCCGGACAATATGTCCGAAGTATGAAAGATGCCAGAAATGTTTAACTGTGTTTTATTGTCTATGCAAAGGTCTTCTATTGTGTGGATCATGACAAGCTATGGACATTGCAGAGAATGAGTATTTCAGAAAACTTAATTGTGCTCCTGAGGAATCTGTACATGGACCAAGAGACAGTTGTTCAAACAGAACCAGGTAACCCCAAATGGCTTCAAATTAGGAAAGGTGTGCACCAGGGTTGTATTCTTTTACATACTTGTTCAATCTGTATGTTGTTGTTAAGTGCTGTTGAGTTGGTTCCAACTCATAGCGACTCTGTATAATGTTTCAAAGGAGCAGCTGGTGGGTTTGAACTGCCGATCTTGTGGTTTGCAATCCGGTGCTGATCCTACAGCTCCACACCAGAAGTCTATATGCTGAGTAAATAGTCTGAAAGGCTGGATTATACTAAGAAGAATGTGGCATCAGGGTTAGAGGAAGACTCATTAACAACCTACGATATACAGATGATACAACTTTACTTGCTGAAAGTGAAGAGGAATTAAAATACTTACCGATGAATATCAAAGATCACAGCCTTAGGTATGGGTTACACCTTAATGTAAAGAAAACAAAATTCCTCAACACTGGACCAATAAATCACGTCAAGATAAATGGAGAAAAAATGAAGTTGTCAAAGACTTCATTTTGTTCAGATCAATCATCAACACTCATAGAAGCAACAGTCAAGAAATCAAATGATGTATTGCATTAGGAAGATCTGCTGCACAAGACCTATAAAGCATTCAAGAGCAAAGATGTCAGTTTGAAGACTAAGGTGTGCCTGACCCAAGTCATGATATATATTATCAGTAATCTCATATGTATGTGAAAGTTGGACGGTGAAAAAGGAAGACCATAGAAGAATTGATGCATTTGAGTTATGGTGTTGGAGGAGAATATTAAAAGTACCATAAAAGAACTAACTGGGTTGAAAGAATGCTCCTTGGAAACCAGAATGGCCAGACTTTGCCTCTCATACTTGGGACATATTATCAGGAGGGACCAGTCCCTGGAGAAGGACATCATGCTTAGTAAAGTGGAGGGTCAGAGAAAAAGAGGAAGACTCTCAACAAGATGAATTGGCATAGTGGCAGCAGCAATGGGCTCAAGTATCAATGATCGCAAGGTTGGCGCAGGACCTGGCAGTGTTTCATTCTGTTTGCATAGGGTTGCTATGAATTGGTACCTAACAACAACACAACAGTGTTAGCCAGAGCCAAGAGGGTGCTACTAGGTCATTTTTTAGAAATGTTTTATTGTGAATGATGTGATAGTTTACGTGGGAGAACATTAGTTTTACATTCATCCTATCGTATATCATTTCATTGTCATGGTTACAATCCCCTCCATGCATCATCAACTAGCCTGCCCCCCCCTCCCCCCTCCCCCGGTCATCGGCACACAGCCCCTCTCCCTCTCTGTGTCTAAAGTCCCCAGCTGCTCCATCTCTCCATGTCATCGTCTCTGCCTCCATCTCAGGCATCACTGCTTCTCTGGGTAGGGTCCCGCTCTCTGCTCTTCTCCCTTGATGGTCCCAGGGACCTCCACTCCTAGACTGCAAAGTTAATCACTCCCCTCCTTTTGCTACAAAATGTCTACCTTTACATTTCCAACCCTCACAATCAGTCCTGATAACAATTATTCACTACTGTATCACAAGAGACCCATCCACATTTCATTTCATCAACCCCTCCCAGACAGATTGGCTATTACTCAGTGGAGATTCTACCTTCCTCCGCACCTTCTGGATCTAGGCTCCCTCTTGAAAGTTTGTAAGCCAGTCACTTCTTGGGTAGCTGCTAGGTCATTTGCCTACAGTTCTCTCCCACTAGTAGATAATCCAATCTCAGGCAATGCCACTCTGTCTTCAGTTCATTTCCATCTCTCCTGCCATCCTGACCATTGGGATGTCATCCCTGTGTTCTTACTGACCACTAGCAAGGTTGTCTCTGATTGTGACATAACACAGGAAGTGAATCAATGGCAAGGGAGACCTTGGCCTATTGCTACCTGCCTCAGTCTTAGGGTTAGAGACCTAGAGGGCAGATTCTAACCCCCCTCCTCTTCCCTCTCTCAATCACTGAGAAGAGGCCACAGTGGGTACAGCTGGTCCCATGGGGCCCCTTTTCCAGCACATCTGGGGCTCAGAGTCAAATATAACGAACCTCAGAAAGTCATTTTCAGGGTATCAGAAACTCACTGCATCCTCTGAATTTTCTGATTGAGTGACAAGAGAAGTAAGACCCTGGGGCCTCAGAAGGAAACAAGAATTGGCAGTCAGGAAGACAGGCAATCCACAGAGGGGGGGTGGGATACCAGGTCTGCCCCTCCAGTGGGGACTCTTGAACTTAGGTGCTGAGCAGCCTAGAATCAGGGTTGTCAGGAAAGAAATCTATGGTCAGAGATGATACTCAGAGCTGTGGGGTCAGAGAGGGGAGGAAATACAGCCCTAGTCCTGGGAGAGCCCCCAGTCTGATAGGGGAGGCACAATGTAAGTCTCAGTTTAATTCTGGAGGAGCACTGTCCAACAGCACTTTCAGTAGTGATAGAAATATATTGGAAGTGTACTGTTCAATGTGGTAGCCTCTAATCACGCTAGGAGCCCTGGTGTGGCACTGTGGGATAAAGCTCTGGACCAAAAGACCAGTTTGAACCACAAGGCAACTGGTTCAAATTCACCAGCTGCTCCTCAAACAGCCTCTCCAGGGTTGTTATGAGTTGGAACCGACTGGACAGTACGTAACAACAACAACATCAGTCTCGTGTGTTGGAGCCTATTCAACTACACACAACACCCACAGCAACCACAGATGTTAATGAGCACTTGAAGTAGGCCTAGTGCAACTGATGAGCTAAGTCTTTACGTTTTATTCAAATGAATGTCACCACATGTGACTGTTGTTGTAAAGTGCCTTCAAGTCAGTTCCAACTCATAGTGTCCCTGCATAGGGTTTCCGAGGAGCAGCTGGTGGGTTTGAACCCATGGCCTTGTGGTTCGAAGTCCAGGGCTGATCCTACAGCACAACACCAGGAGTCCCCACATGCAACTAGTGGCCACCATATAAAAGACAGCAGAGTCCTAGACAGTCTTAGCACTGCCCAGCTTCCCTTTTAAATAAAGGCAGGGCAGACCTCAAGCTCAAGGCCCTTTGCATGCAATAGTTTCTGAGGAGAATTTAGCAACATTGTTGGCTTTTATGCTATTTGCTTTTATGGTTTCCATCTAATTATGGAAAATGATACTTGCTTTTCCATTTACAGAAGCATTCATTTTCTTGAAATTAAGCTTTCATATGCAGTAGAATCAAGTTCTGGTGTGGTGCTGTGGGTTAATGTTCCAGACTGCAAAGCCATTTGAACTGCAAGGTCAGCAGTTCAAGCTCACCAGCTGCTCCTTGGAAACCCTATACAGGGTCACTATGGGTCAGACCTGACTCAACGGCACTTCACAACAGCAACATACAGTAGAATGGAAATAATACCAGGACAGGCTAGAGGCTGTGAACAAAATCGTGAACACAGTTAGCAAATGACTGACATCAAATTTACCTGCAATGCTTCTGATGCTGGACCTAGCTAGCTAAGCCCTCAGCCTCAGTGTCTACTCATGTCCTTTATGCGCCTGATATTCCTGTCCTTGAAGCTTTCTAGACTCACAGAGAGCTCTGGGTTCCCTTCCTCCCCCTGTCCCTGCTCCTCCCACCCCATATCCAGAAGGGAACTGGGGACCTCATGAGGCCAGAGAGATGTCCAGACCAAAGGTCAGTCTGGGGAAGGCAAAGGTAAGACCCAAGAGGTTAGGACTCTGCTAACTCTGTGAACAGGTCTGGAATGATCCTGAGATGTCAGTGTTGCCTTAACAACCATATAGATACTGAGTGAGGAGAGCCAGCTTGTGTCCTGCTGCCCAGGGAGTTCCAGAGAAGTCTCCAAGGCCAGGACTTCAGTTTGTGTGTGAGTTAAGCCCTCTGGAAAAGAGCCCCCATCAACTCCCTGGGCCCCCCTTGTAGGGATGTTCTCTGCAGCAGCCTCAAGACTAGTCTGGACCTGGGGACTCCTGGGCCCAGAGTCAGTGACATAGCCACAGAGGACTGGAGTGGAGAGTGAAGCATCCAGCTGGTAAGAAGAGAGGGCATATGCACAAGAACACCCATACTTGCAGATAATACCCACTTGACCTGGCTACAATGACTGGATGATCAGAGCTCAACCAGAAGAAGAAAGAAGAGGAAAAAAAAAAGAGTAATCTGATACAATTTGATGAACTTGACCTACACCTATGGATGCAGTAGCTCAAAAAAGGGAACAAATCTTTACAGCAAGGATCATTCCCACCCCCTCCATACACAGAGTAGGCAGGGATGGGCAACTTGGACATTGGCTACCCAAAATGGGGGAACTACAAAGGCAAGAAGCTCTGGTAGCGTAGTGGTTACAAATCAGGCCGCAAACCTCACGGTCAGCAGTTCAAAACTACCAGCTGTTCCATGGGAGAAAGATGAGGCTTTTTGCTCCTGTAAAGATTTATAGCCTCGGAAACCCTGTACAGGGTCACTATGAGTCAGAACCGACTCCACGGCACTTAACAACAGCAACAACACAAAGGCAAGAAGTGACTGGCTTACAAGCTTTCAAGAGGGAATCTAGATCCAGAGGGTGTGAAGGAAGGTAGAATCTCCACTGAGTAGTATCCAATCTGTCTAGGCAGGGCTGATGAAATGAAATGCAGATAGGTCTCTTGTGATACAATAGTGAATAATTGTTATCAGGACTGCTTGTGAGGGTTGGCAATGTAAAGGTAGATGTTTTGTAGCAAGGAGGGGAGTGACTAATTTTTCAGTCTAGGAGCAGAGGTCCCTGGAACCATCAAGGGAGAAGAGCAGAAAGCAGGACCCTACCCAGAGAAGCAGTGATGCCGGAGATGGAGGCAGAGACTATGACGTGGAGTGATGGAGCAGCTGGGGACTTTAGACCCAAAGAGGGAGTGTGGGCTGACCACCGGGGGGGTGGGGCGGGGGGGGAGGCTTGTAGTGTATACCCTTTGGTTGATTGATGATGCATGGAGGAGATTGTAACCATGGCAATGCAACAATATATGATAGGATGAATGTAAAACTAATGTTCTCCCATGTAAACTATCACACAATTCACAAACATTAAAAAATATATATATACTAGTCTGGAGCTGGGGCTATTGAACCTTCTACAAATAGAAAATGAGGCTCAGAGGGGTTCCGTAACCTGTTGTAAGTCACTGAGCCTAGTAAGCCCAGAATCTACTCTTGGAGAGGGACTGGGGGAGATGAAGTATTGGGAAGCCCCTGGCCTTGTTTTGGGGGATGATATGGAGTTTTCCTTTGTCTCTTTCCACACATGTAGTCAATTTGATTTCTGTGTATTCCATCTGGTGAGGTTCATGTGTAGAGTCCTCTTTTATGTTGTTTAAAAAAGGTATTTGCAATGAAGAAGTCATTGATTTTGCAAAATTCTATTGCGATCTCCAGGATTGTTTCTATCACCAAGGCCATATTTTCCAACTACTGATCCTTCCTCTTTGTTTCCACCATTGCGATCCAATTGCCATCAATTATCATACATCTTGATTACATGTTTGATCAATATTAGACTGAAGAAGTTGGTACATTTCTTCAATTTCATTATCACTGGCTTAAGTGGTTGGTGCATAAATTTGAATAAAAGTGGTATTAACTGGTCTTCCTTGTAGATGCATGGATATTATCCTATCACAGACAGCATTATACTGCAAGACAGATCTTGAAATGTTCTGTTTGATGATGAATATGACACCATTCCTCTTCAATTTGTCATTTCTGGCATAGTAAACCATGTGATTGTCAGATTCAAAATGTCCCATACCTGACAATTTCAGCTCACCAACTGGTATGGCACTGTGGATCAGCATTGGACTGTGAACCATAAGCTCAGCAGTTCAAACCCATCAACTGCTCCTTGGAAACTTTACACAGAGTCACTATGAGTCGGAACCAACTTGACAGTGCTTAACAACAACAACAATGCCTAGGATATCAGTATTTATGCTTTCCATTTCAGTTTTGACAATTTCCAATTTTTCTAGATTCATGCTTTGTACATTCCATGTTCTGATTATTAATGTTTACATTAAGCAGGTGTTTACAGCTGTTTATCTTCATTTTGACTTGTGCCCCATCAGCAAATGAAGGTCCCAAAGGCTTTATTCCATTCACGTCATCACAGTCAACTCTACTTTGAGGAGGCAGCTCTTCCCCAGTTGTATTTTGAGTGTCTTCCAACTTGAGGGGCTCATCTGGCACTATACCTGACAATTTTCGGTTTCAATATTCAATATTCATGTTTCAATATTGAGTATTCTAGTGTTGAGAGTGTTCCACTGCTATTCATAAGGTTTTCAGTAACTATATATTCAGAAATAGTACATCTTTTCTTCTTACTAGTCTATCTTCATCTCGAAGCTTATCTAAAACCTGTCCCCATGACTAGGAAGTTCACCTCTTCTCTCTCAGCCTGTTTCCCCATTTGTAACATGAGGGGTTTAATTATGTAACTCTACACACATTCTTCCCAGGATGTTTTGAAACCTTTGAGTGACGTTTTAGATCTTAGAGTGGGAAAGCTCACCTGGATGATCAAGGCCTGTACCCATCACCCCTACAATCTCCACCCTGGATCCTGGAGTGGATAAAAACCTCTGCTTCCCTATTACCCAGACTAATGAAGCCAACTAGCCTTCTGCCCTGGATGGCGCTGGCAGGGCAGGAATCTGCTCCAGCTCTTGTCCAGGCTCTAAGGAAGCTGCTGGAAGGGCCTGAGCAAGCTCTGAGCTGTCAGGGCTGAGTCCCACCCCCATCCTGAACTGCTCCCCAGTTCCTCTCAGCCAATCCCCTGGGGGTTGTGGGAAGCATGGAGGAAGGATCCAATGAGAACCACAAAGGAGGGAGTGGAGGAGAAAAGAAGGCAGACTTTTAGAGATGGTCTCCCTCTGCCCTTTTCTCCTCTCTTTTTCCTCCATCTTTGGGATTCCTGGGGCTCTTCCGCTTTCTGTCATTCTGTGATTCCTTGAACACCTGCTGTTTTCCACGTGCTGCACCAAGTACACAGTGACAAGGTAGGATTGGACTCATGCTGCAGATGGGAGAACCTGAGGCACAGAGAGGCAACATGAATTTCCCAGTCACTTGGGAAGTACACACAAGGTTTTGAAACCTTGCTCTCCTGTCCTCCCACTCACTTTCCCCCACAGTCATCATCTTCCTCAATTGCTTCAAGTGTTGGTTACGGAAATAGGTCCAGACCCCTCCTGCAAGAGAAAAGCAAACCAAATCTAATACAGTCTCTTAGATGTCAACTGGAGGTCAAGGGAATGGGATCCCAGGCTGGGGGAAGAGCAAAGTCTATAACATCAAAAGGCATGATGGGTCAGTTCCATTGTGGGGCTTCTCTGTCACTTTGTCACACCGTGGTGGCTTGTGTGTTGCTGTGATTCTGGAAGCTATGCCACTGGTATTTTAAATACCAGCAGGATCACCCATATATTGTTGTTGTTGTTAAGTGCTATCGAGTCGGTTCCGACCCATAGCGACCCTGTACAGGGTTTCCGAGGGTGTAAATCTTTACGGGAGTAGAAAGCCTCATCTTTCTCCCGCGGAGCGGCTGGTAGTTTCGAACCGCTGACCTTAAGGCTCGCAGCCCGATTCGTAACCACTACGCTACCAGAGCTCCTTTATATATATCCCTCCCCTTTTCTGTTCTTCCATCCCCTCTCCTTTCTTATTTTCTTCGCTGTCTCTCCCTCCCACCCTCCCTCCCTTCCACCTTTGCTTCCTTCTTTCATTGTTGCATTATTTTCCCAAAATGCAATGCTGCTATTGTTGTTAAGTTCCATCAAGTTGGTTTCGACTCATAGCAACCCTGCATAGGGTTTCTGAGGAGCAGCTGGTGGGTTTGAACTGACAAACGTGGTTAGCAGTCCAGTGCTTATCCTATAGTGCCACACCAGGACTCCAAAAATCCAATAGCATCCTTGTTCAAATGTTCATCATTAAAAAAACACAAAAACAACAACAACACTAAAATATAAACAAGTAAAGAAGAAATCAAAAGTCCTGCTATCCTAAAGGTTGTTGTCATTTGTAGTTATGATCCCTCGAGTTGATTCCCACTCTTAGTGACCCTATATAGAGTTTCTGAGGCTATAAATCTTCGTGGGAGCAGAAAGTTTCATCTTTCTCCCATGGAACAGCTGCTAGATTCCATCTGCTGACCTTGCGGATAGCAGTGTAACTTGTAACCCGCTACACCCTGAAGGTTAGCATGTATTCATATTTTGGGTGCAGTGTTCTATAATGTGTTGTGTTTAGTTTTTCCAGAAGTGGGAAATAATGTGCACTGGCTTGTACCTTGCCTTCTTAAGGCTGAGCGGACGAGGTGTAAAGTTTTGGTGCACTGCATTTTGAGAGATGTATTTCTTTCATAAACAAACCGCCCTTAAGACCTATGTTATCAACATCTTTCTGTGTCAGTGGAAATGATGTAATTGTCCAGCCTTAGGGGATTGGTGAAATACTTATTGGCACATGTATTCAAGGTTTTTTTTTAACCAGTGCCCTAAGGTTGGGCGTGGATATTGCTCCTAACCTTTGCTTTGGTCAACAATGCTGTGACGAGCATCCTTCCACTGACTTCCTTGGGCTCAGGAAAGAGTCTGATCCTCAGTGGAGTGATGAGTCTGAAGGTGAGCACAAGACCACAGCACCCTACTAAGTTCCAACCCCCTCCCCCTCGCTATGTAGGGAACCGGCTGGATGAGGGCTCAGACGTGGAGTCGGAGCCTGATCTCCCTCTGAAACGCAAGCAGCGCCGTAGTCGGACCACATTCACAGCTGAGCAGTTGGAAGAGCTGGAGAAGGCCTTTGAGAGGACTCACTACCCAGACATCTATACCCGAGAGGAGCTGGCACAGAGGACCAAGCTGACAGAGGCTCGAGTACAGGTGAGGAGTTACCCTGGTATTCAAGCTGTGATGCATTACAGAGCCTGGGATGGAGTCAGGGTGACCAGGCTCCCTGGGGATCCTGCCACAGGTCTTCCTGGACTCGTGTAGACAGGCAATACCACTAGCACTCAGTGGGCACCAAATGTTGATTAACTTACTGACTGAGCAGTGAGCAGCCCCAGGAAACCCAGGGGCATGTAACTGTCTCTTAGCGTTGCATTCATGTTTCCAGCATGAATACTGAAAACAAATACTGATGAAGTTGGTGGGAGAAAGAGGAGGAGGAAAAAGGAGGAACTAGGAAACAGAGAAAAGGTAAAGAAAGAGAAAGAAGGAAAAAGAGAGGGAGGAAGAAGGGGAAAAAGGAGGGAAGGAAGAAAAGAAACAGGAATAGCCTGAAGAGAGAGCTCAGGGATATAAAAATCTCCAAATCTCTGAAGAGGGATGAAAGTGATTAGGAAGAAAATTTCCAAACCAACTTAGTTTCCTAAGATGGGTAATAAGTTTCCTGTTTGGGGATGCATACAAACAGACTGAGCAGGCATGTTCTTGGCATCAGAGAGAGGGTGAGTGAACCCAAAGATACCATCTCCTGGTCCTCAAGGTGCAGTCCTCATCAGAAAGGGCTGCATGAGCTGCCACCTCCCACTGCAGGCCTTGAGTCTGGGAGGGGCGAGAAGGAACTGACTCTCCATCCAGATTAAGCGCTCAGATTCCAAGTGCAGAATGTGCACAAGAGGGAGGGTCTCTGGGGTCTGGTTGGGACTGAGACTGGAGAGTGGAGGTGGGGGAGGAATAGCCTGGTGGGTGCAGGAGTAGTGCTTATGGGGAGCCTGGGCTGTCTGCTCTATGGATGGGGAGGTGGGACCACAGTGGGGCTGCCCAAGACTGCTTGCTGGAGGAGCCCTTCCATCCAATGGCACCAGCAGATGTCCACTTGCACCAGCCACACATGATGGGCAGAGACCCTCAGAGCACTTTGTCAAGCCGCTATGATCACCTCCAAGGCACAGAGGCAGAATCTGAGGCTCAGCAAAGCCACCTGTCCTGGGACACGGGGTACCATACTGGGTGTCTGAGCTGGGTCTGGAACTTGACCTGCCATCCCTGAGGAGGAAGAAGTGAACTAGGAACCTAGAACTTGAAGGATGAAGCAAGAGTAGGAACAGTGGTGGGTTAGTGGTAGGGTTCTCACCTTCTTTATGGAAGCCCAGATTCAATTCCCAGTCTACACAGCTTCTGAGCAGCCACAACCCGTCTGCCAGTGGAGGCTTGTGTGTTGCCGTGCTACTGAGTGAGTTTCAGCAAAGCTGACAGACTCAGATGGACTAGGGAGATAGATCGGGTGATCTATTTCCAAACGTCAGCCAGTGGAAACCCTATGGAGCACAATCAGCAACTAATCTTGGGGATGGTGCAGGCTGGCCAGCGTTTTGTTCTTTTGTGTGTGGGGTTGTCATGAGTTGGCATGGACTCTATGGCCGCTAACCATGAATGAGAGAGTCCTAGAAGCAAACCGTGGCTTTTAGGAAGCAGTATATGTCCCTTGGCCCTCTGCAGCCCCACCCTGGAATGGGGGCCCTTAGTGGCCTTTGAGGGAGACTTGGAGCTGAGGGCAGGCAGCAGCAGCCAGCTCGTCTCATCCCCCCCTTTCCCTCTGAGGGTGACATCTGAGCCTGCCCGCCCCCGCCTCTCTGATCCTCCTGCAGCTGTTCTCCTGGGCACATTCCTGATGCTCTCTCATCCCATGTCTGGCAGGCGGGGCTGCTTCCCACCACCTTGAAGCTGCCCCGTTCCTTGTAAAATGTGCTGGCTGTCAGGCCAGTGCTTTTATTGGCCCAGGGGACCCAGAAACAGGTGTCACTCAACGTCCAAGGAAGGAGGGGGGTTGGGAACAGGAGAGCATCCAGGGTCCAGGCAAGTCCATAGCGAGGGGGCCAAGGTGGAACTGCTCCAGCATGCTGAGGTGCCTATCGGACTTTGGGCTTCCCGGGACACACGCTCTCCCTTCTCGGGGCATGGGCTGGGTCTCCCATTAGCAGGAGGGCTCTCCAAGCAGAGGAAGGACTAATAAATGTTGAGTTTTAAAAATAAAGGCTGAACCAAAAATTTAAAAAGTCAGAAATCATAAACCTAGTCTGGAGAAGAGCAGATTGGAGGAACTGGCTACTGCAGGACTGAGAGGCCCTGAATGTAGGACCAGGCCAAGTAGGACAAAGTCCCAAGTCCAGTGTAAAGGTCTCCAGAGCAGCATGCATTGGCCTGGGAGGCCCCAGGCCTGGGTCCAATCACTTCAACAAGTCAGTTTTCCTTCATAATGCATAGTTTCCTCATCTCTAATGGAGGGAAGGAATATTGGTATGGTGCTGTGGGCTAACGCGCTGGACAACAAAGTCAGTTTGAACCACAAGGTCGGTGGTTCAAGATCGCCAGCTGCTCCTTGGAAACGCTGTACAGGGTCGCTATGGGTCAAAACCAACTATACAACACTTAACCACCAACCACAATGAAAGGAAGTAAAATAAACAATCCCTTAAATTTCTAGGGTCCTTGTAAGATAAGCACTGGACTGCTAACTGCAAGGTTGGTGGTTCAAACCCACCAGACTCTCCTTGGAGACCTTATACAGGGTTGCTATGAGTCAAAATTCACTTAACAGTGCTTAACAACAAGAACAATTAACTGACAATCAAGGCCATCTTGGTACTATTCAACCAAAAATGACGCCCAGTTTGTGAGGGATCCCGGAGCGCGAATCCCAGCTGTGGTCAGTGGGGAAGGCATCTTGGAGGTCCCTAAGTATTCCTTAGATTTGATGGCTCTCTGCTATGGAGTCTTGGCCTTTGATTGCTGGGGTCTATAGTTTTGGGAATTTGCTTTCAAGAGGGGCTTGTGGTCAGGCAGGGCTCTAGCAACTGCATCATGTGGGGTGCTGGTAACTAAAATGTGGCCTGTGACTCTCCCCACCCCCTGCTCTCCAACAGAGGAGTCAGAACCTCCCTTTGAATCCTGCTGGACTCTGAATGTCCCCTATGACTTTTGGCAAAGTTGTCTGCAGAAAGCACGGAGCGTGTGGACCAGAGGACCAATGACTCCTTTCTCTGGAAGAAGGTTCATTTTTACAAGTCTAGTGGCCCAACCACAATCTGGCCTGCACCTTCCTGGGAGACAAGCAAATCTCTTTGTGTCCCCAGTGACCACAATCCTGGGTTTATCCTAGAAACAGTCTGCAGGGCTGATAAGTCCCCAGCTCACCCCTGGGTGTCTCTCATACCTGCCTGGGAAAACAGTCCCATCTTCCGGCAGTTGGTATTAGATCACCAGGCTGTGTGGGAAACTTCTCATTCTGACCCCAACTCAGAGCTGCAAGAACCGCATTTCTCAAGGATGTTGTGAAACCAAATCAAATCAGACACCAACATTTATCGCATACCTACTAAAGGAGGAACCCCCGGATGGCACAAATTGTTAAGCATTCAACTACTAATGGAAAGACTGGAGGTTCCAACACACCCAGAGACTCCTGGAAAGAAAGGCTTGGCAATCAGTCTCTGAAAATTCACTGCCTTGAAAATCTTAGAGAGCAGTTCTATTCTACTCTGATACATATGCGGCTGTCATGAGTCAGCAACTGGTTTTAGAAGGCCTTGCCAGTTAACAACATTTATAAAGCACTTTCACGTACTGGGCACAGTGCTAAGCATGCTACATAGGTTCTCTTTGTCAGTCCTCACCATAACCCTATGAAGGGGCTCTCTCCATTTTGCGGGTGAGAAAGCTGAGATTTAATGAAGGGAAGTAATTTCTAAAAAGGAGTCCTGCTGTGATGCTGTGGGATGAGTACTGGAATGCTGACTGCAAGGTGGGTAGTTCAAACACATCAGCTACTCCTTGGACTGCTATATATAGGATTGCTACGAATCGGAATCAGCTCGATGGCTTTTAACAACAACAACTTCTCAAAGGCACAGCTAATAAGTGACTGTGCTGGACTTTAGCCTACAGCTGTGTAAGCTCATGCCCTTGTCCTCTATGCTGCATTCAGATTCTGTATGACTCTCAACTGTGTAATAGGTGCTGATGAAGGCATCAAAGATGAATAATAAGACACAGCTCCTATTCTCAAAGCACTCAACACTGATCAGGAATCTTGGATGGGAGCTGGGCCACCCTGTCCCTCTTGGTGTCTTTGTTTCTCCATCTGAAATGGGCAGACTGGCTAAGATCCCTCCTAACTTTCTAATAGAGTAATAATTGATGTTCTCAGCAATTTACATCTGTTAATGCCATTGAGGGCCAGATCCAGCTATCAGGTGGGTGTTAATGTCTGTCCTTTCTCTGAAGAAACTTAGGAATAGAAGAATGATAAGGTTTGCCCATTTTAGCAAGGGACTCACCAAGGCCAAACCAGTTACTATTGAGTTGAATTTGATTCAGGGCAACATCATGTGTGCCAAAGCAGAACTGTGCACCATAGGATTTCCAGTGACTGTGTCCTTTGGAAATAGATCACCACTCTGTTCTTCCAAGATACCTAAGGTGGAGTCAGACTGCTCATCTTTAGTTAGTAACTAAGTACTTAACTATTTGGACCCCTCTAGCAGCTAGAAACAGAATCAAACTGAGGTAGTCAGGCACCTGGGCTGCGTAAATGCCCTATCTGCCCACAGCTGACACCCGTTCCCCCCATGCCATCAGTCATGGTCTAGAGGTTTGGGAGGTCCAGTGTCAAGGAAGGTTCAGATCTTCATCCCACAGGAGGAGATCCTTGGCTGAATCTTGTGGCCACATTCCAGGTAAAGACACACCTGAGCCATCCCTGATTTTCCTTGTTCATTCATTCATTCATCCATTCCCATTCAGCAAATTTTCATTGAGTTCCAGGGGACTTAGAGTCTGGAGAGGGAGACAGAAGGGCACAGTCACAAAATGTACTTAACTATAAGGAGGAGCCTACCTTAGGTGCAATGACTTGGGAAGAGGAGAAAGAGTGTGTTTTTCAGGTAAGTCCTGAAAGTTGGGAACCCATTGCAAGAATAGTGTTCCTATGAGAGGGAACAGCATGTGCAAAGCCCTAAGGTGGAAAAGAGCTCCTGGAAGTTCCTGTACTTCACACAATCATTCTTTGTCTCTGAATGACCCTAGGGATCCTGTGCAGATTGGATCAGTTACAGATTAGTTACATGCCACAGAGCAAGATATTTGACCTACATGAACCTCAGTTGCTCCTTCTGTGAAATGGAAATAGGAGAATTCATCTTAAAAACAAATAAACAAAGAAACAAACCCTGAACTTGTTGCCACTGAGTTGATTCTGACTTGTGACAATCCATGTGTTCTAAAGAAGAATCACTCCATGCCACTGTTGCGCTGTTATTTTTATAGAAACAGATGCCCAGGTCTTTCTTCCACTATGCCACTAGGTGGGTGGATTTGAACCACTAGCCTTTAGGTTACTAGTTGAGCACGAACCATATGTGTCACTCAGGGCGAATGTATGAAGCCCTAGCACAGAAGCTGGCAGAAATGAAGACACAGAAATAGGAGGTTATTTTTCTACAGTTGTTGTTTTGTTAAATGCCATCCAGTGGGCTATGATTCAGAGCGGCCATGTACAGGGTACCTGAGGAGCAACTGGTGGGTTTGAACCGCTGACCTTGTGGTTATCAGTCCAGTGCTTCTCCTACAGCACCACACCAGGACTCCATTTCCCCACCAGTGTTTAGTAAGGTCTTGGGTGTGAGAGAACGGAGTTCTCCTATTTTATGGAGGACAGTACTCTGCAAGCCAAGTAAGGCTTCAGTTTGAGTTTGAAGAGTGATTTCTTTCGGGTGGGTTCCTGTGCAACTTCCTCCCTGGGGGCTTCCTGGAGGAGATGGGGAATCAGCATGTTTTGGAATCAGGTAGGCCTTCAGGCGTTGGCGTCCCTTGAGACACAGGCGGCAGATGTAGAAAGAGCCCTGGACTGAAACATTCATGTGGGCAAGTCACCCAGTTACTCTGGGTCTCAGTTACCTCATCTGTAAAATGGAGCTAACCAAGCCCTCTCCTGTCCCCCACTGGATGGTCATAAGGACAGAATGGGGTTTCTTCTGTGAATGTAGTTTGCATACTGTCATGGTGCTGCATGAGTTGAGGACTTCTACCTGAAGAAGATAGCCAGGAGTGAGGTGTCACCGTGCTCTGCTCTTGCTCCCCCAGGTCTGGTTCAGTAACCGCCGAGCCCGTTGGCGGAAGCAGGCAGGAGCCAACCAGCTGGCAGCATTCAACCACCTTCTGCCAGGAGGCTTCCCGCCCACCGGCATGCCTGCGCTGCCCCCCTACCAGCTCCCGGATTCTACCTACCCCACCACCACCATCTCCCAAGGTGAGTACCCATCCGCCTGCCTGCCTGCCTGCCTGCTATCTGGACCATGCCCGTCCCTCCCTTCCACTCACAAGATTGCCCCATGATTAGTTGTCTGCTTTCATGTGGGCAGATATGAAGACAGAAATGCCATGGCTCTGCCAATGGGCCACAGAGTATCCAGGTAGAGATGGACAGGTGGTCTCTTGCCCTGCCTCCAGCACATACCAGGAATCAGCTGTTTGCCTGAAGAAGTACTGAGCATCCTCTCAAAGGACTGGCAGCTGGAATCCCAGAGGCTGAGGATAAAGGCACGGTGCCTCTTATAAAAATTCTCCATGAGAAACTGAAACAATGCCAAAGATGACAGGGTCCCAGACACTGGAAGGCTGTGTGGAGGGCAGAGCTGAATACCAACACAGCAACTAGGAACAGAAATGGCTCTAAAGTTAGTTCAAACCCTAGTCCCCTGCTCACTAGCCTTGCCACCTTGCACAAGTGCTCCAATGTGCTTCAGTTCCTTCATCTGTAAAATCTGTAAAATCGGAACATACTCCAAGAGGTCTGTCAGTCCACCTAATGTGTAATGAGCACCTACCGTGTGCCAGGCACTGAGAAACAGGGCAGGTAAGCAGTTGTCTGGAAGCTATTTAGAATGGTGGTCAGCTGTCAATCAAAACCTGGTCCAACAGGCGTCAGGCCACCAAGCCAGTTAATCTCATCCCAAGGAGCTGGGACGGTGACCTCTTCCCTCAAGGGCTACAGGGTTCATGGTTGTCTCCTACATGGTGTGGGATTGGGGAGGTTCTTTCCCTGCCCTTAGAGTCATGGTTTTTCCACAGATGGGGGCAGCACCGTACACAGGCCCCAGCCTCTCCCACCGTCCACCATGCACCAGGGAGGGCTGGCTGCAGCTGCCGCCGCAGCAGACACCAGCTCGGCCTACGGAGCCCGCCACAGCTTCTCCAGCTACTCTGACAGCTTCATGAACCCGGCGGCACCCTCCAACCACATGAACCCTGTCAGCAATGGCCTGTCTCCTCAGGTAAGCATCCCCAGACCCTCCACAGTCTGGGCAAATGCTCTGTGCTACATAGGGTGGTTCTCCTTTAGGGAAGAGGTGACACTTGGAAGGTGCCTCTCAATTCACTGGGTGGTCATGGACACCCCGTGGCTGCTGCTAAGTGGGAAGTGGAGACGTTCCTTCCAGCTTCACTTGTCAGGATTCTGTGACCCTTTGTCCTGGATTTGTCTTCTTCAGACTACAGAGAAAGCATTTCCATAACAGCTTCACATATGTCTTGCCACCTAGAAATAAGTAGCTATTATATTATAGACTTGTTCTTGATTTGACGCCACTGGCCCACCATCCATCTTGTGATTGTTTAGTCCATAAAGTCAGACATTTCCTCATGAGTGGAAGCTTTGTCCCATGATTTCCTGTAGAAGGCTGACTGTGGTTGGGGTTCAGCTCTTGAACCAGGAGTCCTTCCGGGTTTCCTTCCCGTGAGCCTTCTCCTGCCTTTCATCAGGAGTGACCAATCAATGAAAGACAGGACTGCATCTGATTGGTGGAGAGAATTACAGATGGAACTCTAGACCACAGACCTCTATTCTGGGTCTTTGGAACTCTGTTCACTGCGTGGATTGGTTGCTGGTTGTGTCAATCATTGCCTAATGGTGTGGTTAGAAGCCACAGGTCCTTCTTGAGATGGAGACAGACGACAACGCTGGGGCTTAGGACGGTTATTGGTGTGTTTGGGGAACAGGACTTGAAGATTCTGGAAATCACAGTGAATTTGAGGAAGTGATCTCGTAGTTATAATGGCAGCGTTGTAGCTATTGTTGGATGCAGTTGAGTTGATTCCTACTCAGGGCGACTCCTTGTGGTACAGTAGAACTGTCCCATAGGGTTTCCTTGGTCTTTATGGAAGCAGATTACCAAACCTTTCTTTTGCAGAGTCACTGGGTACATTAGAATTGCTCATCCTTTGGTGAGCCGCTGAGTGCTTACCTATTATACCACCAGGGCTCTATACTGCACTTGGCTTTCAAATATCAATGGAGAGGGGTGGTTAAGTTCAAGACTGGTTTTATCCTGCCTCCCACCTTCTTCCCATCTGCAACAAGAAAACATACACTTCAAACATATTCAATCAGCCATGGTGTGGGAGTCAGAGCCTGGGTTTAAATACCAGTTCCACTCTTCAGGGAGATCATCTTTGAGCCTCAGTTTCTCTCTTGTTAAACAAAGAGTCTGTTAGTGACTTCCTGGAAAGAGTTATCCTCCCTATTCAACATGGTGACAGGTCAAAAGCACCAGGCACAGAGCCTGGCACAAAGTAGGTATTAAATGTACATTAATTCTCATGCCTCCCAATTGTCAGGATAATATAACTAATATGGGAAGCCTGCTACCTAAAGGGGGAAAAAAAAAAATAGGTATCAAAGGGGTGTGACTAGTCACCAAGCCATGGCTCATGGCCTACATCTGTCCTGCTTTTGCAAATCAAGGTTTTTATTGGAACACAGCCATGTCTATTTGTATCAGCAGAATTGAGTCATTTCAACAGAGAATATATCCTGCAAACCCCAAACCATCTAGCTCTTTACAGAAGAAACTTGCCAATCCTTGATCTAAAACATTCCCAACAATTCATTTTCCACTTGTTCTGGGTTTTTGTTTGCCTCCATTAATCTATGTAGTAGAGGTTGTAATTGTGTTTCAGTGTTATTGTTTACTTGTAGGGAATACCTTGAGAAAGTCCCTTCCCCCCTCTCTACCTGTTTTTTCACCCATAAAAATAGGATCATCTTTGCATGTACCTCACAGAGTTGTTGAGGATTGAATGAATCACTGGTATGAAGTCCTTAGCCCCAGGCCTGGCACAAGGTGAGTGCTCAGTCCTTGTGAGCAACGGCATGCAGGCCTCCAGGTTGTCTTGGGGTCCCTGTTAGAGGGTGACGCCACTGACCTCAGTTCTGATGTAGATTGCCAACCACAGGGCTTGTCCTCCCCAAGCCAACCTCACTCTTCCTCTTCTGGTGCCCTGGATGACAACATTGCCTCTAGACCTAACTGGCCTCTTTGGGGCTCAAAGCCATGAACTCTATCTCATTAGTGCCAGAGTGTCAATTGGCCAAGCTTACCTTCCAGATAGGAGTTAGACACAACAGGATCCGAGGGCCAGCTGGATGAAGGTGGCTGCAGAGACCCCAGGTGTCCACACCCGAGAATGTGGCCCAGGCCCCACCTTGTTATAAGAAGCAAGGCTGGAGGGGTATTGTTTGGAAAACTCAAGAGGAACTTGGAGATTACATGGGCTGGCCATCTTACTTTACAGATGAAGGGCTTAGTGGCCTGCTGATGGCCCCAGGACAACACGAGCAGGAGCCAGGGTGTTGGGCTCCCGTCTCAAACTTAAAAGCCTGGCTTCTGTCACAGGGCAGAGGAGACACCTGCAAAGAAGGAGCTCCTGGCCCCTTTAGCGGAGTCCCTGGGTGGCACAATGAGTTAGGAGCTCAGCTACTAATAATCAAAAGATTGGGGGTTCAAAACCCACCTAGAGGCACCTTGGATGAAAGCTCTGGAGATCTGCCTCCAAATGGGTCACAACCATTGAAAACCTTATGGAGCAGTTGTATTCTGCACACATGAGGTCTCCATGAGTCAGAATAGGTTTGATGGCAACTGATTTGGTTGTTCTGTTTGACCTCTGGAGCAAAGTTTGGTGATGGGATTGAAGGGTGAGGATATCCCAAGAAATGAACCCTGAGGAGGGAAGGAAAGGACCAGAGACTGGCCCACTAGTCTGAAGAGCTAGATCAAGTTGCACCTTCTCCCTTCATGACTGGAAGTGTTTGGAGTTGTACGTTGTGTTCTCTGCCCTGTTTGGAAGTTCCTGAGCTGGACCATCACCCCTCCTCTGAAACCAGAAGTGAGAGACCCTCCGGAAGCTTCCACCTCATTTCTCATGTCTGAGAGGCCTTGAGGACATGATGAATTGGAACATGATGAACCTCGGAGATGTGCCCAGAAGTCCCCACTGAAGGTGTGAAGACAGATGGGAGGGTATGACAGGGCAGAGGGGACCAGGAGGTGAACAGCTGCCGGAGAAGGTCATGGGGGCTGTGCTCATGCAAATTCAAGAGCAGAGGGGGAGGGAGGGCCAGCTGCCTGTGTTCCTCTGAGTGTGAACCACTGCAGTTAAGCTATAAACACTTTGTGAAGGAAGGAGGTGGGGGTGGGGAGAAGTAGTGGATTTCTGGGTCTTGTAGAGAAGTTCCTGGCATTTTTCAACTCCAGCTCTTCTACACTCCCTTTTCGGTCTGAGCAGGGAGACTTGACATCTTCAGCATATCGTGTAGCTCCGTGGGAATGGAAGGGGTCCTACCCCATCCCCCACCAAGTGGTGGTTACCTGCAGGGAGATGTCTCTCCCCAATAAGAGGGACTTCTCCACAGCTCATCTATGGGGGAAGGAAGGGTAGGTTTCCCACCCCCGACCATCAACCTATCTTATCATCCAGGATGGTGAGCCCATGCCGCTGTCACCCAGAAAGTCTCGGCTCTTAAAATTAGAGGGTGTTTTGTTCTTGCAAAACCCAGAGGGATTACTTCAGTTTCCTTGAAAGTTGAAACTCAGCTTTGTATTTAACAATGGTAATATTCCATGTATATTTTACAACCAAGTCTGTCATATATAATATTCAGATGTCTTTTAAATTGAAATTTTATTTGTGGTAAACATGTAGAGTTTCAAAGTTTTAAAATATTTTTCTTCTCTTCATTTTAAATCCTTTTTTTTTAAATTAAGTTTTTATTGTGAATTATGTGATAGTTTACATGGGAGAGCATTAGCTTTACATTCGTCCTATTGTATTTCGTTTCACTGCAATGATTATAATCCCCTCCACACATCATTAAACAACCAAAGGGAACACCCCTCAAGCCTGCCCCCCAGCTGCCAGCACACAACCCCTCTCCCTCCCCGAGTCCAGAGTCCCCAGCCTCTCCATCTCTCCAAGTCATGGTCTCTGCCTCCATCTCTGGCGTCATTGTTTCTCTAGGTGGGGTCCCGCGCTCCACTCCTCTCCCTTGATGGTTCCAGGGACCTCCACTGCTAGACTGCAAAATCAACCACTCCCCTCCTTTTGTTACAAAGCATCTACCTTTACGTTTCCAACCCTCACAGTCAGTCCTGATGGCAATTACTCACTATTGTACCACAAGAGTCTTATCACCATCTCCTTTCATCAGTCCCGTTGAGACAGATTGGAAACCACTCAGTGGAGATTATACCTTCCTTCATGGCCTCTGGCTCTAAGCTTCTTCTTGAAAGCTTGTAAGCCAGTCACTTCTTGCCTTTGTAGCCCCCTCATTTTGGGTAGTCAATGTCCAAGTTGACCATCTCTGTCAACCCTGCATACCGAGGGGATGGGAATGATGCTCACTGTAAAGATTTGTTCCCTCTTTTGAGCTACTATATCCATAAGTATAGGCCAAGTTCATCAAATTGTAGCAGATTACTCTTTTTTTTTTCTCTTCTTTCTTCTCCTAGTCGAGTTCTGATCATCCAGCCATTGAAGCCAGGTCAAGTGGGTATTATCTGCAAGTGTGGGTGTTCTTATGCATATCTCCTCACTTCTTATCAGCTGGACAGTTCACTCTCTGCTCTTGTCCTCTGTGGGCATGTTCCTGGGCACAGGAGTCCCCCTAGGTCTTGCCATACTGCTGGCCAACCAGGTCTCCACCCTGGGTTCACAGGAGTCTATTGAAAGTGGTCAGACTTAGCTCACATCTTCATTGCTGTTTTACCCCCATTTCCCCTTATCGGTGACCAACATGGTCACCAGTCAGACCACATGCCTGCTCGTGTATTCCCCTTGAGTCTTAGTCTTGGAAGGGGGTTCCTGAAAAGATTTTAAAAATCCTCATAAACCCTATACAGGGTTGCTATGAGTTGGAACCGATTTGGTGGCACATTGACAACAACAATAAATGGCACTTACATATTTATACCTCCCTGAGCTCATTTATACTACAGAGAACTAATGAAGACAATCCTCTCGGTGTTCAGTTAACCATGTGGCATGATGTCACTAAGCCAAGCTTTTTTGTCCTCTCCTTCTTCTTGGTTCTTTAGTGTGTACACTGACCCCCCCCCCCCCACACACACACACTTTCAGACTCTCTTATTATCTGACATTTCACATTTCTGACAACTTTGAAATTTTATCAGGCAGTGCCTCCAATAATCTGGGCCAAATGATACACTGGAGGCTCCATGGACCACCAAGGGGTGATAGTGGACCAGCCTCAGGATGTCTTCTCCCATCCCTCTACAACATCTCAGTCAGGCCACAGAGGGTGTGGGGTCACAGAGGAGCAGGAAGAGGCCATGAAGAGGAGGTAGAGACAGGGTAGGGAGAGGGAAGGGGGCTATGCAGGGCTACGGGGTTGAGGCAGATGGAGGATAAGCGGGGTCCCCATCCAGGACAGGTAGCAGGAGCCAGTGGAGCAGTGGCTAACACCAGACTGCCATCACCATCACCCCCAACCCCCACAAGCTTCACAGTGCCAGGGGTGTCAAACAGGGAGTAAGTGATGGTGGGGGAGGGGAAGGATACTGGTGCTGAAGGTGTCTTGCATAATGTTGATCTCACATAACGATCTGGTTTGGGGAACCTAACCATGTTGATAAATAAGGAACAGGTATATACTAAATGCTTGTAGTGGGCCCTGCATGGGCGGGGCGATGTGTTTTGCCTGTTTTTACTCACGGACTCTCTCAGCAGGAATGCTGTGACCCAAATCTTACAGATAAGGACACTGAGATAGTAGGAGGTTGACTTCTCCAGGGTTATCCAGCCAGTCATCTGCCTGTCCATTCATCTGTCTGCCCATCCAGCCATCCAATAAATATTGATTGAGCTCCTTACATGTGCCAGAACGAGCCTTGGTGGCTCAGTGGTGAAGCATTCAGCTGCTAAATGACAGGTCAGCAGTTTGAACCCACCAGTTGCTCCCTGGAAGACAGATGTGGCAGTCTGCTTCCACAAAGGTTGCATTGTCCTGTAGCGTTGCTAGGAGTCAGAATTGACTCGATGGCAATGAGTCTACCATGCAATAGAGGGCATTCGTGGTTCAGGGAGAGAACTCTCACCTCCCATGCTGGTGACCTGGGATTGGTTCCTGACTTGTGCACATCACATGTGGCCACCGCCCTGCCTGTCAGTGGAGGCTTGTGTGTTGCTATGATATTGAATAGGTTTCAGCAGAGCTTCCAGGTTAAGACAGAATAGGAAGAAAGCTCTGGTGTTCTACCTCCAAAAATTAGCCAATGGCAACCCATTTTTGGATCACAGTAGTCTGATCTCATTGGACATGGGATCACTGTGAGGTGGGGACTAACTGAATGATACCACCATCATCATGGGTTAGGCTTTATAGTAGGATCTAGAAAGTAACAGAGCAAAGATCTGAGCACTCTGCTTCTCTGTTGTATTCACTCTGTGAGGTTGGTCCTATGGTCCATAGGGGGAAGTCGAGGCCCAAGTCACATGACTTAATTGATGCAGAGCTGGCATCCACAAGCATCAAGATTTTCTCTTTTCGTTCCACCAGTAAGAATAAAACTCAAGGCTGGAGCAAAGGAACAGGGTCCCCCAATGACTCAACAGCAAACACCCAACACTACCACCAGGTATCACTTGGAGCTTCCAGGGGAACCAGACCCGAAAAGAAAGACAGTTCCATCACCTACACCCCAACTGGGTGTTAGATCCGTGCTAAGTACTTAGCTGAAACAATTCAAACCTCACAGCCATGCCGTTTTGGTGTATGCTGGAGAATTGATTCCAACTCATAGTGACAGGGCAGAGTAGAATTGCTCTATAGGGTTTCTAAGACTAATCTTTACAGGAGCAGACTTCTGGGTCTTTTCTCCCACGGAGTGGCTTGGGAGGTTCAAACCACTCATCTTTCAGTTAGCAGCTGAGTGCTTAACCACTGCATCAACCCTCCTGGTAGGAACCCTACACTTGGGGTAACAGGCTCAGATAGGTCAAGCCACTTGCAAAAAGCCACAGAGCTGGTAAATAATAGTCTGTCCAGCCCACACACTTCACTGCCCTTCTGACCCTCAGCAGGACAAGGTCAGGAGTGTCCCTTTGCCCTAGGGAACTTGCTGTGCCCCTCATGCGGTGGGCATTGGAGTCTCCCTTAGCCTCTTTCTCCTCTCACTTCCTCTTTGTCTTCCCCCTTTATTGGCGATGCTGCGTTCCTAATAAGCATTTAAAATGAGTCTTGCTGGACTAGGGACCAGGAAGGCGGAGGGAGTGGAAGATTTGTAGCAAGTAAGATGGGGAGGGGTCTGTGGGGTGTTAAATAGCCCAGAATTTTTTAAAAACTGATGCAAATCACTGGTAGGAGAGAAAATTATATGCAATTATGTCCTGATATTGGAAGGTTTTGCCTAGCCTAGGCAACAAGATCTCATTAACAAGCAGAAAATAAGATTGAAATGGTGTGTAAAAGAGCTGAAAAATGAATTTGAATGCTGCGTTTGTCCACAATTACCCCCTCCTTCACACATATTTTATTGCAATTTTTTTATTATTCTTAATCTCTCCATTCCTCAAAGCAGATTGGGGACATCCTGGCATTACCGGGGCGTCTGGAGGAAGTGGGAGGGCGTCCTGCTTCCCTGAAAGGAGACCCTTCTCTCATACATTTTCCGAGGTTGGGTTTTGGAGGGATCAGGATTCATTTCTCCGGCTTAGCGGGTTGTAGGAACACAGGGCTTTAACCTCAGCCACGTTCTCCTCTGCGCCCCGCCCAGCCCTTCCTTCTCCTCCCTTCTCCTTGCCTGCCTTGTCAACTGGCCACCGCCTTCCTCTCCCCTTTTCTTCCCTCTGCCTTCTTGGATGGAGTCTCTTCTAGGTTTTCCCTTTCTTGGGAGGCCTCCACAAGAGGGGCAACACCTGGGCACTCTGGTTTGGTCACTAATTACGTTGCTGTGTGGCCTTGGGGCAACTTGATTCACCTCTCTGGGCTTCATTTTCCTCATCTCAAGGGTGTTGTCAGATGGGAGGCTTGGGATATAAAGTGTCTGCCACATAAGCCAGTCAACTATGACTCATGGTGATATGTGAGTCAAAGTAGAACTGTACTCCTAAGGTTTTCACTTCTCTTTGGCCAATTCAACTTTATGCAGGTGTATAACTTATTAGCAGCAATTACAATAACCAGCTATGAACCTCATCCTTAATCAATGTAATTTTTCTGTTACTGATAACTTCCTTTCCCCTCTCCTTCTGCTCCTGCTGGTGGTGGTGATGGTGTGCCTGCCGTGGAGTCAGTTCCTGTAAATCTTTACAGGAGCAGAAATCCTTATCTTTCTCCTGCAGAACGGCTGGTAGTTTCAAACTGCTAACCTTAAAGTTAGCAGCCTGACTCATAACCACTATGCTACCAAAGCTCCTGCCCCTGGTAACCACTAATAAACTTAGGTCTCCAAACATTTTCTTTGTCTCTTTACATAAGTGAGGTCATGGAATACTTATTTCACTCAAGATAATGTCTTCAAGCTCCATTCATACGGTAGTGTGTATTAAGACTTCATTTTTCCTACTGGCTGATTGGTATTCCATTGTATGTAGACAGCACAGTTCATTTATCCATTCATCTCTTGATGGTCATGTAGGTTGTTTCCACTATTTGGCTACTGTGAATCTAGTGGCAATGAACATTGGTGGACAAGTCTATGTTTAAGTCTCTGCTTTCAAATCTTTTGGGTATATATCTAGGAGTAGATTTTCTGGGTCATATGGTCTTTCTGTTTTTCTCAGCTTTTGAGGAACCACCACACTGTTTTCTACAGTGGTTGTACCATCTTTCATTCCCAATTTCCTACATCCTTGCCAACATTTATTATCTTCTGTTTTCTTTGTTGTTGTTTTTAATCTTAGCCATCCTTCTTGTTATAAAGGGTCGTTGAGTTGGTTCTGACTCGTAGCAACCCTATACAGCATTTCTGAAGAGAAGCTGGTGGGTTTGAACCACTGACCTTGCAGTTAGTTGTTGTTATGTGCCATTAAGGTGATTCCGACTCATAGTGACCCTGTATAGGGTTTCTGAGGAGCGGCTGGTGAGCTTGAATCACTGGCCTTGCAGTTCAAACTGACCTTGCAATCCAGTACAATAACCCACAGCACCTCACCAGGACTCCTGTGGTTATCAGTCTAGTGCTTATCCTCCAGGGCCACACCAGGATTCTATAGTTTATTTTTTAAATCAGAAAATATGAGTCCTCCTACTTTGTTCTTCTCTTTCAATACCAGTTTAGTTAGTCGGGACCTCTTGCCTTTCCTTCCATATAAATTTGAGGATTGGTTTTTCTATTTCTATAAAGAAGACTGTTGGAATTTTTATTAGAATTACACCAAATCTATACATTGCTTTGTGTAGTCTTGGCATCTTAACAACATTAACTCTTCCAATACATGAACATGAAACACCTTTCCATTACTCTTAAGTCTTCTTTCCCTTCACTTAAGTCATTTAAAATATCTTTCAGTAGAGTTTTATAGTTTTTATTGTATACAACCTTCATGTCCCTGGTTACATTTATTCCTAGGTATTTTAATATCTTACATGTAAATGGAGTTGTTTCCCTAATTTCCTTTTTTTTCCAATTCTCATTGCTGGTGTATAGAAACCCAACTGGGTTTTGTATGTTGACCTAGTAACTTACAATTTTGTTAAATTCCTCTTTTAGTTCTAGAAGTTTACTTGTAGACTCTTCATAATTTTCTCTATATAGGATCATATGATCTGTGAATAGAGATAATTTTATTTCTTTTCCAATATGCATATTTTATACTTTTTCTTGTCTTATTGCTCTTGCTAGGGCTTTTAATATAGTATTAAATAGAAGTGGTGAGAGTGTACTCCCTTGTCTTTTTCCTGATTTCAAAAGAAAAGCTTTCAGTCTTTCTCCATTAAGTGTAATGTTGGCTGTTGGCTTTTCATATTTAGGAATATGAATCATGTTTAGGAACTTCCCTAGTTTCCAGTCTTCCTTAGGATTTTCTTTAAAAAAAGGTGTTGGATTTCATCAGATGCCTTTTCTGTATCCATAGAGATGCTCTTGTTGTCTTTTGGCTTTATTTCATTGATGTGGTGTGTATTGTGAATTGCTTTTCTTTTGTTGAATCATCCTGCATTCCCGGAATATATTCCACTTGGTCATGGTGTATGACTCTTTTAATATGCTGTTGGAGTCTGTTACCTCATATTTTGTTGAGAACATTTTTGTCTGTATTTATAAGAGATATTGACCTATAGTTTTCTTTTCTTTTGGAGTCGTTGTCTAGTTTGATATCAGTATTATATTTGTTTCATTGAATTAGTGCATATTTCTCCCTTCTCTAGCTTTTGGAAGAGATTAAATAGCATTGGTGTCAATTCTTCTTAAAATATAGAATTCCCCAGTGAAGCCATGTGGTTCAGGACTTTATTTATTGGGAGGTTTTAATTTACTTATTAGATCTCTTTACTTTTGGGTCTGCTGAGACTTTCTATTTCCTCTTGAGTCAGTTTGGGTAGGTTGCATGCTTCTAAGAATTTGTCCATCATCTAAGCTTTCTACTTTGTTGCCATAAAGTTGTTAATAATATTCTGTCACAATTCTCTCTCTGTCTTTTTAATCGGATCAGTTGCAATGTCCCCTCTTTCATTTTCTATGTTAGTTATTTGCATTTTTCTCTCTTTGTCAGTCTAGCTAAAGATTTGCCAAATGTATTAATCTTTACAAAGAACCAGCTTCTGCTTTTATTACTTCCCTCTGTTGTTTTATTGTTTTCAATATTATTTACTTGTGCTCTGATCTTTGTTATTTTCTTTCTTCTGGTGAATTTAGGTCTAATTTGTTCTTTTCTTTCTAGTTCCTGAAGTTAGGCTGTTAGTTTGAGATCTTTCTTCTTTTTTTATACTGTAGGCATTTATTGCTATATATTTTCTTCTAATCACTGCCTTTGCTGTATCCTATATGTTTTGTTAGTATATTGTGCTTTCATTTTCATTTGCATCTAAGAAATTTGTGATTTCTCTTTTGCTGTCTTCCTTAACCCATTAATAGTTTCAGAAAGTATTGTTGAATTTCCATGTTTGTGTATTTGAAAGTGTTTTGGGTTTTTTTTTTTTTTTTTTTTTTTTCTGTGATTGAGCTCCATAGGGTTTCAAAGACTGATTTTGGGGGGAACTAGATTACCAGGTCTTCCTCCAGAGGTGTCTCTAGGTGGACTTGAACCTCAAACCTTTGGCTAGCAGCTGAGTGTGTTAGCTGTTTGTCTCCACCTCTCCCCTGGGGACTCCTGCCTGGCACATAGTAGGTGCTTTATGAATGTGCATCTCCCTACGCAGCCTGTACCTCCCTTAGTTCCATCCCAATTTCTTTGGGTTTTCTTACTCCATCCTCTTCCCTCTCCTGATTTTCCTTTCTTCCCCCTCCCATTTAGCATTCTGTATCCCCTTCAGTTAGCTGGAAAATACACTTCCCCTCCAGGACAATGAAAAGTGTTCTCTGACCCCAAAGTCTGGGGAAGAGAGCATGCTGGAATGCAGTTGTTGTTTACTGGTGTCTTCGAGTCAGTTTTCAATTCATAGAGCTCCATGTGCCTCATAGGGTTTTCTGGGAGTCCTGTTGTGGTGCTGTAGGATAAGCACTGAAAGGTCAGAGATTCAAAGTTATCAGCTGCTCCTCAGAAATCCTATACAGAGTAACTATGAGCTGACACTGACTTGATGCCACTTCACAACAACAGTCCTTAAGGGAAGGAGCCCTGGTGGTGCAGCAGTTAAGCACTCAGCTGCTAACCAAAAGGTTGGCTGCTAACTGAAACATGGTTCAAACCTAGCAGCTGCTCTGTAGGAATAAGATCAGACAGTCTACTTTTATAAAGATCTGTAGCCTTGGAAACCCAATAGGACGCTTCTACTCTATTCTACAAGGTTGTTAAAGGTTTGGCTCTACACCAGTGGGTTTGGTATGGGGACCTTTACAGGACTAGATCACCAGGTCTTTCTTCTGTGGAACTGAATGGTCAACTGTCATGTTACCAGGGATCCTTGCAGTTAGCACCCCAAATGCTGCTGTCTTTCAGCCCTGCCTCATTCCCAGGATCTAGGAAGGATGTAGGATGAGCTGGGATAGAAGGAACGGCTGACTCAAGTGGGAGGGACACAGGCTCTGTGTGGTTTTTCCCAGGAGTGGAAGAAAAGCTGAACTGAATCATTCTTCCCACATATCCACTAATTTCTCCCCATGACCAATGGTGATGCTGCAAGGTCATGGGTCAGTTGATACAGGAGTCTGTGTCCGGATGTCCTAAACCTAGAGCTGAATTTATCAGCCTCTGCCCTTCCCAACTGGCTTCCACTGAACCCAAGAACAGTGCAGTCACAGAGACCCCTCAAGCCACATCTACCATCTTCTCTTTGTAGCCCTGGACAGTGCAAGACTTGGGGGGATGTGGGGCATGTCCCCTCTACTCTTCAACATCCTCCCATACCTCAGTGCTCACATGATTCTTCCCTTACAGCAGCAGCTCCAGGGTGAGGTTGGCAAGAGCAGAGGTGTCCATTGTTGGCTGGTTGTAATCCTGCTACACACAGACACACACACACACATACACACATCCTCACACACACACACCATCCTCAAAGCCTTCTAGGCCCTGGGGAGAGAGATCTGCCAAAAGCCTCCTCAGTGGGAAAAGCTGAGTTATTTCCCCCCTGGCGACTCCTCACCAAACAAAACCACCTGCTGGTGTCAATCGAGGCCCTAGCTCCCACCAGCAGGGAAAGGCCTGGGCAGAACCTTCTCTTGTCTGGTGAAAACAGACCTGTGTTTATGTCTTTGCCTTTCTCACCCCCTTTTCTTGGGTGGAGAGGGGCAAAGGGGGCAAGGGAGAGGGAAGAAGGCCTTCCTAGAAAGAAAGACAAGACCAGATTTGGGGAACTTTCCAGACTGCTGGGGCAGGCGAAGGGAGGCCTTATGCTTATTCATTGGTTCTGCTAGGAGTTGGGGTGCCTGCTTTATCGCCTGGCATCCAGGGGATATTGGAGTTATTTTATTAATGAAGGAGAAGTAACGCTGGTCTCTCCTCCTTCCTCAGAGGACTGGATGGGATTCTGGAGAGATGGGAATTTGAGCCCATGTCCCTGAGTCTGAACAAGAGATAGGGGTTGGCTGCTTTGGGCCCCCTTTTGCCCATCACACCATCTGGGCTCCACACCCTGAGGAGGTGCTGTGTGGGTGTGGAGGTCTTACTTCTGTCCTACAAACAGGCAGGAAAGAGACATGTGCAGCCTGTTTGGGAGAGCTAGATGCTCCCATGCGCCTCAGATCACCGGAGTCCTTGGGCTTCAGCTATGACCACAAGCAAAGTCACAACATCTGTACATGAGAATTGATTCTGGGAACACCCATAACACAGAGTGGAGTTGTTAGGTACCATCTAGTCCATTTCCCACTCCCAGCAACCCCATGTGGTGGAAGAGAATTGTCCCATAGAGTCTTCTAGGCTGTAACCTTTATGGAAGGAGCCCTGGTGGCATGGTGGCTAACTCTGTCCTTGTTGTTGTTGTTAAGTGCCGTAGAGTTAGTTCTGACTCATAGCGACTCTGTATAGGGTCTGGTGGGTTTGAACCTCCTACCTTGCAATTAGCAGTCCAGTGCTTATCACATAGCACCACACCAGGACTGTCCTACAGGATCAGAATTGACTCTAATGGCAGCAGTGAATTTTTTTTTCTTTTCTTTTTTAACTCTTCATTGTGATTTAGGTGAATGTCTACAGAGCAAACTGGGTTCCCCTTCAACAATTCATAGACATTTTATTTCGTGACAAGGATTGCTATCCCCAGTGTCACAGCCCCCTTCCCATTTCTTCCCTGTGTTTCCTGTTGCCATGTGTCCTTTCTTCCCTCTTCCTTCCTGTCTTCTGAGCTTTGGTGGTTACGTGCCATCAAGTTGGTTCCGACCCACAGTAACCCTGTATAGGTTTTCTGAGACTGTAAATCTTTATGGGAGCAGAAAGCCTCATCTTTCTCCTTTTGAGCACTTGGTGGATTCAAACTGCTGACCTTGTGGTTAGCAGCCCAATATGTAACCCATTACTCTACCAGGACTCCTTGTCTGGACTTTATCCATGGGCAAATGCTGCCCTTTTGGTCTCCTATGGTGGATTGTTCTCAATGCTACTTCCCTGCTACTATTGTCCACCTTACAGACCTGTCTGTTGTTGGACTAAAAGTTGAGCCATGGGGGTGCATTCAGTTCCAGGCTTAAAGGGAGGGTGCCTAAGATATATATATATCAAACCCTATACAGGGTCGCTATGGGTCGGAATCAACTCGACGGCACTCAACAACAACAACGAGGACTATATATAGTCTTGGGGGTTCTATAAGAAGACCAGTTAGCTAGAGAATCTGGTGTCAACAACTGAGTGTGATTTCTGGCCAGGCAAGAAGAGTAGAGGAAGTTTGGAGATGGAAGGGCCTAGTCAGAAAAAGCTTCCTAGAGGAGACATCCCAAAAGAGCAATTGAATTTGTTCAGGGGAAAATAATGAAAGGGGTAGGAGGTTGATATACAGACTGATCAAGCAGCAAATGTTTAAACAAATATTAACATGGTCACAAATTCAGATGTAGTGTGGTGGTGGTGGTTATGTGCCGTGGAGTCGGTGCCGACTCATAGCGACCCTGTACAGGGTTTCCGAGGCTGTGAATTTTTATGGGAGCAGAACGCCTCATCTTTCTCCAGCGGAACAGCTGGTGGTTTCAAACTGCTGACTTTGCGGTTCGCAGCCTGATTCGTAACCACTATGCTACCAGAGCTTAATAAAGTAGGGGCTTAATAAATGACTATTTTCCCCACCTCTGCTTTTTCCTGTTCTGAATAGTCTGTATACTGAATTCTGATAGCTTTTCTTTCTTCCCGAGCCTAAAGGCCCAGGCTAGAATCTGGACACTAGTGGAAATGCCAGGAAACCTGAGTTCACACTGAGTGGTCTTTTCCCACTCTGGACCTCAGTTTCCCCCTCCGTGCAATGGAGGTGATGGATCAGCCTCTCCAGAAGGAAGGCACGTCCCACTCAGAACCAATGATTCTGTGGGCCCTTTGTATGAGCATGTGAGTCACAGCCCCTAGATCTGTGGGCAAGGGCTGACTCTTCTCTTGGTCCTGCATCCCACCCCCAGCCTCCTGGGGCTCCGGGCTGGCATCCTGGGGCATCCAGACTGGCCGGGGGGTTAGCAGCCCAGGGCTGCCTGACTTGGTGGGAAAGAATGCAATTAGAGGATTTGTCCTTCTTCCTAATTAGCACGGGGGCGCAGGACGAGGCAATCCCAGTATATAGAAGGGAAGAAAATGAGGGAGATTAGCAATTAATACCACGGGCAGACTCGGAGCTGTGCAGGCCCATCCCTGGGGTCCCAAGTGGGAGGGAGGCTGCTGGTGTGGCAGGGCTACTGAACCCGGGAGGCCAGTTTAAACCCCCAAGTGAGGGAGTGTCTTAGTTATCTAGCGTTGTTATAACAGAAAAACAAATGGATGGCTTTAACTAACAGACATCTATTTTCTCATAGTTTAGGAGGCCAGAAGTGTGAATCAGGGCTCTAGGGGAAGACTGTCTCTTTCGGGCAGCTCTGGAGCATGGCTCTAGTTTCCTCTTCTAAACATCTGCTCCTTGCTCCTGAGCGATCTTCATGTGGTACTTAACAACAACACTCCCCAGTTGCTCCACGGGAGAAAAATGACACTTTCTGCTCCTGTAAAGATTTACAGACTCAGAAAGCCTACATAGGGTCATTGTAAGTCAGAACCCGACTCGACTCAGCGGCACACAGCCACCGCTACCACGCCCCATTACGGAGGCCTAGTGGTGCCATGAAGGAGCTCTGCTAGTTAAGAAGAAGAGGCTGGCAATTGGATACCCTAAAGATTACAATGCAGGAAGCTTGATGGGGCAGTTCTTCTTTGTCCTATGGGGTCACTGTGAGTCAGCAATGGATTTGATTTGGTACTCCCCAGTTCTTCCCCCACTTTTCTTCCTTCTGGGTCCATTTGCACCCCAGCTTGGACACCCTCCTGATGTGCCCATCATCAGCTTCTGGTTCACCCCACCTGACCCCATCCTCTCTTTCTTCCTCCCGCCTTTAGGCCTTTAGACTCTAGCCTTCTTCCCCTCCTCACACCTGCTCTCTTTAAGAGCGCCTCAAGCACACCCCACCCTTCCCCTCTCTTCTTCCCATCTCTCTGTCTCCTCACCTCGGGCCCCCAGTTTCTCCATCTTTCTATTCTTTCCTCTAATTCTTCCTTCACTCCTGTCTCATCTTCCAGTTTTCCCAGCAAACGCCTCTTTTTTCTTTCTCCATCTTCAGTCCCCACCTTCCTCCATCATTCCCTCGCCCACTTCTCATTTCTCCTTTCCTAACTCCTCGGATTTCTGGGGTCTGCTCCACTAGTGGTGGACAGAGGCAGGGCCTTCTGGCGCCTTCGCAGAGGCCAAGTGGACCAGGGTCCCAGGTGAATGAGGGTGGCTGCGTCTAGCCGGGGTGGGGGTTGGCAATGGTCTGGGACGGATCCGCTGCCGCCCCTCCCTGCGCTCCACCGCCATCGCTGCTGCCGCGCCTTTGATCCATGGCCCGAGGCCGCCTGACAGTGGAAAATGCGGGGAGACAAAACCACTCAGTCAAAGTGATTCCCAACAACTGTCTCCCCGAGATAAGGACGCGCTGGGCTCGCGGTCTGCTTAATTCCTCCAGCCCGGGCCGGGGATCCGGAGCATCGAGCAAGCCGGGCCGCCCCGCAGACGAACGCGGAGCCCCCCTGCGCCAGCCGGGCACCTCGGGTCTGGCACTCGTCTTGATGCTGCCACAATCCCTGGGTCACAGCGAGGGACCCAGCTGGCCAGGTGAGGCCAGGCCTGCCTGTTCTCAGGGAGGAATCTGTGAGGCACTTGTTGGAGGTGCTGCTGGCCTCCTTCTTGTTCCGGGTCCATTCATGGGTCTTCTTGGCCCCCTTCTCCTAGTCTTTCCCTTTGCCTAGAATATTCTTTCTCTCCCGTCTCCACTTTGCCAGGGCCTTGCATCTCTGCCTGGACTCAGAAGGCACCGTCTAACTAGTCTCGCCCCTTCCCACAGCCCTTGTACTCCCTCTCAGTTTACTCTGAGTTCTAACTATTTGGATACTTCTTTCTCTCCCTAAATAAAGTAAGGCGTTCATTCCCCTGCTGGCCTCAGTGCCCCCAGCACACAGCTTGGCTCAAGTGGTTGTTGTTGAGTCATTTTCAGCTTACAAGGACACATACACAGCAGAGGGGACATTGCCCGTCCTGGCTGGGCTACATAGACCACCTGAACGCCTGGCTTTGCTTTTAGGTCCTGCTCCTTGGCAAGCTGGAGTCTGATGTGGGAATGTTGGAGGGGCACGAGGCCCCAAAAGAACCCCCATTATCCCAAGCCACATAACCTCCATGAGCCCACTGGGGACAGAGGGAGCCAGTGCTTTGGGGTGGCGGTGGGGACAAAAGTCACAGAGAGGCAGAGTTCAGCTTAGAATGAGGAAAATGCTTTCCAACTGTCAGGGGGCAACTTTGTAAAGCATTGAGCATTCCATCTCTGAGGGCATGCTAGCAGAATCTGGACTACACCTGGTAAGACTGTTGGAACGTGGATTATTTGAAAGGTGTGGATTTCATTAGAGTCAATGACTCCCAAACCTGTGCATTAGAGTGACCTGGATACCTAATAAAAATCTGAATCTCCAGGCTCCATGCTCAGAGCTTTTTCAGTAATTCTGTAGCAGGCTTGGGATGTGAATTTTGAAGAAGACGTGGTTCAGTACAGCTGGTCCAAGGCCTGGCACACCTGAAGCCAGGAATCATGAGCTTTCAGTCTGTTAGCCTCACCCAGGGGGAGTATAAGATCCTCAGTCTGCCCCAGAGATTGCTGTGCACCCAAACAGCATCAGCACCTTGGCCTCCCTTAGGGTGTAACTGGGGGCAGAGTTGGCTTGGATGGAACAGAGACTGTCTTTCAAACAATCTTAAGGCAATCTAGACTTAGCCCACCACCTCATTTTACAAATAGACGCACCCATCATGCCCTGCACACTTTCCATTGCCCCTATGAAATTCAGGATTGTTGTTGTTGTTATGTGGAGTCGATTCCGACTCATAGCGACCCTGTACAGGGTTTCTGAGGCTGTAAATCTTTACGGGAGCAGAACGCCTCATCTTTCTCACGTGGAACAGCTGGTAGTTTCGAACTTCTGACCCTGAGGATAGCAGCCTGATTCGTAACCACTACTCTACCAGGGCTCCTATGAAATTCAGGATTAGCAGGGCTTTACTAAGTCATGGCAGGTGTGATTATTATTGTTGTTGCTAAGTGACATCGAGTCAGTTCTGACTTATGTTGTTGTTGTTGTTGTTAAGTGCTGTTGAGTTGATTCTGACTCATAGAGACCCTGTATAGCGTTTCCAAGGAGCAGTTGGTGAGCTTGTACCACCAACCTTGCAGTTCAAACGACTTTGCCCACAGCACCACACCAGGACTCATAACGACCCTAGATAGGATTTCTGAGAAGCAAATGGTGGGTTGGAACTGCCAACCTTGGGGTCGATTTATGGCATTTACAGTTGTCCTGGTCTCTGTTCCCAAGAACATCGGCAATGTCTGCTTTGCGTAAAGTCCCAAAACACTTTTTCAAGCATCTAAAAAGAGGTAATTGGCAAATGAGCACAGAAAAGGGAGTCAGGAAACCTGGGTGGGTGTGTGAGAGAGACTCAGCTCTGTCCAGCTCCTGTCCTGCATCTAGCTGGGCTCTGCTGGTAGAGAGAAAACTTAAGATTCTGCTCCCTGGGCCCCTTGAGACAGGCATGGAGCTGGCCCAAGGCCAAATCAATGCAACCTTCTTGCCAGACTGAGGGTCCATCTCTGACCTGAAGAGTCTGAAGATTAAGGTCTCATGAGGGCACTGGCAAGTGTCTTATCACAAAGGAACATGTCCAGGCTGAAATTGAGACATGATGCCCGAGGCAGAAGTTCTTGAGCCTGCCCCCAAGGGTCTTCCCTTCCCCACACAGCAATGCCATTGTCCACCTCACACTCTGAAACACCCTTGCTTCCCTGAGACCGTGAGTGCTGTCTCCTACTCCAGCCCCCTCCATTCTCCCTCTCTCTGCCGCTGGGAAGAAGGCCAAGCCTGAAGCCCCAAAGAAGCAGAACAGGTGCTTCCAGAATCATGGTGCTTTCGTGGTAGCCGCAAAAATATGCCCCCTTTGTTCAGACTCAGTGGTCCACAAGGCACCTCATTAGCTATTTTCACTGTGTTCTGAGGACCTGGAACCATTGTGCCCATTGTACAGATTCAGAGAGGCAAGTACAGAGCAAGGAGCAATCCTGAAATCCAAACTTCAAGTCTGTCTGATGGCAAACATGAATCTCCTTCATGCTGGGCAGGCAGGAAAAGCAGTGGCTGGACTAGAGCCTTGTGCTCCAGATTTGCTGTGCACTTGAATCTGATCTCAGGGACTTTA
>NW_006408608.1:1395397-1427610 GCF_000296735.1 Chrysochloris asiatica | reverse complement strand
TATATAGAAGTTTGAGATGACCTCATCACACACACTTTCTCTGCAGCGACAAAGTAGACCACCTTGGACAGCAGAGAAAGAAGGAAGGGACCTGGGAGGGAGAGGAGCTTAGCTAAGGCCCTCAGGGCCCCCAAAGAGGAGACAGGGAGCAGGAAGTTGGGCTTGAGGGCTTCCTCAGTCCTGAGGTCCTGTGTTGCACTGATAACCAGATGGACCAGGGCAAGTGGGTGGTACCCAGCTTGCTTAGCAGGGTGTATGGTAGGCTCAACCTTGGACCCACTAAGTTCCTCTGGCTGAGGAGAAAGGTGCCTCTTGCTGGAGGTGGGCAGGAGTGACAGGCAGAGGGGCAGGGATAGGAACAGACAAACAGACAGACCTATAGAGAGAGCCAAGGTTTTGTAACTGTAGAGAGAAGGGAGGGATAGAGACCAGAGTTAAAAAGCACCAGGAAAGAAAGATGGAGAAGAGTAGAGGGCAGAGGAGAGCAAGTTGACAAAGACAAGGAGAGAGACAGGAAGATAGAAAAGAAAGAACAAAGACAAAACAACACAGAGCGAGGCACAGAGCCAAGGGCAGGTAGAAACAGGGAATGAAGAGTGATGGTGCTTCGGAGACCACACTCACTAGGAGAGAGAGGACCTTAAAGAAACCAAGTGGAGGAGGCTGAACCCCAGAGCCAGAGGCAGGTGCAGAGTCCCAGGTGGGAGACAGAGCCCCGGCTCTGTAGTCAGATACACCCAAGTCTGAACACCAACCCAAACACCTCCTAACTGTCAGGTCTTGGGGAGGGTAGGAACTCGGTGCCCTGTGCCTTGGTTTCCCCCACCAGTGAGAGCAGCGGTAAAAGGGCCCTTCATTCTGAACACAATAACCTGTAGAATCTAGCCTCCATCCCTCAGCCCTCTCCCACACCCAGTCCAGGTTTCCTCACAGGGGCCAGGTGAAAAGGCAGCCCCGCCTGAACCCCAGATGCCCTGCTCAGAGACCTGGCCTCCTGGTGTGGTCCTGGTTGGTCCCAGGGCCCTGGAGCCCGGGGTGAGAAGTACTGCCCTTTTGACAAGTGTTTCCTTTTAGTTCCAGATGCCACCCTGACAGGTGTTCTCCTGTGATTAATGTCCCCACTCCTAGGCCTAAGACCCAGCCCCTCCTCCCCAAGCCAGGGCTGGTGGGTGGAAAGGCAATACAGTCTGAACCTCTCACCAGGAGCAGAGAATTTGTTCTTATTAAGTGTCACTGAGTTGGTTGTGACTCCTAACAACCTCGTATAGGGTTTCTGAGGCTGTTGAATCTGGGCAGGAGCCTCATCTTTCTCCTGAGGAGCAACTGGTGGCTCGAACCTCCAACCTTGTGGTTTGTAGTCCAGGGTCCAGTGCTTATATTCTACAGAGCCAGGGCCCCCTCCAAGCTGCTTTCAGCTGAGCCAGTTGTCCCTGGCTGAGCTCTGAGTCTGAGTCTCTGCTCTCCCTATCTTACCCTTCTGTCTCTGGTGAAGGAGGCCATGTCAGCAAAGTGCCAGGTCTCCTTGGAGAAAGGCAGAAGGGCTGCCGGGGGCATCCTGGGAGGTGCACACAGTCTTGCTCACCAAGGAATTAATAATGGGCGTAATGTCTGCTCTTATGATTGTGTGAACTTGACAGTTGTCAGATCATGCATGCAAATATGTTGTTGTTATTATGTGCTATGGAGTTGGTTCTGACTCATAATGACCCTGTACAGGGTTTCCGAGGCTGTAAACCTTCACAGGAGCAGATAGCCTCATCTTTCTCCTGCAGAACAGCTGGTAGTTTTGAACTGCTGACTTTGAGGTTAGTAGCCCAATTCGTAACCACTACGCTACCGGAGCTCCTTGCATGCAAATATAGGCTTTAAGAAATTGAAAGCCCTTAACAGAGTGACAGGGGTGGCACATTGAATGGTTGAGGATGGAGCCAGGTCGGGACTGTAGTTAGAAATGTAAGTTGGTTAGAATTGGTCATGATTGAACTGGAGAGAATTATCTATATTCAGGACAGTGGTACTGGCTGTATGATCTTGGGCAAATGACTTGACCACTCTGTGCCTCAGTTTCCTCATCTTCACAGGATTGGTGTAAGGAGTAAATACATTAACACACATGAAAAGCTTAGAACACTATGTGGCATGTAAACCAAACCCACACCCATTCCCATCAAGTCAATTCTGACTCTAAGCGGCCCCTATATAGGGTTTCAGAGACTGTAAGTCTTTATGGACTTACAGCAGACGGTCTCATCTTTCTCCCAAAGAGTGGCTGGTAGGTTTTGAACTGCCAATTTTTCAGTTAGCCCAGTGCCTAACCCATAGCACCACCAGGGTTCTTACCTGGCAAGTTGTTGTTGTTGTTAAGTGCCATCGAGTCGGGTCCGACCCATAGCGACCCTGTACAGGGTTTCCGAGGGTGTAAATCTTTACGGGAGTAGAAAGCCTCATCTTTCTCCCGTGGAGCGGCTGGTAGTTTCGAACCGCTGACCTTAAGGTTCACAGCCCGATTCGTAACCACTACACTACCATGCAAGTAGCAAGCATTAATGAAACCTGAGCTAGGATTATTAGTACCAGTTGTCACTGAGTGGGTTCAGACTCATAGTGACTCCATGTGGTAAGTGTCGCTGAGTAGAACTGTGCCCATAGGGGATTTTTTTGTTGTTGTTTTGGTTGTTTTTTTTTTAAATAGATCACCAGGACTTTCTTCGAAAGTGCCCTTGGGTGCACTCAAACCTCCAACCTTTCGATAGCTGCAGAATGTGTTAACCATTTGCAACCCCCAGGGGCTCTGTGCTAGGATTATGAATGGTTAAATTTAAAGATGTGTACCAGCATTTGGGTCATGGAGTTGAGTTGTAATCAGAGCTGGGGTCCAGGTTGGAGTTGGGGTACAAGCAGTATGGAGGGATGGGGCAGGAACTCCATTCTAGCTTCCTTTTCCTCCTTGCCCAGTCCCCTTCTGGTGTAACCTGAAGCTTCATTTTCCCTGCCGGCCTACAGCACCATCCACAGAGCCACCGCCTCCTCCCACCTCTCTGTCAGGCCCCAGGACAGAAACTAGACAACATCTCTCAGAGGCCATCCCCAGTCTCTTGTTTGTTTGGTACGTTGGAGCGGAGCCGTGGGCACGTTTTTGCTAATTTTGCGGCTGCTTTTATCAAATGGGGATTCACAGGCTCTTTATCCTCGATAAGTGGATTAGTCAGTGAGCTTAAACAAGGAGGTGTCGGACGCAGGGGCTGCTCCAGAGAAGATATTTGTTTTGTGAAGAATGGAGGCGCGTTCCCTGCCCCGTGCTGGCGAGGCAGGCAAGCATTGCAGTAGCTGAAGGGACTGTCTGTGCACCTTCTCTGGGGCAGGGGAGCCCTAACTGGTGGGAAGTTTCTAGAGTGCTTACAAGGAATAGAAGGGAGGCTAGGTCTCAGGAGAAAGAGTTCCTGAGCCCATTTGGAGAGGGGTGAATGAAACCTGAATTAAATCCAGCCACCGAGTATACCAGAGTCCTGGTGTGGCGCAGTGGGCTAATGCATCCTTTGAACTGCAGGGTTGTGGTTCAAGCTCACCAGCTGCTCCTTGGAAACCCTATACAGGGTCAGAATCGACTCGACAGCACTTAACAACAACTGAGCATAACAGGAGACCTGGTAACACAGTGGGTATGTGCCATGCTGCTAACCCGAAAGTTGGCAATGTGAATGCACAGGCCACTCAGAAGGAGAAAGATGTGGCCGTCGGCTCTGTAAAGAAATCTTGTGAGGTGATTATAGGGTTCCTATGAGTCAGAATTGATGGCAAAGAAGATTCCAGGTGTAAGTCCCTGGGTAGCATAGCAAACGGTGAAATGTCAAAAGGTTGGCATTTCGGACATCTCAAGAAACACCTTGGAAGACAGGCTAGTAGACCTTTTTCCAAGAGACCACAACCTTGACAACCCTATATTGTTGTTGCTACGTGCTGTCGAGTCAGTTCCAACTCATAGTAACCCTGTATAGGATTTCCGAGGAGGAGCTGGTGGGTTTGGCCTGCCGACCTTGTGGTTTGCAGACCAATGCTGATCCTACAGTGCTACACCAGAAGTTCTGACAATCCTATGGTGGTGTTGGTGGTCGTTATGGAGTCAGTTCCAACTCATAGCGACCTTGCATAGGAACAGCTCTATTCTGCACACCACGAGTCAGAATCCACTTGATGGCAACTAACAACAAGCAAGTGTACCCGTTGTTGTTGTTAAGTGCTGTCGAGTCTGTTCTGACTAATAGCGACCCTGTGTAGGGTTTCTAAGGAGCGGCTGGTGGGTTTGAACTGCTGCTGATCCTACGCACCAGGAGGTATATTTTCACTTGTGCCACCTCCCTAGGCTGTAGTTTCCCCCTCTCCATCTTTCCTTCTGGCCTTTCTCTTCCTTTTAGTGTCTTTTCTTCCTTCCTCTGCTATGCCCTTTGAGAAGTACAAGGTTAAGACATGGTCCTTGTGCATGCTGAGTTCATAATCCTGTTGAACAAACCAAATGACTCAATGAAACCCCCTCCAAAATAATAAGCCCATTGCCATCGAGTCAATTCCAACTCATAGCCACCCCAAAGGATAGAGTAGAACTTCCCAAAAGGGTCTCTAAGGCTGAAAATCTTTATGGAAGCAGATGGTCGCCTCTTTTTCCTGCAGAGTGGTTGGTGGATTTGAACCACCAATCTTTTGGTTAGCCAGTCAAGTTATTTAACCACTGTGCCACCAGGGCTCAGTACATCTCTCATATATGGCAGCAAGAGGCAAATGTAGTTGGAAACCCAAGGAAGTTTCCAGGTGCCTCCTCAGCCTGGGTACCCACAGGACTTCTCAAACTTCTCTCCCAGGTGCTCTTGATAATAGTTGAGTGTGTTCCCCTGAGGCCCTAGGGGTAGGAGTAGGGAAAATACAGTTTCATATTTTATCTTGAAAATGTGTATGAGCTTTACGTCCTTTGCCACTGTGGGTCCATATTTGCTGGATATTAATGATGTCATAAATTAGCTTCCTGTCAGGTTGGCTCTCTAGGAAGTTGTGCCAGGTTTCATCTGTGACTTTGCATTGTACATGGTGGCTGATTGGATGTTGGGACTGAGGGACCAGGTGAAGATGAAGTTTGTGAGTCTGGGGTGACCAAGAGGGTGACAGAATCCAAGACAAAAGCAGAGAACCCAGGAGGAGGGTCAGGATTGGGGAAGATGTTGTTGTTAAGTGCCATTGAGTCGATTCCGACCCAAAGCGACCCTCTATAGGGTTTCTGAGGAGCAGCTGCTGAGCTTGAACTGTGGGCCTTGCAGTTCAAACAGCTTTGCAGTCTGGTGCATTAACCCACAGCGCCACACCCGGACTCCTGGGGAAGATGAATGGAGGTCAAATCCAATAGCCAGCATGGCATCCAGGGTAGATGTGTGGATTTCAGAGGCCTGGAGAGACCTGGAGCCACAATAAGATGCTCAAGGAGAAAGGAGAGAAAGATATTGGGAGGATGTTTGGTCCAGCTGTTTGTAGATGTTTTTTTTTTTCCCTTCCATTGTAATCAGAGTGCCTGGGATCTCAAGGTCCCTGGTCTGCATCCGGTTGAGAGGGAGATAGGCAGCAGAGACTCTAAGAAGGAAAGAAAAGGATAGAGCAGAGTGTCCCAGGTCCCCAGCTGGTCCATAGCAGCGACTGTCCTCCCTGAGCTGCCTCCAGCTGAGTGTGATTTTGCTATTTATTTACATGTAATTATTGCTATGAGGTGCAGATATTAACGCTGTCAAGAGTAATTTGCTCTGACATTTTTCACTCGCTCAGTGCCCCCCGCCACTCTCGGAGGAGCCCAGGGCTCTCCCTGCTAGGGCTGCTGTGTGCTCGGTGGCCTGGCCAGTAACCACCCAGCCGGCAAGGAGTGGCGTCAGCGAGCTCACCCGGCTCCTCTGCAAACTCATTAAGCTTCGAAATTGAATTTGGTCCGGGAGAGGGCTGGCTGACCCCTTTCCACCAGCCTAGGCTCTCTCCAAGGCCTCCCTGTCCTGTCTTCCAAAGAGAAAACTTGGCAGGGGCGACCAGTAAGGCTGGCAGAGGGCAGGGAGGCAGTGGGCAAAGACAGTAGTCAGAGAAGAATAGATGGGCACATCCATACAAGGCACATCCTGAGGTGAGAATAGCACAAGAGGTAGTAGGCATGGACAATTTGCAGCTGTACCCACATAGCAAAGAGGTTTCACTGTGGAGCCACCCAACCATCTTAGCCCTCAGCTATGGATGGCACCATGTAGGTATAAAGAGGTGCTAAGGTGGCCCTTTTTAAAGTGTTAAAGAGCAAAGATGTCAGCTTGAGGACTAAGGTGCACCTGACCCAAGCCATGGTATTTTCAATAACCTCATATGCATGTGAAAGCTGGGCAGTGAATAAGGAAGACCATAGAAAAATTGATGCTTTTGAGTTATGGTGTTGGAGGAGAATATAAAAGTGCCATGGGCTGCCAAAAGAACCAACAGATCTGTGTTGGAAGAAGTGCAGCCAGAGTGTTCCTTAGGAGCCAGGATGGCCAAACTTCATTTCTCATACTTCGGACATGTTGTCAGGAGGGACCAGTCACTGGAAAAGGATATCATGTTTGGTAAGGTGGAGAGTCAGAGAAAAAGATGAAGACCCCTAGTGAGATGGATTGGCAAAGTGGCAGCATCAATGGGCTCAAGTGTGACAACAATGGTGAGGTTGGCCCAGGGTCAGGCAGTGTTTCGTTCTGTTGTGCATAAGGTTGCCATGAGTCGGTACTGAGTTGATGGCACCTAACAACAACAACAAGACATCCATGCTTGGGAAAACAATCAAGTTTGGAGTTTCAACCTTCTGGGTTTACAACCCAGGTCTGTCACTTACTAATTGATCATCAGTTTCCCAGTCTGTAAAATGGAACAACCTATGCCCATATTTCATTGCATCTGACATGATTTGATGTTGGCCCTTTTTTGATCTTATCAGAAGGTGTCAATGAAAGCTTTGCACACTGCTCCGCCATAGTCCCTGCTACCTGGCTGACAGTCATAGTGGGACACCACTGATTGTAAGATGCAAACATGAGCACCTTAAATTGAATGTCCTTCAATCAGGTGAGATGAGGAGTGAATCGCAGGCCTGCCTGCACATGTTGTTGCTTTTAAGTGCCATGGAGTCGGTTCTGACCCATATCGACCCTGTATAGAGTTTCAACGAGCAGCTGGTGAGCTTGAACCGCTGCCCTTGCAGTTCAAACGACTTTGCAGTCTGGCACATTAACCCACACCACCACACCAGGAGTACTTAATAACTGACTGTAGTCATCAGTTTTCTATTTAAACCTCTCAATAACCAGGGGTCATTTTATAGATGAGGAAACTGAGGCTTCCCCTTCTCTGCCCCCCTCCCTGCCTTCCTCTGACTTGAGGGAATTGGCCCCATAGAATAGGAAGTGGGGGTTGGCTGGAACTATCATGGCTGTGAATCCTTAACGCATTGTGATATGTGCCAGATTGTCTGCCCAGGTACTAACGAGGCTTCCCTGCCACCACTCAGTTCCTGCCACAGCCACTCTGCGTCCTCGTCTCCAGCAATTACTGAAGGAGACCCACACACACACACACACACCAGGCAGACTGGGAGCCTTGTCTTCCCCTTCCTTCTCCTCTCCCAGCCTGGGATGGGGCCTTAGCTGAGGGAGCCCCCTCCCTCCCCCTTCCCCCTCCTGCCTCCCTCTCCTCCCCTCAGCTCGGCCAATTAGGGCCCTGACACCTGGAGCCGCTGACAAACTGTTTCTGTCACTTGTTCTCTGTCTTTCATTAGGGCCGCAGGGGAGGGGGGCGCAGAGGGGAGGGGGAGGAGATGGGATCTTTCATGCTTAGTAAGGCCAGATACATTAATTACAAAACGGCCATTTGCCGCGTGAAAGTGTGCTAATTAAATTTATGCAATCATTATCTTTAAATAGTCATATCTTTCCTGGCGATCGGCCCCTTCCTTCCCCAGTTTTGCTGCTGCTCTGAGTCTAATCCCCTGTCCGCCATTTATCTCACTATCTGAGATGGTCTCTGAGTCCTGAGGTACCTCTCCAACTCCAGCACCCACCAAGGGTCTGGAACCCTTGTATCCATCCTGGCACAGACACCCTCTAACGATGCCAACTCAAGATACATCCAAGAAGAGGACAGCCAAAACCCACTTGCTTTCAGTGTTTCCAGATATTTCTAGATGTTTCCATGTATTTGGAGGTTGGTATCTTGTAGACCAACCATTGAAAATGTGTGTGTCTGTGTCAGAGAATCTTTAACTTCTTGGACAATGAGTGGTAAATTATTCTGTTCAACCCCCAGCCCCACCCTACTTTCAGACATTCTTTAGCTAAGCCCTCAAGGACACAGTTGAGGAAAGTTATGGTGCATTACCAACTCCTCAGTCATTCATTTCATTGAACTGACTCTGTGCTAGGGGTAAACAGATAAATTCATTCATTCCCTCACTCATTCATTCACTCACTCAACTAATGTTTGTTGGATACCTACTATGTGCTAGGCACTGGGAATAAGATACCAGATCTGTCCCCAAGAAGTTCCTAGCTGAATCCAAAGATAAAAGGACTGCAGGAGAGCATTCATTGTCCAGAGTTAGGGCAGCCTGTGCCCAGGGAAGAAGGTTGGGCCACATTTTGTTGTTGTTAAGTGCCATTGAGCTGATTCAAACTCATAGCAATCCTGTGTAGGGTTTTTGAGAAGCGGCTGGTGAGTTTGAACCACCAACCTTGCTGTTCAAACCAACCTTGAGGTCGAGTGCTTATCCTATGGCGCCACACCAGGGCCATATTAAAGCTGAACATTTTCTTTGCATCAAGTGAGAGTTCACAGGTCTTCAGAATCCACCCCCGCTCCTACCCCCGACGAATGAGGAAGTTCTTATCAGAGTCTTAACTGAATTCCTCATGCTAAAATTTCAGAAATTACCCATCCCCTGCCCCAGTCCCCTTTCATTTTCAATCAAGCCAGATCTGCCTCTTGAATCTTTTCGGGTGTGAGATGTTGACTTCCCATGTAGGAGGAAGAGATCACCTGGTGGGATTGGAGGAGGTAGCCTCCACCCTGGCCAGAGATCCGAGACAATGACCAAATCAAGTCCCTTCGGAACATCAGTCTGTACACTCAGTGAGAGCATCAATTAGTGGGCATACACAAATACACAAACACAGTAGTCACATGCATGCACACACACACACACAATACTCATGCATGCACACACAATACTTACATGCAATACTCACCTATAATATCCCCATGTACACATGCATGTGTATACACACACAGTATTCACAATGCACAAATAACAGTGCATGGTATTCACACATGAGCACACATATAATACACACACAATGCAATGCTTACATGCACACACTACCATGTGAACATGCATGCATATGCATACCAGATGCACACATGTATACATACACACAATATTCACATGCAGTACTCAGACATACACACTGGTATGCACGTAATATCACATAGGCACACATATGCAGTACCTCTACCTGTATACACACACATACACATAGCTAGTGAATGATTCAGCATCATCATAAGTGAAAACCACGTCCTGACCCAGAGCAAGAGCACTGGACTAGAGTTGTAGGTTCGTGCTCTGATCCTTCTACTTGTTCCCTATGTGATACTGGGAAAGCTGCTAAGCATCAGTTTCCTCAATCTGAAAAATGGGATAGCAGTGTTCCATAGAGCCAGTATGAGGCTTACAGGGAAATGCTTAGTAAATGGTAAGGCACTCTGTGCAAGTGAATGGCAATCACCAGGCTTGGAAAAGCCTTCAGGAGGGCTGGGTGGTGATGAATGAGAGGGAAAGGGACTTGGCAAGGGGGCAAAGGGGCGGGGCGAGGGAAGTGGGATGTGGAAGGGGAGCTCGCTCTTCTGGCTGTGTGAGACATTGGTGATGGAGGGGTGGAGAGTGAGGGCTAAGGCAGAGAGACGGAAAGCACAGAGGGGGCAGGGGAGGGAGACTTGCAGGAAATCTTGTTTGGAAGCTCCAAGTCAGCACCCGAAGAAGCCCATTACCGCTGTCCACAGGGGGCAGAGCAAGGGAGGGGGCCCAGATCCTCTTAGCTGAGAGATGGGAGTGGGGGTGGCCGGCTGCCTGGGTGGGTGATTTCTCGCTTGCACTAATCCCAGCGTGGAGCTGGGGACAGGCAGCAGGAAGGGCGGGGGTGTATTTGTGTGATGTGTGTCTAGGTGTCCATTGGGGGGGGTGGAGGAGGGTGAATATGAGCACGTTGTAGTAGGCTTGTATTCGGAGCTGGCACTGGAAGTGGAGTTGTGAGGCTACGGGTATGCGTGCGTGCGGTGTGTGTGTGTGTGTGTGTGTGTGTGTGTGTGTGTGTGTAGGGGTCTGCTTGCCTGCATATGCTCATCTGGGAAGTGTGTGGATGGAGTGTGTGTGTGTATGTGAAGTTTATTGTGTCTATCAGTCTTTGCCGTGTTCATGTTAGCAGGTCTGTATAATGCAATGTGCATTCCTATTTGCATGGGCATGTGTTTAGTGTCTTTTCAGTGCATGCCTATGTCTTTGCCCACATGGGTATGGATAGGCAGTTGTGTGTATGTGTGTGTCCACAATAACTGTAGTGACTTTAAAGCAGTGCTTCTCAAATGTGGCTGCATACTAGGATCACCTGGGGAGCTTTTCAGGATCCTGACGTCTAGACTTTCAGACCAGCTAACTCAGAATCACATTTAAAAATCCGCATTTAAAAAACTCCCCACGTGATTCCAATGGGCAGGCAAGAGATTGAGTGGACAAAGCCTAGTGGAGCATCCCTCTTCCCATGCAGTGTCCCTAGCGTCAGCCTGTTCCCAGAGGGCCACCTGAACACAGAGATGGACTCCAGGACCCAGGCCTCTAGGGAACAGTCCTTAGTTCCTCAAGATATGTTTCATTCGGTTCCTGCAAATGTTGCATTCCCTCTCTTCTCTCCCTAACAGTGGGTACAGGCAGCCCCAACACACCCATTTCTCCCCTATTCTGGAAGCGGGTGAATTAGCCAGATGGTGGAGCAGGGCTGGAGTGGAATCTCAGGCTTGAAGACAAAAGTGCTCTTGGTGCCAAGTTGCTGGGTCCTTTGGTACAGTGAAAATCAGGACTAAGGCAGGAGGGAGTGGATATGTACTGTGTCACCTCCATTAGTTTACTGGGTGACTTGTGCAAATCACTCCCCCACTCAGAGTCTCAGGTTCCCCATCTGTGAAAAGGAGGCATTCTCCAAGGTGCCTCCCAGTTTTCCTTTGTGCATTTGGACATGATTGTGCATGTGTGTGTGTGCATGTGTGTGTGCTTGGGCATGCTTGTGTGTGTGTTCCACATGTGCATTTGGACATGTTTGTGTGTATGTGTGTCCCGTTTGTGTGTTTGGACATGTTTGTGTGTGTGCCTGCTGTGTGTGTTTGGGCATGCTTGTGTGTAAGTGTGTTCAGTGTGTGCATTTGGGCATGCTTGTGTATAAGTGTGTTCCTTCTGTGCACTTGAGCATGCTTCTCTGTAAGTATGTTCCATGTGTGCATTTGTACATGTTTATGTGTAAGTATGTTCCATGCATGCATTTGGGCATGCTTGTGTGTTCTCTGTGTTCATTTTGGATATGTTTGTTTGTAACTGTGTTCTGTGTGTGCATTTGGGCATGCTTGTGTATAAGTGTGCTCAGTGTGTACATTTAGGCATACTTGTATGTACGTGTGTTCCCTGTGCGCATTTGGGCATGCTTGTATGTAAGTGTATTCTGTTTGCACATTTGGGCATGTTTATGTATATGTGTGTTCCGTGTGTGCATTTGGGTGTGCTTGTGTATAAGCGTGTTCCGTGTGTATGCTTAGGCATGCTTGTATTCTGTGTGAGCATTTGGGCATACTTGTGTGTAAGTGTGTTCTGTGTGGGCATATTTGTGTATAAATGAGTTCCGTGTGTGCATTTGGGCATGCTTGTATGTTAGTGAGTTCTGTGTATGTTTAGGTATGCTTTATGTAAATGTATTCTGTGTGTGCATTTAGGTATGCTTGTGTGTAAGTGTGTTCTGTGTGTATGTTTAGGTATGCTTTATGTAAATGTATTCTGTGTGTGCATTTGGACATGCTTGTGTGTTAGTGTGTTCTGTGTGTACACTTAGGCAAGCTTTATGTAAGTGTATTCTGTGTGTGCATTTAGGCATGCTTGTGTGTAAGTGTGTTCTGTGTGTATGTTTAGGTATGCTTTATGTAAATGTATTCTGTGTGTGCATTTAGGTATGCTTGTGTGTAAGTGTGTTCTGTGTGGGCATGTTTGTGTGTACATGTGTTCCATGTGTGCATTTTGGCATGTTTGTGTGTAAGTGTGTATTTGATGAGTATAAGAAAAGTAGGTGTGCAGTATCAAGGATGTCATGATTTTTGATAAAAAGCACTTTGGTGCTCCAGACAGAAGGTGTTTTGCGTCATCTCATCTTCCTGGATTCAGGTGTGAACTGTGTGTAGGTGTGGGCTGCCCTATGCAGTGTGCACGGTGGGGAGAATGTGTAGGGGTGTGAATTCCTGGCCTCACTAGGTCTAGGTTTGGAAACTTCACAGATTCACTAGGGTCCCTGAGCTCCTGGAATGCCACCTCCATGAGCACATTGCAGCCTGAGAGTGAGTTTGACTTGTTGATGGTGAAACAGCACCTGAGACTCACAGCTGAGCCTCTCTTCCAGCCTGCAGGCCTGCCTTATACATGGAGCTGGAACACTTACCCATTCAGAAAGTGCCTACTGTACACCGGGCTTCTTGGGAGGAGGAGATGAGTCTTCCATGAGTGTCCCTCAAGGGACCATTTCCCCACCCCCACTCCTCTCCTCCACCCTTCTTCAGACCAGGAGAAGAGGAGGAGGGTGGGAAGGAGAGAAGAGGAGAGCTAGAACTGAGAACAAATAATGGGGGTACCAGGTACTGATTAAAGCATCTTATGTGTACTGATTCACTTAATCTTTACAATTACCCTATAGGTGGCAGTGGTAGGTATGTACTGTTTAGATGGTTCTGACTCATGGAGACCTTGTTCTGAAGCTGTAAATCTTTACAGGAAGCAGAAAGTTTCATCTTTCTCCCATGGAGTAACTGGTAGATTCGAACTGCTGACCTTGGGGTTAGCAGCCCAACTCATGACCCAGTATGCTACAATATATCATCATTCCCATAGTACAGATGAGAAGATTGAGGCACAGAAAGGTTAAAGGTTAGAAAATTTGTCCTGATTCACAGCCAGTCACCACAGAGCTTGAATGCTAACATAGTTACTTTCATACCCCTCCTCCACTCTGAGCAGTGACTGTCAGGTGTGCTTGTGAAACCACACCCCTTCTCAGGGCCTCAACATCCCCTCAGGCAATGGGAGTGGGGCTTCTGGACTTGCCTTATGGTCCTCGTCCTTGGGCTGATTCCAACCCCCTTCCCATCTCCAGACCCCACCATCCTGACCTCACCTGCCCTTGGACTGATTCGAGCCTCTATCCCATCTCTAGACCTCACCAGTCTCTGGCCTCTGCGGTTCCCTCTCCCCTCTGCACCCTGCTGTGCCCCCACCCACACACCCAGAACCCTGCCACAGAGCCGGATGATGGCGATCATCACTTCTAATTGCAGCCACGCTCCCAAAGCCACGTTCGGTTATCACAGAGAGTGCAGATCTCCCAGCTCAGCCTCCTCAGTCCCAGGCCCTCGGGCCAGCTCAGGAACGGAGGGAATTAATTACATTTTTCCCATCCCCTTCTTTTAAAGTAGGGGAGAGCGCCGGCGTGCGTCCGGGGGAGGGGCAGTGAGCAAAGGCTGTGGAAGAGGGGTTGGCACGGGGATCTTGCGCCCCCACCCCCGAAACCAGCCCGCATCTCCCCAGCGGGCGGAAGGGAGGGTGCGGTCGGCCCTTATTGATTTAGTCTGGCCCAGGCTGGGACTGATTTGGAGCAGAGGGAGAGGAAGGGGCTGGGGGCCGGGCGGGGGGCAAGGGCGGTGGGTGGGGGGCAGGAAAGGAGAGGAAGGGACGGCTGTCAGTCAGTCTGATGGACAGCCCAGAGATTTGCCTTCAGATAAAACCTTACAGATGTGGAGGTCGGTATTGATTTTGAGTTAGTAACGGTAACGCACCAAGAAGTAATACATTAGTGAAAGCAAGGTCACCGGGGAAAAAAGTAAAACCCACCGGGAGAGAGGCCTTAGCATTCTTGAGGGGGGTGGATTACCACAGCAGACCCAGGACTTCCTCAAGTTCAAAAGTTTGTGGGCCCCCAACCCTGGGCAAGCTTTTCCTGCTTCCCAGGATGAGGACCTAGCAGTACCAGGTCTGCTGGATGAGGGGCTGGGCTACCTTGACCTGGGGGCACTGTACCTGGAGGTTGGAAAAGAGCCTCTCCTCCAGTTTGTTTTCAAAAAAGGAACACAGCTAGGGGTCAGGGAGACATAGGTTCAAAGTCTAACTCTACGTGACATTGGTGAACTTTCTCATTTCACTGTGCCTCAATGTCCCCATCTGCAGAATGGGACAATGGAAGCCCATTTGCATGAGAATTCAGTGGCATAACCAATGGGTTAGCTTAAGGTCTGTGGGTCTTCTCTCAGTATGAGTTCTGCTCCCACCTCTCTTCACTTGGGTCCTGTCCCTTTTGCTTTAAAGCTGTCCTGTCTCGAGACAAAGGGTTGGAAGAAGTGGGGAACCTTTGATCCACAGGCCTCCCAGGACCCTGGGAGAGAGTCAGCAGATGCTGTGCACCCCTAGTCACACCTATCCCAGATGTGGATTTGATTTGATGTTCCAGGGCAATTCCCATTGAGCAAATCCCATTACAGGAAAATCTCCCTGGCCCGAGCAGTTTCCGAGCTGTCTGTTGGTGGTGCAGGGTCCAAGACCTCCTGAGCCACCAGGCACCATACAAACCCCTTCCAACAGAGGATTCTAGGAGGACTTACAGCTCCCAGGGTTTTCACTCTTCATGCTCACCTTGCAGTGTCTTAAACTTGCTGGGCATACTCCCACCTCAGGGCCTTTGCACTTACTGATTCCTCAGTCTGAAAAGCTCTTCTGCCATATCTTCCCATAGCTGGTTTTTCTCAGTCTTTGGGGAGGTCTTACCTTATTTCCTCAACTACCCCCTCAATTTTCCTCATCGCACTTCTCAGTATAGGAAATTATATCATGCATTCACTCACTTGTTTGTCAGCCTCCTTCACTAAACTGATAGCTCCGGGAGAGCATGGACTTGGTATTGTTCATCTCTGTGTCTCTAATGACTCACACAGTGTCTGGCAGAGTAGAGATCCCATGAATATTTGCTAAATGAATATGCATGAATTTACCAGGGCTTGTTCGAACTCACCAGCCGCTCCTCAGAAACCCTATGCGGGGTCTCTATGAGTCGGGACAGACTCCATGGCACTTAACAACAACAACAACAACAACAACAACAACAAGCAGGCACTAAGTAAGCCTCCTGGGCTACAAAGATGATGCACCATGTGTATCTTAACCTTCAAAGAGCTCACAGTCTAGAAGTATCCGTAAGCTGCCAGCCATATAAATGTATGGGTGAACATGACTAAGTGAGGCAGGAATGGGTAGAAGTTTGGAAGGCAAGTAGAGGCCAGACCATGAGAAGCCTTTGCCCTATTAATCTGCAAGGTACTGAGCAGCTACCAACAACTCTAGAGTGAGGGTCCATGCAGAGTCTGTGCACAGCCTTAGCCCATCACCCTCTTCTTCTCCCTAATTGCCTCCCCTACCCATCCATCCTGGTATGGCAATGTGGGTTAATGCCCTGAACTGCAAAGTCGGTTTGCACTGCAAAATCAGAGGTTCAAACTCACCAGCTGCTCCTCAGACCTATAGAGGGTCACTATGGGTTGGAACCGACTCAATGGCCCTTAACAACAACAACAAACCCATCCATCCTTTCCCCAAAGCACTCTTTTCCTCTTCATAATGACCCCCCAAATCTTGGCATCAGTTTCCCCTACCCATCTGTCCCTTCTGAGCTTTACATCTAAGTGATGTACAAAAGGGAAGGATCGTAGTGGGGTCCTACCAGAGCGGACAAACCCTCCCAAGAGTCTCCTCCACAAACGTGTCTTTCAGAAGGAAGTGAAACATGGCCCTGCTTGTTTTCCTTGGGCCCCTAAGTCTGATGATCTTAGGATCCAAAACTTCTTTGAAGGAAGAGCAGTATTAATGGGGGGGAGAGGGGGGAGGAATGGTAGGTGACTTTCCTAATTTAGATAGAAAGTTCCAGATCGAAAACCTGACTGGCAACCTATCACATCCTATATGCAACCCTGATGGTAATAAACCCAGGTCTCTTAACCCCTGGGGCAGAACTAGATTCTACAGTCTGCCCTGGGTTCCTTCCCAGTCAGTAAGCAACAAGTTCATTGTCTAACCTCCCTCTCTCCTCACTTTCCTTCCCACCACCATCCGTACGTGTACAGCTGACCCTACCATGACAAAGCTCAGTTCACACAGAGGGAGTTTGGGAGACCTAAGGGTTTTGGAGACCCTGGTCCCTAAGAAAGCACCATTGCCCAAAACAGTCCAAATTTTGTCAATCCGCTTCCTCCTCACAAACCTGCTCCTGCTTGTCCTTCCCACCTTGACGGGGCGGATACACCATTCAGTCCCACCTAGATCCCACCAGCTGCAGTGGAGACCAAGACCAGTCAGTGGCAGCCCCACAGCCCAGCAGGACCCCTGCCTCTGGTCCTGGGAAGGGTAGGCAAGTGAAGGGATGGAGGAGGGGTGGTCTTAGGGCTGGGGACAGTGAGCACAGGAGCAGTGAGGGGAGACTCTAATCAGGACTTTCAGAAAGAACCAGCTGTGGGACCTTAGCAGCCCAGGTAAAGTTAGCAGGCAATCTGGACACTGGATTCTGGACTCTGCTTCCTTACAGACCTGCTGGAAGATTTGGGGAAGTCTCTGCCCTTTGGCCTCAGTTTCTTCATCTGAGAAATAGGCATCCTAGCTCTGCCCCACACTGAAGAAGGACTCTGACTGGATTAGATTACATGTGCTAACACTAAGAGGAGAGAGACAGTAGGTGGAAGGGAAGAGACAAGATGAGGAGAGTCCGGCTGCTTCTGCCTGAGCACAGGGTTGGCCCAAGACTCAGTGCACTGGCTCTTCTCAGCTCATCCTCCAGCTCCACTCTGGGTTAGCTACCGTTCTCTTCGTAGTTCCTCAGGACTGGGACTCAGGGGAGATTTGAGTGGCAGAGGCTCAGCATCTTTCAGTGGCCTGATTCCCTGACCTTGACCCCATTCCACAAGCCATTCCCTTGACCCTAGTCATGTCACAATGTCAAGGCAAGGACAAATCAACATGGGAAGATGAAATTTTTCACAAGGTGTCTTCTTGTTGTTGGTTTTAGGTGCCATTGAGTTCACTCTAACTCATATCAACCCTATGTACAGCAGAATGAAACACTGCCCGGTCCTGGGCCATCCTCACACTTGTTACGTTTGAGTTCATTACTGCTGTCCTTGTGTCAATCCATTGGGAGTCTTCCTATTTTTCACTGACCCTCCATTTTGTTAAGCATGATGTCCTTTTCTAGGGATAGGGATATGTCCAAAGTATGAGAGACAAAGTTTTGCCATGCTGACTTCTAAGGAACATTCTAGCTGAACTTCTTCCAACACAGATTTGTTTGGTACATTTAATATTCTTCCCCAACACCCTAAATCAAATGCATCATTTCTTCTATGATCTTCCTTATACACAGTGTCTTCATGGAAGCAGACCATCAGGTGGGTTTGAACCACCAGCCTTTAGATTAGCAGCTGACCAAAACTGCTTACGCTACCCAGGATCTTGCTCAGAGACCTGGGAGATGGGGAAATTGAAGAGCACTAAAGGTGGTGTGATTCTTTAACATGATGTTGGACAGACTACCATCAAAGCTGTCCTCACTGGGCACGCTGAGCCAGCCTCCATAAAAGGCAGCATCACCAGGGTAGTTGCCAGGGCCCTGGATCCAGCAGGTCAGGTCTGCAAAGGCAGGCAGGACCCACCTCTCCCTCCTGTCCTCTGTATTCAGCAGGAATCCCGTGCTGCCTTGTGCTCTGAGCCCTCTGTCCTGGAGAGCTAAACATCAATGCTTCCTCCTCTGCAGCCTCCCTGAACTGTCAGCCTGGGCTTGTGCTCTCCTAAAACCCCTGAGCTGCCTTCATCACACCCCTCCTGACTCCATATCTTGCTGTTGCTGCTCCCACCCCTCAAGACCAGCACTTTGAGGGTCAGCAGGGACTATGCCTCTCCTCTGAAGTCCCAGGGCCCTGTCTGAGGCTTGGGACCAGAGCTGCCATCAGTGCATGCTTGATGAATGAATAAGTGAACACGCAAAAGAACCAACACCAGGAACCAGCCTAGGAATTGGCACCAGGAAGCAGGGAAGAGGGCAATGGTGATAGGCCGGATTATAGTTTATAGGCTGGGATCTGGCAGGATCAGAGAAAGGCCCCGGGAGGCTCTCTGGAAACACTGGCCATGTGTTTTAGAGCAGTAGAAGCAAGAATCCGAGAGTGAGGCAAGCCTAGCCCAGGAAAGTGGGGTAAAGTACCACACACCCGAGTCTTACCTTTGTGTTTGAGAATGGGAGCATCCCAGTCTGATAGAGAAGGCACAATTTTTATATCCTTGGGAAGCTTCCTGTTGCATAGGAGAGGCATCATTAGCTAATGAGCTCATTCATTCACTCACTCATGCTTGCATTCATTCATTCATTCATTCAGCAGAAAGACGCCGGGTACCTCTTAGAGCCAGGCCACGGGGATATGGAGGTGAACATGCCCTGGTGGTACAGTGATGAAGCACTTGGCTGCTAACTCAAACATTGGCAGTTCAAACTCACCCTGTGGTTCTATGGCCAAAGACCCGGCTATCTGCTCCTGTAAAGATTCTAGTCTACAAAACTCTATGGGGCAATTCTGCTACATCACACAGACTAATAAGAGTCAAAATTTACTCCATGGGATTAAACAACAACAACCGACTCATAGTTTCATGGGTCAGGACCTGACCAGGAGAAACCATGCCAGTATCTTACCTATGGGTAAGGTGGAGGATCAGAGAAAAAGAGGAAGACTCCCAACGACATGGATCAGCCAGGTGGCATCATTGATGGACTCAAGTGTGGCAGTGGTAGTGAGGTTGGCCCAGGATTGGACATTGTTTCGTTCTGTTGTGCATGGGGTCACTATGAGTCGGTTCCAACTCGATGGCACCTGACAACAACAACAACAACATCTTACCTACAAGGGCACTCAAAGCCAGGTACACTGAGGATCTCGATGCTACACAAACCTTGAGGGAGCAACTCCAGCTAAGGCCTGTGCAGGGCCATCCTTTCCCCAGCCCTGCCGGCTAGCCTGTCACTGACTGTCTCTCCCCACAGGTGATGAGCATTCTGAGTAACCCCAGCGCTGTACCACCACAGCCACAGGCGGACTTCTCCATCTCCCCGCTGCACGGGGGCCTGGACTCAGCCTCTTCCATCTCCGCCAGCTGCAGCCAGCGAGCAGACTCCATCAAGCCGGGAGACAGCCTGCCCACCTCCCAGTCCTACTGTCCACCCACCTACAGCACTACCGGCTACAGCGTGGACCCTGTGGCTGGCTACCAGTATGGCCAGTATGGTCAGAGTGAGTGCTAACTGCCCCATCCCTGCCCCTGTCCAAGGGCCTCCTGGTGATTTGAAGAGAGGTGCAAGGCAGTGTTGGGTGAGGGTGCCCATTTTACAGACCCAAAAACTGAGGCCCAGAAAGGATGAGAAGTTCACCTAAGAGTCTTAAATCCAGATAACCACCTGGCCAGGCCCCTTAGAAATAAAATGTCCCAAAGAAATAGAATGCCAACTACAAATACAAAAATGCTTCTAGCAGCTACATTTTAAAGGTAGAAAGAAACCAGCAGAGTGCTTTTTATGAACTTGTTTCATTTACCCCATGTTAAATGCCATCCATATAAATGTTGAGATAGTTCACGTTCCTATTTTTGTCCTAAGTATTTGAAACCTAGTGTGTATTTGGCACTGACAGCACATTTTAATTTGGATCATAATTTTCATCGAGAATAACTTGCTCTGTATTTAAATTTCAGAAAATTTTAAATGAAAAGTAGATTCACATACCCAAGGTGTTCCAAACATAATGAAAAGTTTTCTAATAGAAAGTAGTTAGATTGAATGAGCTTTTAAATACTAATGAGATTAAATTAAGTAAAATGGAAACCTTTGATTTCTCAGTCGCACTAAGCATCTTCCACATGCTCAGTAGCTGTGTGTGGCTAGTGGCTACCCCACTGGACAGAACAGCCTTAGGCATCCTGCTCTCCCACCCCTGGGGGTGGAAAAGCCTGTTTGAGCCCTCTTCCCTCTACCCAACCCCCACTCCGCCCCATCAGCCTTGGTTTCCCTAACCTCCAAGCTGGTCTCATGTCCCCACCCAGCTACCCTCCTCTTGGAATCTTGCCTTGGGTGGCAGACCCTCAGACCAAAGGCTGGACAAGGCAAGCCCAGACCCAGCCTCTGGCCAGTGTTGATGCGGCCAGCAGCAGGGCAGGCAGGGAGCCCGAGGTCACCCGAGGTCAGCTTCCCTCCTGGCCCGCCTCCCGCCAAAAGCCTCACCTGCTGGTGTCAAACTAATCAGAAGGCGTGTGTCGAGGGGGGGACCTTTAAGCCTTAGGACATCCTCTCCCCCAGCCGCCACTCTGGCCTGGCCTCCCTGACCTCGGCTTCCTGACCCCCTCCCCAGCCCATTCCTCCTCCCATGACCTTGGCCTCCACAGCTAAATGAGGGCCAGCTGTGCCGGCCGCCACCTCCCAGCTGTGAGCATAGCCCCTTCCTATGCATGTGCGTGTTTGCATGTGTGCATGTACACATGTGAGTATGTACATATATGACAAATATGCTATAGTTCATGATTTCTTGTGTCTGTGAGTATCTTGTGTGAACACTCTGGGTCTGCATATTTCGGTATACAGTTCTTAGTGTGTGCATTTTTGTGCATAGTTGAGTACATGTACATGTGTGTAAATGTGTGAGGAGGTGCATGTGAGTATAGTATCTGATTATTCACACATGTGTGGGTATAAGTGAGCATACTGTGTGCCTGCATACATGTAGATATACGTGTATTTGGATACCTTAGCATGTGAGTGTAAGTGACTATAATGTACGCAAAGTGCATTTAAATGTGAATCAGGTGTGAACAAATGGGTGAGTGTGGCTATGCATGTGATTTGTGTGTCTAACCTATGTGCTGTGCACATATCACAGTGTAGATATCTTTAGTACATACATGTGATTGTGTATAGATGTAGATGTATGTGTAGATGTATGTGTGAGTGTGTCTGTGTGCACGGTTGTGTGTGGTTTGGGGTAAACATGTGTATATGTGGACATGTGTAATATATGTGCACATGTGTCAATGTGGGGTTGTGTATGTTTGAGCATGTGCACAGGTGTGGCTGTGTACATAGCTATGCATATGCCCAGGCACATATGGTGTGTCTAAGTGTTCAAATGTGTATGAGCATATTTGCACAGGGAGCAAAATGATGTGGCACTGTGGAATCAGCACTGGACTTTGAACCACAAGGTCAGCAGTTCAAAGCCACCACATAGCTATGACTTGGAAGTGACTTGATGACACTTAACAACAACATGTAACACAACACATGTATACATGTATGAGTGAGAGCAGGCTGCACACAGCTGCATGGAAGTTTTTCCAGAGGAGCCCAAGCAACCCCCTGACCCAGGCCATGTTCCCAGGCGTGGAGCAGGACACACATGCTCTTGATAAAGATTGGAGAGTGACTCTGGCGGCGGCAGCCGTGGGCCTGGGGCAGGCGTTAGTCACACCCGGAGCCCTGTGCCCTGCTCTAGGGGTGCCTGCCCAACTCGGAAATAAAATTAACCCCAAAGCCAGCACAGGGGCCAGCAGGAGAGGGGGGCATCAAAAGGGAAGGGCCCAGGAGGCGAGAAAGGAGTGTTTGTTCCCCTTTGCTTGAGAAAAGCCAAAACCAGAGCAGTGTCCTCTTCTCCTCCCTCCCTCTTCCCTGCCTTCATCTTTCTCCTCTTGTTCCCCATCCAACTCCATCCCTGCTTCCCTACTTCCCCATACTTCCTGGGACAGCCCAGAGCTCTTCCTAGGCCACATTGCTCCAGCCCTTCCCAGAGGAAACCTCAGCACAGACCCATCTGATGTGTTTTGAATTATGTCCCCCCAAATATGTGTTGTAAATCCTACCCTCCATGCCTGTGGTTATAATCCCATTTGGGATAGACTGTCTTTGTTATGTTAATGTGACGGGATTAGTGTAGGGTGTGTCTTGAGTCAATATCTTCTGAGATATGAAAGAGATGATACAAGCAATGATGGGGTGAGAGAGATGCCAAGCCACTTGGGAAATCTCCAACGAACCAGGAAGCAAAAGCTAAAGAGGTGCCACTTTTCCTCTCAAGCTGGCACCGGAATTGAGACTTCCAGCTTTTTAAACTGTGAGGAAATATATTCCTGTTTGTTAAAGCCCCTCACTATGGCCTTTCTGTTTATAGCAGCAGTAGACAACTAAGATACCTTCCCACCCCTATAGAGGTTCCCACATTGGACTGGGAGAGGTGAGAAAAAAGTTTGCTCCTCTGTAAACAATTAGTGTAAGCAAGTCACCTACCGTGCCTCTCTGAGCCTCAGTCTTACTACCTGTGAAATGGGGACCCTGGGATTGGACTCCGTGATCTCAAAACCCTCTCACTGTACCATAAAACCAGAAAAACCTGGAACCTGTATAAGGCAAAAATCTGTCAGAGAAAGAAAAAAAAACAACTCAAGTATTTTCCACTAAAATGAGCAGTAGGAAAGTGGTAAGACTGCATGCTGTCAAAGAAAGAAACCTACAAGACTTGGAAAAGCAAGGCAGTCCCATTGAGTTCTGGCTCTCACAAGTTTCACTGTATCACCTTTGACATTCTGATGTGTCCTGTTCCCACTAAGCACCTTTCCTATGACCATGGGCCACTGAGTACACCCAGTGACTCGGCCCCACAGTCCATGTGCCACCCCTCTGTCCCCGTCTGTGAGTCCAGTGTTCAGGGCCTCCCAGTCCCTCAGGATACACTTACTAAGGACTCCTGTGCTGGGCACTGGGCAAAATGCACACTCCTCATTCCATGCAGTTCTCCAAAACCAAACCCAAACTCACTGCCAGTGGCGATTCCAACTCATGGCAACCCCACATGTTACACAGTAGAACTGTTCCCTAGGGTTAGTATTGCTCCCAGGATGCAACACAGATCTGGTGGTTCAGCAGTTAAAGCATTTGCCTGCTAACCTGAAGGTGGGCAGTTTCTCCTAGGGAGAAAGATGTGTCAGTTGGCTTCAGAAAGATTTACAGCCTTGAGAACCTGATGAGCACTTAATCCTATAGGGTCATTAGAGGATTTCTAGGAGTTGGAATCAACTCAGTGCCAGTGGGTTTGCTTTTCGGTTTGGGTTTACAGACACAAAACTTAAGACTCAGAAAGGCTAAGTCACTTTTCCAAGGTCTCACAGTAGGTGAATAGTAGCCAGTTCACTTTTGATCCAAACACAGATTTGTGCAAGCCCCCAGTAATGATACACACTTGCCTCCGCCAGAGTAACCTTACCACCTTTGTAGTCTCATATGAATGCACACTCACTACTTCTCTTGCAAGGAGCTCTGGTAGCGTAGTTGTTACGAATGGGGCTGCGAACCTCAAGGTCAGCAGTTCGAAACTACCAGCTGTTCTGCAGGAGAAAGGTGAGGCTTTCTGCTCCTGTAAAGACTTACAGCCTTAGAAACCCTGTACAGGGTCACTATGAGTCGGAACCGACTCCATGGCATATAACCACCACTACTTCTCTTGCACCTATACCTGAAGAGCTGCACACACAGAGACTGATTGGTATGTGAGCATCCCGTCATGTGTGTATACCCACGGTACTTTAGTTACTTACTGCAGTCGTAACAAACAAAAATACCCCAAGGGGCTAGCTTTAAAGAAAAGAAATTTATTTTCTCACAGCTCAGGAGGTTAGCAGCCCAGATTCAGAGTGTGGCTCTGAGGCAGGCATAGGGAACTGCTAGCCCGAGGGCCACATAAAGCCTTCTAAATCATTTGGTCTGGTCCTCCCAAGACAACCGAAGTTCCAGCCATCACAGTAGGGGTGAGTTAGTTAAGTGTTTGACCAAATATAGCACGCTAATTTTTTTTTAAGTTTTTAGTGTGAATTATGTGGGTTTACATGGGAGAACATCAGTTTTACCTTCTTCCTATCTTATTTCATTTCACTGCAATGATTACAGTCCCCTTCATACAACATCAAACAGCCAAAGTGTACACCCCACAGGCCTGCCCCCCTGCCATCAGCACACAGCCCCTCTCCCTCAGCAGACTAATTTTTAAGTCAATAATTTCATATGGCCTGTGAATAATGTTATACATTTTGGCCGAAAAAAAGCTCTTAGGAGGAGTCCTTGCCTATTTCAGCTTCTGATTGTTCTTCAGTGCTGTTGAGTCAGTTCCAACTCATAGCAACACTGTGTAGGGTTCCTAAGGAGTTACTGGTGGGTTTGAACCTCCAGCCTTGAAGTTTGCAGTCCAGTGTTGATCCTACAGCACCACACCAGGACTCCTTTGATCATCTGCCTCGCCAGGGCAGCGTCCTGGGAGTGTCTGAGTCTGAAGATGCATCTCCACGTGTGTCTGTCATCCTATAACATCTTCCGTCTTGTGGGTCTCTGTGTGTGTTCTGCTCTTTTTATAACTCAGAAGTGATTAGGTTTAGGACCCACCCTATACTCATATAATCCCATTAACATGAAAAAAGAACACGAATATTTCCAAATAGGGTCATATTTACAGGTATAGGGATTAGGGTCTTCATGCATATTTTGGAGGAACACAATTCAATTCCTAACACGTGGCTTCACGATATCAATACAAACAACATGAATGTGTATGAAGGACGGAGCGAGCTTCTTAAGCATCTTGCACCGCACAGCCACCCTGTGCAGTGTGCATCTTAAGGATCTTGCACCGCACAGCCACCCTGTGCAGTGTGCATGACTATTCCCATTTGGCAAATGTGGAAATGAGATCTAGGAGAAGTTACCTGTCCAAAGTCACCTAGCTGTATGCACTGGCGTGTACCTAGTCACACCTACAATGCTACCCTGAGAGGACCACAGTCCCAGGTGTGCAGGGAGAGTACACGTGGGCAAAACTCTTCAGCAGCCGAGTTTACCTCCTGTCCCCAGGCCTCTCATCTTCCCAGGGACTGTCATACCTTCCTTTTCTACTTGTGGCCACCTTCTGTCCATCTGTCCATCTCTCCCCATCCCTGGGAGTGGGGGTGGGGTCAGGGGGGCAGGGACTGGGCACAGAGTAGATTAATATGGCCCCAGTGTTCCCAGAGGCCAGGGCCGTACTAATGATGGGGCTGATAGAACGCAGAAGTGTGAAAAGAATTTTAATAGATCTGACAAGTCTAATAAGAATTTGTGTCTAGAAGGGCCCTCCTCTGGGGCCGTGGGCTGACGAGGCACTGACGGCTGAGATTTGTTTACTGGTTGGCATCGCTGCCACAGCTCCTGCCAACTCCCGATTAATCTAATTTGAGATGTTTAGAGCCCAGGAGCGGGCACGAGGCAGAGGAGGGGAGACTTGGAGAGATAGAGGGACAGGGAGGGCCATTGACAGAGGCCTTCATGAGAAATGTCACAACCCGGCCCTCGCTGGCCCCGGGAAGGGAAAGGGGCAGGCGCTGCAGCCTGTGGGGTGCCCTCGAAGTTGGTTAGGTCATTGGTAAACTTTGGCTTCTTGGAGTTTCCTTACCCACCTTGATGAAGCTTGGGTAAGCACCTGCTATGGGCTAGAGCATGAACTGCTATTTGGGAGGGATGAAAGGAGACACACAGCACAGGTAGGGGTACAAGTGGGGCACATTCAGGACCTTCTGTCCTGGGTAGTTCATGATTCTGGGCCATCAATCTTCCTGTGCCTCAGTCTCCACATTTGTAAAATGGGAACAAGAGAGCCTAAAGCCTGAAGCTGTTGAAAGAATGAAATGAGCTAATGTCCATCAAGCATGTAGGAATGACCTCTGTACAGAGATCATTGTGCTGTTTCCATGGTTACTATACCGAGTCAGTTCTTTCAGCTACAGCACAGGGTTACCTGGAGGGGTAGACTGCGTCATACACTCCAAAGTGATGTGCAGATATAAGAGACTGTTCTAAAGGAAGTTGCAGGGCAAAGCTTGTAGGGGCCGGCTCAGAGCTGCCATCCAACTTCCTGGGTTTGAATCCTGGTTGTACAACTTAGGAGACTTTCAAGTTATACAATCTCAGACCCTTGGTTTCTTGCCAACTCCATAGAGTTGTGAAAATTCAATGAGATAATTTACATAAAGTGCTTAGACAAATGGGACTGGCCTAGAGCAAGCTCTTGGCAAGTATGGGTTCCTGCTTCCTAGTCAGGTAGTCTCCAGAGGATACCTGAAGCACAGGTAAAACTGGCTCTAAGCAGGTAGCAGAAAGTGTTACGGCCAGAGCTGCAGAGTCTCCTCAAGGTCACACATGGGGAGATGTCCCCTGCCCCCACCCAGCATAAGGGGCCTGACCACATGACCCACCAACTGCGAGGCTAGAGTCTGTGTGACCTCTGAAGGATACTGGCAGCACACTGGAGGCTCTGCTCAGACCCTAGGCAGGCATCATGTGACTCTTGTCACCCACTCTTGTCAGCAACTAGGGATCCAGACACCCCAAAGAGACTCCAGAACATTTGCATGTCTTTTAGGAATCTATGGGAGTAATCCCTGAAACCTCTGTACTGAGCACCTTAAAGGACAGCGAATGAGATCATTGGATCCTCACAGCAGCACTTTGAGGCAGACTGGATTTTGTTCTCCTCATTTTGGTGTTGTTAGGAGTTATCAAGTTGGCTCATAGTGACACTATGCACAACAGAACCAAACATTGCCTGGACCTGTGTTCTCTTCACAATCATTGCTATATCTGAGCCCATTGCTGCTGCCACTGTATCAACTCATCACACTGAGGGTCATCCTCTTTTTCACGGACCTTCTCCTTTACCAAGCATGATGGCTTTCACCAGGGTCTTGGTTGCTCCTGATAACATGTCCAAAATTGTTGTTGTTGTTGTTGTTGTTAAGTGCCGTCGAGTCGGGTCCGACCCATAGCGACCCTGTACAGGGTTTCCGAGGGTGTAAATCTTTACGGGAGTAGAAAGCCTCATCTTTCTCCCGCGGAGCGGCTGGTAGTTTCGAACTGCTGACCTTAAGGTTCGCAGCCCGATTCGTAACCACTACACTACCAGAGCTCATGTCCAAAATACATGAGATAAAATCTTGCCATCCTTGACTCTAGGAAGTAGTTCTGGCAGTATTTTTTCAAGGTAGAGTTATTTGTTCTTCTCATAGCCTATGGTACATTCAATATTCTTCACCAACAATTCAAATACAACCATTCTTATTCACTCTTCCTGATTCATTGTTCAACTTTCAATGCCTAAGAGGCAATTGACAATACTGTGGCTTGGAGTCAGGTGCACCTTAGTCCTCAAGCTGACATCTTTGCTCTTTACAGATGAAGTAACAGACCAAGAGAGGTCACATGGTTCATTTGCTCAAGCAGGTGGTGCTTGAAGACTCCAGAGGCACCTCTTTCCTTGTTCTTTTGCCCCCTGGCTCCCACCAAGTGTCATATTTGTTACCATATCCCAATCCTAAGACCCTACTGCTTTGTTGCTGTTGTTGTGAGGGGCCATCAAGTCAGTTTTGACTCAAAATGACCCTGTGTAGGATTTCCAAAGAGTGGCTGCTGGATTTGAATCTCCAACCTTGTGGTTAGCAGTCCAGTGCTGACCCTACAACATAACACTGCTGCTTATTAAGTGCACCATGTGCCAGGCACAGTACTGACTACTTGATGTGTAGTATCTCATTTAATCCTCACACCATCTCTTCATGGTAGGTGCTATTCATATCCCCATTTTACAGACAAAGTGAGATGGGCTCAAATCACACAGCTAACAAATGTGCACGATTTGAACTTAGGTCCTTTGAACCTCTAGGTAAAAGCAGTCTCCCATGGTTCCTTGTATGGCGCTGTGGGATCAGCACTGGACTGCTAACCACAAGGTCAGCATTTCAAACCCACCTTGGAAATCCTATATAGGGTCGCTGTGAGTCAGAACCAACTAGACAGCACTTAACAACGTACCTCAGTTACTGGTCCTGCTCACTTCCCTGGGCCTCACCCTGTGGTCATGGCCATCACTTCCTGACCCCACTCACTTGCCCTAGGCAGGACCCTCCATCCTTGGAGAAATATGTAGAGTGTTACTGAGTCTTTCTGTGGGTGAGTAACAGAGGGGGTACAGGGCTAAGCCTCATGGTGCCCAGTCCTGTGCTCTGTCCATCTTCCCCTCTCCTTTGCATCCTGGAGTCCCTGGAGGTCATTGTAGCTTTAGCAGCAAATCCAGCTTAGGAGGCATCGTCGTGCCTTATGAGGTCTTGGTCACATGCCGATCAAGTCATTTAGTCAATGCTGATTTCTACTCTGGCCTTAGGCAACCATAAGTTTAGAGACGACACATCTGTACATGCTCATACACACACACATAAACACATTCTGCTCTGGGGAGAACTCACCTGCATACACTGTGTACCTGTACATCACAGTCATTCCCACTGTTTGAATGCTTGCACAGGTGCACACAGCTCACACACGTGCACATGTATATGTGCAACTACTGCTCATGTGAGTGTTGGTTACTACCTCATGGATAGCCTTGTTTCCAGTGTTCCTCTCCTCGGGGGACCAGAACTGACCAGGGCCATAGATCTCAGATCCTTGCATATCAGGGTCCTGGTTCCTCCTTGCTGAACCTCTCATTCACCTGCAAAAACTGCTTTGGCATTTTGAGCCAAGGATCTTGCTTTGTCTCTTCCACAAGCTGGGTTCCAAGTCCAGCAGGGTATGAGGATCCTGTGCTCAGTATCTAGGCTAAGTAGGACTCACCAGATGCCCTTCAGAGTGGAGCTCTGCAGAGGTCCTGCTGGAAAGTAGACTAAATTTACTTCACCCAACAATGTATATACACACTCAGTAGCTTCCTACAGAACCTGTAAGAACACTAGGCAAATAAGTGTTTACTAAATATTTTCTGAATGATTAGATAGAAGGTAAGAGAAGGAAGTTTGTGAAGAGATGGATAGACACAGATGGGTGGATGAATGGATAGGTGGATGGATGGATGGAGTGACGGGTGGAGGGATGGATATACGGATGTGTGGTGGATGAAAGAATAGACAAAAACAACCATCATTTCTAGCCGTTTCTCTCTTTTTTTCAGCTGCTGTTGATTACCTGGCCAAAAACGTGAGCCTTTCCACACAGCGTCGCATGAAACTCGGGGAGCACTCCGCCGTGCTGGGACTCCTGCCCGTGGAAACTGGCCAGGCCTACTAGGGTCTCTGGGGTGACTTGCCCCAGCCCAAGCCCCAGCTGCACTCTTAATGACCCCTAACCTCAGTCCCCTCATCCCTCTGGGGTCCCAAGAGGCCAGGAAAGAAGACCCATTCCCTTCTCATACCAGCCCTCTGAAGAGGTGCAGTCAGTGTGTCCATTCACTGTGGTGAGGGACCCAGAGCGCCCCCTAGAGTCTCTCCCTGGAAGCTTTCTCGTCAGGCTAAATGCTTCACCACCTTTTGTGACCTCTGTGTCATCTAAAGGCATGGAGACAGGAAGCTCACCCTGAATAAGGCACTGTGGGCATCCAGAAGATGATCATGCCTGAGACTAGGACCCTGGAGCCTGCTACACTTGACTACAGTGGGTGCTGTGACCAGAGGTGGGGGCAGAACTCACAGGACTACTCTCAGCAAGAAGTACTGGGAGCTGGCCCTCCCAGCAGGAACTGTGAACCAGGGTCAGAACCACAGCTCTTTCCTCCTCTGGATGCTGAAAATCCAAGCCCTGGGTGATAGTCACATCTCCCCCACACATCTGTTGGGATTCTGGAAAGGCTTGACCAGGGGCAGGATCATGTGGGACCTCATTGGTCAGGCCTACTCCAGGCATTGGGAAGCAGACAACTCCAAAAGCGAAGCCCAAGTTCTAACCTTGCCCCACTCCCCACAGGGCCTGGGGAGCCCACTTTACCCTTCAGCTTCCTCTTTGATGGGATGGGATGGGGCTGGGATCTAGTCTTCAGGACATGTGAGTGAAGAGGCATAAGATTGCTTGGAAGGGGCTTTTCTTAGCAGAGTCCCTTTGCTTGTGGGTAGCAAACCTTTGTTGCTAAAGACATCCGCTCCATGCCTCCAAATGCATACCCCATGGAGTTTCAGTGTCTCGTATAACTTCCAGTGGTGACCGAACTTGCTCTGTGCTTGTCCAGCACTCTAGGAAGAGAGTCTCCACCTTCCTATGAGCCTCTTTAAGCCGCCGAGGATCAGAGAACTTCTCTCAGTGTTCCGGACAAGGTTCTTGGACCAGGCAGAACTGCTTGCCACACAGACAAGACCACCAACGCCCCCTTGGCAGTTTGGGTGAGGGACATGTTCTGACCCTGCTTTGAGTGGGATCTTCCAATGATAATCCTCTTTTGACAGAGACCTTTGTCCCCAGCTCCAGCGCAGCTGGGGGATAGATTTGACCAATTTTCAACTAACCACTCCTGGGCAGAGAGTGACATCAAAGGTTCCAGAGAAGAGGGGAAAAGTACCTTTCTTGGCCACTCCAGTGGCTTTCTCAAACTCCATTCTCTTTAGGAGCTGGGATGTTTGGGGGACAGTCCAAGTCCCTGATTATGCCTCCCTTGGAACTTATCACCATCTTTATCTATTTGTCAAAATTATATACATAATTCATCATCATTGCCATTACAGTCTACCCCTTGGATCACCTTAATCAAGTGCTGCTGGGTAAAAGGCAATACAAGCACTGAAGCCAGAAACATTGGACCAAAATTGCTTGTCTCCACCTGAGCTCAATCCATGCCTCTTTCCCTCAGCCAACAAGATATTCCTGGAGATTTGACCTGAGATCCTCCCTACACAGAGGTGGCCAGGGCCCTGGGGAGCTGAGATGGCAAGGCATTAGGACACCCCTGCATGGACATCACTCCTGTGATAGATGGCCACTTGTTTCTCATCTTTAGATTTATATAATGTCAAACCTGTCCAGGACCATGTCTAGGGTGGCTCATAGCTTTGGTTCAGAGTAACTTGTTAATTGGAGACAAACAAACTTTTCAGTAGCAGAGGACATCCAGATATGTTTGGCCTACCAAAGTTTCCATTGAACATCCACTGCAGGAAACTTTTGGTTCTTCCAGTTCTGGACATAAAGGAAGACTGTGTTGTCCCTCGGTAACCTACTTCATGCTTTTATATTTATCATGGCCAGAAATTTTTTCCTTAAGATCAACCACAGTGTTCATCTACATTCCTTGAATGGTCCATCTTTCTCCCTGGAGACCTGGCTCAGAAATGATCTGTGTCTCATTATACCCTGTTTTCTAGAAGTAGGGATCTCAGTCAAGTGACATCAAATCTACCTACCCCCTCCCCAGGAGGTGTCATTCCATTGCAATCCCAAATATCTATAGTAAAATGGAACTAAAGCCTGCTTGGGAATAAACCAAATGATTTTTCATTGGGTTCAATAATTCTGGAGTTCTCTCAAATCACCATCTCTTGGGGTTCTATCCTTCCCCTTAGAAAGAGGCCTTGACCTAGACAAGTTTTCTCTAAAATCCATATATTAATGTGTCTAGCCAACTCAGTCTATAAAATTCAGTCTTGTGATGGCAGTTCACAACTTCACCAGAGAGAAGATGTTGGGCAAGAGGTACAAAGCCTCAAACTCTAAGGGGTTGACCACAGCCTAAGAAAGAAAGCCTGAATCCCAGTGGTCAGGCTGGTCCAGAACAACCCCCATCCATTCCTGTAAATAGAGTCTGTAGCAAAATAAGAAACGTTTCCTCCAACTTATCACAAGTAGCTGTTGGTCCTACCTATGGGGTGGACCCTTCTTCAAAGCTCATTGTACATTAGTTGGAAACTTGGTGATGTGCTGTTCGTTTATAGGAAGTTGACT
>NW_006408608.1:1382200-1395297 GCF_000296735.1 Chrysochloris asiatica | reverse complement strand
AAAGGAAAGAAAACCCCCACAGTGCGTGTCGTGCTAGGGCCAGGGACCATCTGTAGGGATGTGTCTGCATATCGTGTGTTTCAGATTATACATTCCAGGACCTATTGGGTTCTTTCATTTTTGTCGCTTTGTTTTTCCATTTGGTATTTCTCTCTTGCTATGAAAAAAAAAAAAATGTGTAAGAACCACGCTATGCTTTTTATACTCTTATTTTTACTTGATTTACTCTTTGCCGTTCCTTTGTCAAAGGAACATGAAATAACAGAAGAGACAGAGAGATAGGGGAACGAGAGGAGAGAGGAATATAACAGAGGTTTGTCCAGAAGGAAAATGAAAGATTCCTAATCTATTGGACCAAGAATAGGACATGACCAGAAGTTGACTCTTCCAACAGAATCCAACATCATTGTAGATGGAGCTGGTGAAATGTCCCGATATTTGGATCCTGGAAATAGGGGGAACTCCGTGACTAACTAACCAAGAAGGCATTATCTTCTGGGGCCTCTCTCAGATGGATGTTCTCTCTAGCCTCACTCTTGTATACTTTCTGAAGTAGATAGATCTTCTCTCCTTCCCCCCTGCAGCGCCACCAAACCAAGATCAAATGGGGGTATTCTAGCTGCCATCTTGAAGTGCTCAGAGACATCTGTACTTAATGCTTCTTCTGACGACTCTTAACACTGCCAATCCCCTTCCAGGTAATTCCTACCTGGGAACTATCTCCATGGCACTCTAGGTCATTCCTTCTTCCTAGTACTGCAACTCTGTTGCTTCCATGCGGAAGTGAGTGTGTGTGTGTGTGTGCGTGCATGAGAGTGTGAGTGAAGTGTGTGTGGGGCGTGAGGGTGTGTGTTGAAATATAATCGCACCATAATTTATTCAGCTATATGGAGTAGTAGACTAGAAAGAGAAACTGGTATTTGCTTTAACTACCTGCTGCTTGTAAGCGCTTCCTCTGTAACTCAGGCGTAACTGTTATACATTAAAAGAAATTAAAAGCATTCTGAAGGTTCTGTGTGGTCAGTTAATCACCATTATATGGCTGCCCTTAAAAGGACTAAGGGGTAACCCAGAAGCCCTTTGACCTAAAGGATTAAATAAGAACTGCATTTCTCTTGAACCCCATTGTGTCCCCCACTGCCAAGCAGCTTTTAGGTACATAAAACAAAAAAGCCAGTTGCCACTGAGTCAATTTTAAATCAAGGTGAACTCATGTGCACAGAATGGAACTATGTCCCACAGGGCTTTCATGGATGTGACCTTTCGGAAGTAGGTCACTAGACCTTTCTTCTGAGGTGCCTCTGGGTGGGTTTGAACCACCAACCTTTCAGCTAGTAGTTGAGTGCTTAACCACTTGTGCCACCCAGGGACTCCTGTTGTTGTTAAGTGCTGTTGAGTCGAATCTGATTCATAGCAACCCTGTATGGGGTTTCTGAGGAGTAGCTGGTGGGTTTGAACTGCCAACCTTATAGTTCACAGTCTAGTTCTGATCCTACAGTACCAAAGCAGGAGCCTGGTCTCCTTCTTCTTGCTATTGTTATGTGCCGTGGAGTCGGTTCTGACTCATAGCAACCCTGTACAGGGTTTCCGAGGGTGCAAATCTTTACGGGAGCAGAAAACCTCACCTTTCTCCCGCAGAACACCTGGAAGTTTCAAACTGCTGACCTTAAGGCTCGCAGCCTGATTTGTAACCACTACGCTACCAGAGGTCCTTGGATGCTTAATCGATATTTGATCTATGGATGCTGTTGGTTGCCTGAGCACCTCACTGAGCTCACAGGAATAAGACAGTGTCCAAGAATGAGCTGAAACTTCAGTTCTCTCTCACCAGAACAAACACAGCTGCCGCTAAACCTAGAGCCCTCTGTGGCATGCAATTCGAGAAGTAAGAGAGAGCTCAGATAATTTCATGTGGCCTTAGAAGCTGAGCCTGATATACTTCTCAGGCAGGTGAATGATTGAGGGAGAGCCCTTAAGAGAAAACTCTGAGGGAACGAGGGAAGCAAGACAGGGCATAGTTTCAGCTGGAGTCTGGCTTCAGCCTGATGCTATGGGGAATTGTGGAGCCTGAACTGTAGCACTGAGTAATCCTACCTTGGGACCAGGGGCATAGCAGTCAGTCAAGGAACCCTGGTCACACAGTGAATAACCTGAAGGTTCAGCTGCTAACTGAAAGGTGGCTTGTTCCAACTCACTCAGTGCCTCCACAAGAGAAAAATCTGACAATCGGTTCCCATAAAGATTGTTGTTGTTGTTGTTATGTGCCGTCGAGTTGGTTCCGACTCATAGTGACCCTGTACAGGGTTTCCGAGGCTGTAAATCTTTAAGGAAGCAGAAAGCCTCATCTTTCTCCCGTGGAACAGCTGGTAGTTTCGAACTGCTGACCTTGCGGTTCACAGCCCGATTCGTAACCACTACGCTACCAGAGCTCCTTTATCACTGACTTTAGTGGTTGGTAAATTTGAATGATTAGAGCCTTGTAAACCCTACGTTGTTGTTAAGGACCATGGAGTTGGTTCCGACTCATAGTGACCCTGCATAGGGTTTCCGAGGCTGTAAATCTTTATGGGAGCTGAACGCCTCATCTTTCTCCCACAGAACTGCTGGTAGTTCTGAACTGCTGACCTTGCAGTCGGCAGCCCAACTCGTAACCACTATGCTGCCAGAGCTCCTTTGTAAACCTTATAAGACACACGAGGTCACTAGGTGAGTCGAAAATCAACTCAATGGCACCTAACAACAACAATTGGTTGCTGTCTGTCTCTGTGAATATGGGTGGCTAGGAACAGGGTTTAACTGTGCAAGCATCTCTGGTTAAAGTGGCCTTTGTGGGCTGACAGCAGTTCTCCAGAGAAAGTACAGTTATGAGCCCTTATTAGAACATTCACACAAATTTGGGACATTTGTGGTGGCCCAGTAAAGGGGATTTGGGCAGAATACCAATGACATCTACTACACAAATGATCCCCTGGTTCTGCATCAGGGTACCCAGAGCATTCTGGAGTCCTGGTGTGGTGCTGTAGGATAACCACTAGGTTGGCAGTTCAAGCCCACCTATCATTCCTTGGAAACCCTATACAGGATCGCCATGAGTCAGAACCGATTCAATAGTACTTAACAACAAGAATATAGCATCCCAGGGTGCTAATTTCCTCGGGTGATCTTCTGAAAAAGAGGGAAGAAGGATGGGGAAGCTGTTGGGAGAAATCCTGACATAAAGGAACTGTAAGATGCTACTGTTTGATTTGGGCCAGTCCAACCAACCTGGTCCAAGTTCTCCAGAGCAGGCCCTGGAGAGAATGGGGCTTCTCAAGGTCTGAGGTTCACCACTTCCAGCATCCCTCTTCACAGGGAGTTCTTATAATGTGATGAGCCCAGTATCAGTCCCCATGGAATCCATGTAACTTGATGTCAGAGCTAGTGCTCTCAACCACGGTCTACCCAGGTCTCTCCCCACCTCCTCTCCAGCCCTGTTCCCTGATCATTCAGTAAAGCAGTAAGATACGAGGAAAGTTGTACTAGTCAAGTTCCCTCAGTTCTGCTTCTCATCCATGGTAGGTCCTGAGATCATTTACTCTCCTTCTTGGACCTTATTTCCATTTTCTTTTTAAAGCCATCCAGATGAGCTCTAGGAATCTCCCAGGTTGCTATGACTTGCAGGTGGCTTAGTACAGTCCTATGGCAATAAACTGAGCCAAAGGGTGGAGACAGCCCAGAGAGCACATGCATGATTCGGAAAGGTCTATCCTCATTGCTGGGAAAGCAACACAAAGTATAAGGTGCTGATGGATGAGATACCAGAAACTCCCAGGCATGGCCCTGCTCTTGGGGACCCCCAGAAAGCTCTTTGACTCCCTCTAGAAGTGCCACCCAACAACTTTACTAATGTCTTACTGGCCACCTCCAGCTTCAAGGGAGGTAATTCAGTGGTAGAATTCTTTGGTAGCATAATGGTTACGAATCAGGCTGCTAACCTCAGGGTCAGCAGTTCGAAACTACCAGCTGTTCCGCGGGAGAAAGATGAGGCTTTCTTCTCCCATAAAGATTTACAGCCTTGGAAACCCTGCACAGGGTCGCTATGAGTTGGAACCGACTCCACGGAACATAATAACAACAACAATGAGAGAGCCTCAGGTTCCTTTCCTGACCAATGTACCTCACCTGCAGTCACATCCATCTGTCGATGGTGGTTTGCATGACTTCTGGTGTGGCGCTGTAGGATCAGCACTGGACTGCGAACCACAAGGTCTGTGGTTCTGCTCCTCAGAAATTCTATATAGAGTCGCTATGAGTTGGAATCGACTCGATGGCACTTAACAACAACCAATGATGCTAAACAAGTCTCAGCAGAACTTCTAGACTCAGACAAATTGGGGAAAATGGTCTGGCAATCTACTTCTGAAAATCAGCCAGTGGAAACCCAATGAATCACAATGCTTCAATCCACAAATGACCATGGGGGTGATGTAGGAGTGGGCCGTGTTTTGTTGCATTGTGTGTGGGATTGTCGTGAGTTGGGGACTGACTCAGTCACAGCTAACAACAACCACAGCTTCAAGGGAAGCTAAGATAAGTCGCCTTCCGCCAAGGAGTATTCTTGGCCAGAATAAAATTAGGGTTTCCTGTCTAAAGAAAAAGGGGGAAATAGATAATGACAAGACATATATATCAAGGAGCTCTGGTAGCATAGTGGTTTCGAATTGGGCTGCTGACCTCAAGGTCAGCTTTCTGCTCCCATAAAGATTTTCAGCTGTGGAAACCCCGTGCAGGGTTGCTATGAGTCGGAACCAACTCCACGGCACACCACCGCCCCCACCAGATACGTATATCAGTCAGCTATCACCGCAACATTGCTACATCACCAGTCTATGTTCATTGGTCATTAATAGCTTATGATGGCTGCGTATTATAACCTTTCCAGGGGCAAAATTTACTAGTGAGAAAGAGGGTCTCCTGAAACAGCAGACAAAAGAAACCACTGGGTTATTCTCACGAAGAAGGATCATTTTTCTACTCTTGATGCTATAGGTTGTTGGGAAAGTGAAGACTCATTACCCAGAGGCACCAGGGAGAATGTGTTAAAGGGGTAACCTCTCTCTCCCCTGGAAGCAATCAAAAGTGTGCAAAAAAAATCAGGTACATCCCATCCTTGATCCCAGTTACCCTCTGTGTGACTGTAGATAAGTCCTTTCCCTTCCTCCTTGACAGTCTCAGCTGTCTCATCCTTCAAATGGAAACAAAGTCTGCCCCATTGTATCAGGATATACTACAGTAGCCAATAACCCCCAAATCTCAGGGGTTCAGAACAACAAATGTACTTGTGCATATCTGTGTCCACTATTCATAGTAGTCAAGAGGAGACTTGGGCTGATGGGGCAGCCACCAATGCCTAAAAAAGAGAAAGGGGTGGATCATGCATTGACTCTTAAAACTTCTACCTGAAGTGGCAAGGGGACTTTTGCTCACACTCCATTGGCCAAAGTGACTTCAAAGGGAGCAAGGAAGTATAATCTGCCTGTACCTACAAAGTGGGAAATAAGATTATTGGGAGGAACTTGTGTGTGACCTATGGACCACAGAACGTTTTTGTGAGAATCAAGTGAGTTCATAAATATAAAAGGGAGAGCAAACACATTTCTTTCGCCCCTGCTATGTGTTCCTCTCTGTGATGGACCACAGAAGTAGGGAGAGACATTACAAAGAGCTATCAGACATAAATGGTCTCTACTTAGAAAAAGGAGAGGCCATTTCTTAAGATTCTAGGATGAACCTGAAAATAATAACTGACCAGTGGTAGAATTCCCACTTCCATGCAGGAGACCAGGGTTCCCTCATGTACAACCACCACCTGTCCTGTCAGTGATGACTTTCATGTTGCTATGATGTTCAACAGACTTCAGCAGAGCTTCCAGATTAAGAGGGACTAGGTAGAAAGTCCTGGTGATCTACTTCTGAAAATCAGCTAATGGAAACCCTATGGAGCACAATGGTCCAAACCCCAAAAGATCATGGTGATAGTGCAGAACTGAGCAGAATGTCATTCTACTGTGCATAGGGTCTCCATGAATGTGGTGCCAACTCAACATTAGCTAACACAACAGCATGATGGGTCCAGAGAGACACTTTTTGTCTTATTTTTTAGTATAACAACTTATAAGGTTAATATGCAGGGGAGGAAACCAAGGATTAGAAGGTTACTTGCTCAAGTTCACAAAGCTAGTTAGTTGGTAGAGGCTAAGCTCTCCAAAGGAAGATAGCATGCAGCATTTTAATATCAAAGTACTGGAGAGATACTTTGTCTGAGGGTACATGTCTCCATCCCATAGAAACAATACAGGGCTGACTTTTACAATCGGGATCATTCCAGAATGTGTACACCAAAAGTTGGAAAGCCCTGTAGCTAACCCTTTCAGCTAGACAGCAGCCCTGCACCATGCATGTGTCAGCTATGCAACGCCTCCTTCCAAAGTCCATTTCTCATACGATGAGATATACATGCTTGCTGTAAATGTGAGCTTTAAATAAGACAGGTGGTGGGTACGCCACATCTATTGTTTTATTCAACCCTTTCAACATCCTGATGATGTAGGTATTATGGATTCCATTTTACAGATGAGGACAAGGCCCTACACAGGTGATATAACTGGCTCTAGACTCCCCAACTAGTAAGTGGGGCAGGAGAGTCAAACCCAGGCCTGATTGGTCCCAATGCCTTACCCATTATATCAGACTGCCTCCCGGGAGTAGAGATAAAATACTGCGTGAGCTAGAAAGTTAATGCTTCTTGAAAAGAAGAGTTGTATTCTTGTTGTTACGTGCCACGGAGTCAGTTCTGACTCATAGCGACCCTGTATAGGATTCAGGTTTGAACTGCTGACCTTGTGGTTAATAGTCCAATGCTTATCCTACAGCACTACAAGAGGTGCCCAAAAACAAGTGTGCTGTTGTTGTTCGATGCTATCCAGTCGGTACCAACTCATAGCGACCATATGCACAACCGAATGGAACATTCTCTAGTCCTTCGCCAACCATCCTTGAGCCCAATCCGTTTTGTTGGGTACTTCCTCTTTTTCTCCAACCTTCCACTTTACCAAGCATGATGTCCTTCTCCAGGGACTGATCCCTCCTGAAATATGTCTGAAGTATGAGAGACGAAGTCTGGCCATCTTGACTTCCAAGGAACATTCTAGCTATACTTCTTCCTACAAGAAGTGGACTGTATGAAGAATGAATCTATGAAAATTAGAAATTATAAAAAATGAAATGGGATACAGAAATACCGATATACTAGGCATTAGTGAGCTGAAATGGACTGGTATTGGTCATTCTGAATCTGAAAATCATATGGTTTACTATGCATGGAACAACAAATTGAAAAGTAATGCATCACATCCATCATCAAAAAGAACATTTCAAGATCCGTCTTGAAGTACAATGCTATCTATAATAGGATAATGTCCATATGCCTATAAGGAAGATCAATTAATACAACTATGATTCAAATTTACACACCAACCACTAAAGTCAGTGATGATGAAATTGAAGAGTCCTACCAACTTCTTCAAGGAGCTCTGGTCATGTAGTGGTTATGAATCGGGCTGCTAACCTCAAGGTCAGCAGTTCAAAAGTACCAGCCATTCCGCGGGAGAAAGATGAGGCTGTCTGCTCCTGTAAAGATTTACAGTCTTGGAAACCCTGTGCAGGGTCACAATGAGTTGGAACCAACTCCATGATACTTAACAACAACAAGCAATTTTTCCAGTATGAAATTGATCAAACATGCATCAAGATGTATTGATAATTACTGGTGATTGGAATGTGAAGGTTAGAAACAGAGAGGAAGGATCGGTAGTTGGAAAGTGTAGCCTTGGTGACAGAAATGATGCTGGAGGTCACATGATAGAAATTTGCAAGACCAGGGACTTCATTGCAATACCTTTTTAATCAACATAAAAGAAGACTATACACATGGACCTCACCAGGTGAAATACACAGACATCGAATTGATTGCATCTGTGGAAAGAGATGGTGGAAAAGCTCCATATCATCAATCAAACAAGCCCAGAGCAGACTGTGAAATATACCATCAATTTTTCATATGCAAGTTAAGGTTAAAGCTGAAGAAAATGAAAACAAGTCCACGATAGCCAAAATATGACCTTGGACATATCCTGTCTTAATTTAGAGGTCATCTGAAGAACAGATTTGATGAATTAGACACTAAACACCAAAGACCAGAAGAGTTGTGGGACGACATCAAGAACATCATGCAAAAAAAAGCAAAAGGTCATAGAGAAGACAAGAAAGAAGGAAAAGACCAAAATAGATGTCAGAAGAGACTCTGAAACTTGCTTTCCAACATAGATATGCTAAAGCAAATGGAAGAAATGAGGAGATAAAGGAGCTGAATAGAAAAATTCAAAGGGCAGCTCAAGAAGACATAGCCAATTATTATAATGAAATGTGCAAAGACACGGAGCTAGAAACCAAAAGGAAAGAATTCACTCAGTATTTCTCAAACTGAGGAAACTGAAGAAAACATACAAGCCTCAACTTTCATTATTGAAGGATTCTCTGGGCAAATTATTGAATGATGCAGAAAGTGTCAAAATAAGATGGAAGGAATATACAGAGTCACTGGACCAGAAAGAAATGGTCGATGTTCAACCATTTCAAGAGGTAGCATATGATCAATAGCCAATGATACTGAAGGAAGAAGTCTAAGGTGCATTGAAGGAATTGGCAAAGAACAAGACACCAGAAATTGATGGGATATAAATTGAAATATTTCAACAAACTGATGCAGCACTGGAGGTACTCACTCATCTATGCCAAGAAATTTAGAAGACAGCTACCTGTCCATCTGATTGGAAAAGATCCATATTTGTGCCCATTCCAAAGAAAGGTGACCTAATGGAATGTGGAAATCATTGGACAATATCATTAATATCACATGCAAGTAAAATTTTGCTAAAGATAATTCAAAACTGACTGCAACAGTACATTGACAGAGAACTGCCAGAGATTCAAGTTGAATTCAGACAAGGATGTGGAATGAGGGCTATCATTACTGATGTCAGGTAGAACTAGGCTGAAAGCAGAGAACTGCAGAAAGATGTTTATCTGTGATTTATTGACAACCCAAATGCTTTCAATTGTGTGGATTGTGACAAGCTATGACAACATTACAGAGAATGCATATTCCAGAACATTTAATTGTGCTTTTGGGGAACCTGAACATAGACAAAGGTAGTTGTTTGAACAAAGCAAGAAAACACTGAATTGTTTAAAATTAGGAAAAGTGTGCTCCAGAGTTGTGTTCTTTTACCATACTTACACAATCTGCATGCTGAGCATAGAATTGGAGAAGCTGGATTATATGAAGAAGAACATGGTATAAGGATTGGAGAAAGCTTCTTTAACAACCTTGCTTGCTGAAAGCGCAAAGAACTTATAATACTTACTGATGAAATCAAAGACCACAACCTTCGGTATGGGCTGCACCTCAATGTAAAGAAAACAAAAATCCCCACCACTGGACCAATAAATATCAAGATAAATGGAGAAAAAATTTAAGTTGTGAAAGACTTCATTTTGCTCAAATCAACCATCAACACTCATGGAAGCAGCAGTTAAGAATCAAACAACATATTGCATTAGGCAATTCTGCTGCAAAAGCCTTCTTTAAAGTGTTCAAGAGCAAAGATGCCAGTTTGAGGACTAAGGTTCACTGGATCCAAGCCATAGTGTATTCAATGACTTCATATGCCTGTGAAAGTTAGACAGTGAATAAGGAAGACCATAGAAGAATTGATGCATCTGAGTTTTGGTGTTGGAGGAGAATATTAAAAGCACTATGGACTGCCAAAGAAAAGAAGTGTGTCACTCAGCAATTGCAACAATAACACTGTATAACAAACCATTTCAACACTCAATGTTGAGTATATTTAGTTACTGGATTATACATGTAAAATTTTTGAAATGTAAAATGTGTTATCTACATGTTTATCATGATAATAATAATTTAAAAAACCCCAGTGGCATACAGCAACAAACATTCATTCTCACATTCATTCACAGGTTTGTAATTTGACTATGGTTTGTCTAATGAAGTCTTGGATGATGTACTAGGCAGAATTCTAAAATGCTCCCCAAATGTCCACTGGTGTTCATGCTTATAAAATCCTCTTTCCTTGAAGATAGGCAGGATCTGTAACTATACTGGAATAGTCAGTCTTTGACATGGTTATGTTATATGACAAACGTGATGGGATAAACATCTCTGTTCCATTACGTAAGACAGTGTGCAGACTGGAATGAGAGTCTCCTATTGTCTTTGAAGAAGTGAGCTGCTATGTTGTGAGAGGGTCATGTAACTAGCAGTGGAGGGCAGTCTCCAGGACCTGAGCCTTACCCTTGCCCAATAGCCAGCAAGAAAGCAGGATCTCCAGTCTTACACAAGGAACTGAGTTCTGCTAACAGCCTGAAAGAGCTTGTAAACAGGCTGTTCCCCAATCAAGGCTCCAGAGGAGAATACAGGCCCTGCTAACTCTGTAATTTCAGCTTGGTAAGACCTGGAGCAGAAGATTCAACTATGTTGTGCCCAAACTCTAACCTATAGAAACTCCAAGATAATAAATGGATGTCCTTGGGTACACAGATGACCAATCAGCAGTCATATCATTGGTGAGTTTGAGGGACTATGAAACCACTGAGTCCATGAAAGGGATGCTTCTAGGAAAGGAAATTGAGACCTGAGAGAGGTCAGGGGTGAGTTGATGAGGTTGGCAGGTTACAAGGAACAATGTGGGACAAAACTGGTATCAGCAAAAGCATTCCCAAACACAAGGAGCTAGGAAGAGTTAGAGTTGGGGTGGCAGCTCCCTGGGACATTGGATGAGGCTACACTCACCTCACCCAACAAAACATCCTCATTGTGATGCCAGGTTTGAGCCAGTCCTTAAGGATAAACATTTTTTCTATGCTAGTTACTTTATATGCATGCTTTCCCTGCAGTGCTTCAGAGACTCTGAAATCAGGTAGCTACTACCTCAGCTAATTAGGCAACCTTGGTTAAGTGAAACTTCTCTGAGAACTATTCCTCATTATCAATAAAACTGGGATAATGGTGCCCTCATCCTCCAAGGTGAATGTAAAGATTAAATGAAAGCACATACTAAAAAAAACTAATTTAGCTTGTGTTCACCCTATATTTCACAAATTTATGATAGGATTTTTTAAATGTTAGGAATGCTTGTTAACATTATAGGGAGGTGCCTGGAGCTTTCCAGCAGCCAATGAAAAATGGAAAACCTGATGAGTCACATATATCCACATGTCATTGAGAAAATAAGAAAGTTGTTAAGGAAGTTAGCTATAAGTAAATTATGCCTGGTGTCTTCCTAAATAGGACACTGTGTGATGTAATAAATAACAACTCAAGAACAAACTCATAAAATATAAAAAGACATGCTTTAAGTTGCTTCTCATAAAGATCTTCAGTATAGGTCTTCAATAGCAATTCAATAAAAGCAACTGAAAAAGGTAGAGAGAGAGAGAACATGATACGATCTAAAGATATGATATAATCTAGACACTGGGTTTCCTGATTATTTTACTTGATCCAATGACACAATCTGGAATATCTAGAGAGGAAGGGGATACCTGTAAAAATGCACTATTATTATGACTTTTTATCAACTAGACATTTAATAAATATTAAATGGCAAAGAGACAGACGCTATATACTCAGGAAATTTTAGAGTGAATTTATACAGCTACTTAACAGATGTCTTTTGGACAGAATTTTCAAGGTGTGATAGCCCATGTTCCAACTGGAACAGAATTTTTTTTTTTTTAATTATGGTAGTATATATAACACACACACATAAACACACAATAGATTAAGAAGCAGTTGTTTGAACAGAACAAGGAGACACTGAATGGTTTAAAATCATGAAGGGTGTGAGTTAGAACCTTTCACCACACTTATTTAATCTGTATACTAAGCAAACAATCAAGAAGTTGGATTATATGAAGAAGAATGCAGCAAGGCTTAAGCACTCATTGATGAAAATCAAAGACTAAACCTTTAGTATGGATTATGCCTCAACATGAAGAAAACAAAAATCCTCATAATGGGACCAATAAGCAAAATCATGATAAACAGAAAAGATTGAAGGTGTCAATGATTTTTTTAATCAACAGAAAAATGATCATTTTTCTTAAATCAACAGTCAATGTTCATGGAAGCAGTGGTCAAAAAAATCAAACAAAGTATTGCATTTGGCAAATCTTATGCAAAAGACCTCTTAAAGTGATAAAAAGAACAATAATAATAAAAGAACTAAGATGTAATTTTGATGTCTAAGTTGCATTTGACTCAAACCATAGTATTTTCAAATAACCTCATATGTTTGCAAAAGCTATGAGTGAAAAAGGACAATCAAAGAAGAAAATGACATTTCTGTTGCAGTGTTGACAAAGAATATGGAATATACATGGACTGCCAGAAAAACAAATTAATCAGTCTTGGAAAAAGTACAGTCAGAATGTTCTTTAGGGGCAAGAATGGGCAGACTTTGTCTCACTTTTTTTTGGACATGTTAGCAGGAGAGACAAATCTCTAGAGAAAGGCATCTTGACTGGTACAGTAGAGGGTCAGTGAAAAAGAGGAAGACCCTCAATGAGATGTCTTGACACAGTGACTGCAACATTGGGCTCAAACATACCAAAAATTCACAGATTGTGACTATTCTTTGATTCAAAATGAGAACAAACAGCTGCAAATATCCATTAATAATCACAACATGGAATGTATAAATCTAGGAAATTTGGAAGTTATAAAAAAAAATAGAAATTGCATGCATAAAGATCATTATGCTAGGAATTAGTGAGCTAACATGAACTGACATTGGCCATTTTGAATCAGACAATCATATGATCTACTATGCCAGGAAAGGCGCTCTGGTAGCGTAGTGGTTATGAATCAGACTGTGAACCTTAAGGTCTGCAGTTCAAAACTACCAGCTGCTCCGTGGAAGAAAGGTGAGGCTTTCTACTCCTGTAAAGACTTGTTGTTGTTGTCAGGTGCCATC
>NW_006408608.1:1378745-1380792 GCF_000296735.1 Chrysochloris asiatica | reverse complement strand
TTATTCCATCAATTCCTGGTGCCTTGTTCTTTGCCACTTCTTTCAATGCACTTTGGACTTCCTCTCTGAGTAAAGACTTACAACCTTGGAAACCCTGTACAGGGTCGCTATGAGTCAGAACCAACTCTATGGCACATCACAACCGACCACTATGCCAGGAATGACAAATTGAAGAGAAATGGCATTACATTCAACATTGAAAGAATGGCATGGTGGTCATATCTGAGCTCCTCTTACTTCACAAGGGGGAAGGAGAATCAAACTCAATATCAGTACAAAGCCAATCCTATGAAGTGGATATCAGACATGCCTCCACCTTCCAACCAATTCTGTCTGACACCAACCATGTCTCCCATGGCACTCTACTTCTCTTTTGGGTCTGATTGTTTATGGAAATGGCCACACAGAACACATGGACAATACTCACAATTAGGGAAGCTGATAGATTACAGTTCAGGATCAGAAATGCTCAGGATCCAGTTCTTCTGGATTAACATCAAGAAAAATGGAGAAAAGGTAGAAGTTGTTTAAAGGATTTCATTCTGGGATCAACAATCAACACCTAGGGAAGCAGTAGGCAAGAAATAAAATGACCTATTGTTTTGGGCTTTGTGTTTATTTCAAAGAAAGATGACCCAACAGAATGTGAAACCATCAAACAATATCATTATTACTGCATACGAGTACAATTTTCCTGAAGATAATTCAAAATTACTTGCAGCAGTACAGATTCAGAAGAGGACATGGAATGAGGGATATCATTGCTGAGGTCAGATGGATCTTGGCTGAAAGCAGAGGATATCAGAAAAAATGTTTGCCTGTGTTTTATTGATTGTGTAAAGGCATTCAACTATGTGAGTCATTATAGACTATGGAAAACATTGTGAACAATGGGAATTCTAGATCACTTAGTTACGCTCATGTGGAACCTATATTTAGATCAAGAGGCAGTTGTTCAAAGAAAACAAAGAGATACTGAATGGTTTAAAATCTGGAAGAGTGCCAGGGTTGTATCCTTTCTCCATATCTATCCAAGTTGTATGCTGAGCAAATGATCCAACAACCTGGACAGTATGGAGAAGAATGAGACATCAGGATTGGAGGAAGGCTCATTAATAACCTGCAATATGCAGATGATACAACCTTGCTGGTGGAAAGTGAAGAGGACTTCAAGCAATTACTGATGAAGATCAAAAACTCCGGTCTTCAGTATGGATTACACTTCAATACAAAGAAAACAAAAATCTTCACTACTGGATCAATAAACATTATGATACGTGGAGGAAAGATTGAAGTTGTCTAGGATTTCATTTTATTAGGATCCATGTAATCAATGCTCATGTAAGCAACTGTCCAAATTGTGCAAATCTACTGCAAAAGAACTCTTTAAAGTGTTAAAGAACAAAGATGTCACTTTGAGAATTAAGGCATGTCTAAATCAATCCATGGTGTTTTCAATCATCTCATAGGCTGTGAAATCCAGAATGAATAAGGAGGACTGGAAAAGAATTGATGCATCTGGTCTATGATGCTGGTGAAGAATATTGAAAGTACCATAGACTGTCAGAAGAAAGAAACAAATCTGTCTTGGAAGAATTGTAGCCAGAATGCTTCTTAGAAATGAGGGTGGTGAGACTTTGTCTATGTACTTTGGACGTGCTATCAGGAAGACCAGTCCCTGGAGAAGGACATAATGCTTAGCAAAATAAGAGAGTCAGCCAAAAAGAAGACCCTCATTGAGATGGCTTGACACAGTGACTGCAACATTGGGCTCAAACTTAGCAATGATTGTGAGGACGGCACAGAACCAGGCAGTGTTTGGTTGTAAATAGGATTGCTACCATAAGTTGGAACATATGTTTTAGGGTTTTCTGAGTTTCTAAAATCTGTAAATTCATGCTTTTTAACCAAATTTGGGGAATTTTTTTTTTTTTTTTTTAAGGTTTTTATTGTGGATTGAGTGAAAGTTTTCAGGGCACATCATCGATTTCACATTCAAACATTCATATACCTTGTTTCATTACATTGATTATAATCCCCTCCACAT
>NW_006408608.1:1375296-1377703 GCF_000296735.1 Chrysochloris asiatica | reverse complement strand
TCCCCATTCCCCACACCCGACAAGCAAAATGGCAGAAAGTCTCTGGAGTTTAATCAGATTTTTAAAATATTTATTATTTTTAAAAGTATTTTTTTCTGAACCAATCTCCTACTACTCTGTCAGAAATTTCAGTGACAGAAATCATCAATCTTTTTCTATCATCTCATATGTCCCTGAAGTTTTGTTAATTTTCAAAAAATCATTTCTTTCTCTCTTCTTCAGACTAGTTAATTACTATTGATCTATCCTCAGGTTATATTATTCTTTCTTCTATTATCTTCATTCGGCCATTGGAGTTATCATGAAATTTTTAATTTAATTTCTGATGTTGTATGTTTTCGTTATAAATTTTCTATGTGGTTCTTTCTTGTCGTTTCTATTTCTCCGTTAAGAACTTCCGTCTTTCCATTCATTTCAAGAGTGTTCATTGTTACATCATGAGGCATGGTTATAATCATCATGTTATTAAGTCTTTGCTAATTTGATATCTAGGCCATCAAAGGTTGATATATCTTCATTATTTGTTACTTAACACATGATTTGAAGTTCCTGATTCTTTGTATGTCAGATCTGTCTTGTGTGTGTGTGGTCTGTTTTGTTTTTATTGTTTGTTTTTAAATTTTACTTTGCTATTTTTGCAAATGTATATACCAAACATACAGTAATCCAACCATTTCCACACGTACAATTCATTGATACTGATTACATTCTTCCAGTTATGCAATCATTCTTGTCCTCCTTTTCTGAGTTGTTCCTCCCATATTAACATAAATTTCCTGCCCCCTAAGGTTCTTATCTAATCTTCTGAGTTGTTTTGTCTATTTGATACCATATAGATAGTTTTTCTTATGATATGTGTATGATACAATCTTGATTACTAAAAGTGAAAAGCACTCAAAATACTGTTGAAAATCAAAGACCACAACCTCAGTATTGGTTGCACCTCAATGTAAAGAAAACAAAAATCCTTACCACTGGACCAATAAATAACATCATGATAAATGAAGAAAAGATTAAAGTTGGCAAAGACTTCATTTTGCTTGGATCCACAATCAACACTCATGGAAGCAGCAGTCTAGAAATCAAATGTTGTATTGCATTAGGCAAATCTGCTGCACAAGACGTCTTCAAAGTGTTGAAAAGCAAAGTTGTCAAGTTTGAGGACTAAGGTGTGCCTGACCCAAGCTGTGGTATTTTCAATAACCTCATATCATGTGAAAGTTGGACAATAAATAAGGAAGACAATGAAATAATTGATGCATTTGAGTTATGATGTTGGAGAAGAATATTAAAAGTACCATGGACTGCCAGAAAAGCAAACAAATCTGTATTTGAAGTACAACCATAATGCTTCTTAGAAGCCAAGATGGCCAGACTTTGTCTCTCATACTTTGGACATATTATCAAGAGTGACCATTCTCTGGAGAAAAACATAATGCTTGGTTAAGTGGAAGGACAATGAAAAAAAGGGAGCCCCCAATGAGATGGATTGGAACAGTGGCCACAACAACAAGCATACCAGCAATTTTGAGGATCGCATAGGACTGGGCAGTGTTACAGCTGTTATACATAGGGTCACTATGGGTGGGAATCAACTCAACGATACCTAACAACAATAACAGATCATTCTTAAAAGATCATAATATGCAAGGCAAATGTTTTTTATTAGTTAAGATAAACTATTGTTTTATTTAAAGGAGACTTCAGGACAGATCTTTGGTTTGAGTTTTAAAGATGATCTCAAGTTTCAGGGGCTCATCATTATCCCTTGGCTTCAGAAAGTCTAGAGTCCATAAGAAGTTGATGTTCTGTTCTGTATTTTCCCAATTTTAATCAGGATTCCTTTATGAAAACATTAATCAAAATGTTCAGTAATGATAGCCAGACACCATCCAGTTCTTCTGGTCTCACGGCAAAGGGAGCAGGTCATGGAGGCAATTAGCCACACATCCCATATCCTCCTCCTATTCTTGACTCACCTTGTCCCTCTGCTGCTTCAGGCAGATAGAGGCCAGTTGTGTCTTGGAGGGTCTCTTTCAAGCTTTTAAGACCCCAGGCAGTACACAAGAAGCTAAGAGGGAGAACAGAAGCATTAATGAAACATGTTATTATGCCAATTAACTGGAATGTCACATGAAACCATGACCCTAAATCTCTAAACCAAGGAACCAAATTCCATGAATTTTTTAGTTGTACATAAGCAGCTTCAGTAGGCTTTTGTCATTGTAAATATAAGGAAATGAAATGCATAAACATTGATATCCTAGGCATTAGTGAGCTGAAATGGACTGGTATTAGCCATTTTGAATCTGAAAAATCACATGGTTTACTATACTGGGAACAACAAATTAAAGAGGAATGACATCACATTCATCATCAAAAAGAACATGTCAAGATCAGTCATGAA
>NW_006408608.1:1367828-1373991 GCF_000296735.1 Chrysochloris asiatica | reverse complement strand
TCTCAAATGGTTGATTATTCTAAGGTATGCGTATCTCCCTGTTATCTCTTACCTTATTGTTGTTGTTGTCAAGTGCCATCAAGTCGGTTGCGACTCATAGCGACCCTGTATAGGGTTTCCAAGGAGCAGCTGGTGAGCTTGAACCACTGACCTTGCAGTTCAAACGGCTTTGCAGTCTGGCGTATTAACCCACAGCGCCACACCAGGACTCCTCTTACCTTATAGGCCTACCTATTATTTGGCTGAAAATTGAGCCACAGGTGTGAGTTCAGTTCTAAGGGCCATACTCTTGGGGTTCTGCCAGTCTCTAGCTGACCATAAGCCTGTTTTTTGGTGTGTAATTATTTAATTTAATGATTTTGAGTTTTGTTCCACGTTTTCTCTCACTCTATCCATAACCTTCTAATGTGATCCCTTTCAGAGCAATTGATAGTGGTAGCCATGTACCATCTAGTTCTTCTGGTCTCAGGGTCATAGAGACTGATGTTCATGTGACCCATTAGTCCATTGGACTAATTGTTTCCATGTGTCTTCAATTTTCATCACTCATTTTTCCTCTGAAAAGAGAGAAACCAATAGTTGCACCTTAGAAGGCCACTCACAAGCTTTGAAGACCTCAGTCAATACTCACCAAAGTAGAATGTAGAACATCGTCTTTGTGTATTATATTATGACAATGGACTTTAGTGTCCCCTGAGACTATGGTCAAAAGCCTCAAGGTGTTTTATTATGTCTAAGAAGTTTCCATAATTTTGTCCCTGTATGCTTCACCACATTCATGGATCTTTTTGCAATAAAGGTAAATATTGTTGTTGATAGGTGCCACTAAGTCATTTCCAACTCACAGTGATTCTATGTACAAGAAGCAGCAAGGTTGTTAACAGTCTTCCTCCAATCCTAATGCCATGTTCTTCTTCATATTATCCAGTTTCTCAGATTATTTGCTCAGCGTACAGATTGAATAAGTATGATGAAAGGATAGAATGCCATCTCACAACTTTCCTGGTTTTAAACCATCCCGTATTCCTTTGTTCTGTTCTAACAAGTGCCTCTTGATCTGTTTCTACTTGTACAGGTTCCTCTTCATGAGCACTATTAAAGTGTTCTGGAACACCCATTCTTTGCAGTGTTATTCATCTTCTTAAGATTAACACAGTCAAAGGCCTTTGCATAGTCAATAAAGCACAAGTAAACATCTTTCTGGTCAAACCCATATATTTGTGTGGGTATACTTCCACTTTCTTTCCCACACTTATTCAGCCTTCATGTCTATCCATGCATCTACCTGTTGTTGTTGTTGTTAAGTGCCATTGAGTCTGTTCCAACTCATAGTGACCTCATATGTAATAGAACAAAACATTGCCCGCTTCTGTGTCACCTCACAATCATTGTTACGCTTGAATCCATTTTTGCTGCTACTATGTCATCCATCTTCCTATTTTTTCACTGACCCTCTACTTTACCAAGCATGATGTCCTTTTCCAGGAATTGATCCCTACTGATAGTGTATCTGAAGCATGAAAGACAAACTCTTCCATTCTTGGTTTCTAAGGAGTCTTCAGGCTGCACTTCTTCCAACACAGATCTGTTTGTTCTTTTGGCAGTCCACGGAACTTTAAATATTTTTCTCTAATACCATAACTCAAATGCATCAATTCTTCTGTGGTCTTCCTTATTTGTTGTCCAAATTTTACATGCATATGAGATGATTGAAAATACCATGGCTTGGGTCAGGCGCACCTTAGTCCTCAAACTGACATCTTTCCTCTCCAACATTCTAAAGAGATCTTGTGCAGCAGATTTGCCTAATGTAATACAACATTTGATTTCTTGGCTGCTGTTGCCATGAGTGTGGATAGTGGATCCAATCAAAATAAAGTCTTTGACAACTTCAAATCTTTCCTCCGTTTATCATGATGTTATTTATTGGCCCAATGGTGAGGATTTTTGTTTTCTTTACACTGATATGCAACCCAAACCAAAGGCTGTCATCTTTGATCTTCATCAGTATGCATTTTAAGTCCTCTTTGCTTTCAGCCAGCAAAGTTGTATCATATGCATATTGAAGGTTGTTAATGGCTCTTTCTCCAATCTTGATGCCACATTTTTCTTCACATAATCCAGCTTCTCGGATTATTTGCACAACATATAGACTACGTGTGATGAAAGAATACAACTGTGGTGCACAGCTTTCCTGATTTTAAGCCTTTTTGTGTCCCCTTATGAGGTTTAAATGACTGCTTCTTGGTCTATGTACAGGTTCTTCGTGAGAATCTACCTGTCGTTGTTGTTAAGTGCTATTGAGTCAGTTCCAACTCAGCATTCCTGAGGAATGGCTGGTTGGTTTGAACCACTGGCCTTCAGGTTCAAACCAATCTTGCAGTCCAGCGCATTAACCCACAGCACCACACCAGGTCTTCTATAGATCTACCTGTAGCTCACCATTATTGCAAAATTGTGTATATAACAGATCTACCTCTGTTGACTTTAATTCTTGCATTCTTCCCAATGTCTTCTCCTGCTTCCATCACTTTTTTTTGTTTTTACAGTTCCACCAGCAGTGTAGAAGGGTGCCATACTCTCCACACCCTAACCAGTATCTGTTGTTTTCTGGTGTTTTTTTTTAAACTTTGCTATTTATGCTAGGGAAAGATGATTATCTTATTGTTGTCTTGATTTGCATCTCTCGCAGTTCAAACTCACCAGCTACTCCTCAGAAACACTAAACAGGATCACTATAAGTCAGAACTGACTTGATGGCAATTAACAAAACATAACAGAAATGTCTAATGGTAGTGAGCATTTCTTCATATGCTGTTGGCTGTCTGAATGTCTTCTTGGTGAAGTGTCTGTTCATTTATTAATGGGATTGTCTTCTTCGTAGTGAGGCGCTGAAGTGTTCTGTAAATTTTGGATAGTAGTTACTTGTCTGATAAGCCATTGTCAATTTTTTTTCCCCACCAGTCTTGTGAGTTTTCTTTGCACTCTTTTGGTGAAATCTTTTGATACACATTAAGTGTCTAAATTTTAGGAGGTTCTAGTCATCAATTTTGTATTCGGCTGTTCATGTATTTTCAATTTATGCTTGAATTGTACTATCAATTGATAGTAAGTGTTTGCCATGAATCAGAGCACTTAAGTTTGTCCCTATTTTTTCCCTGATGATCTTTAGAGTTTTAGGTTTTACACTTAGGTCATCAATCCATCTTGAGTTTGCTTTTCTATATAGTGTGAGAAATGGGACCTTCATTAGTCATCAAATAAATATCCAGTTTTGCCAGCACCAATTGTTAAAAAGACCATCTCTCCCCCATTTAATGTGTTTCTGCCCTTTGTTAAGATCAGCTGTCTGTATGTAAGTGGACGGATTTATTTCTGGGTTCTCAATTCTGTTCACTGATCTGCTCATAGGGTTTTCAGTGGCTGATATTCATTTGATTGCCAGACTTTCTTCTGAGGTACATATGGGTGGACTCGAACCCCCATTAGCAGTTGAATGCATTGACTGCACCATAAAAGACCCTAACCCATGGACAAGCTTGACTGTGCAGCAGAGGCAGATAAACCCTAAATCTTAGTGAATTTACCCAAGAGTGTTTTGTTTTCTCAATCTTGTTACTATGCTATTTGGAATGTACAGCCTCTAAGGTCACCATCTTCAGAGAAGAGAAAGGCAGACTAGACACACTGACTCTCAATGGCTTCCAACCAGAAATTACACGTCATGTTCACTCATAACACATTGGCTGGAAATAGTCACATGGCTCCAACTTACTGCAAGGGAGCCTGGGAACTGTAGAGAAGCATATGGAATATTTGTCAGGTGCTATTGTATTTGTTGTACCTATGAAGTCCCATTCCCAGGGCAACTGCTCCCTAAGCATGAACTAATTCCCACCCCTTCCCATCAGCTCAGTGGAAGTAGGCAGGCACTGAGCAGGGAGCAGTTCACATGCACTGTACCTAGACAGAATTACCAGAGTGTTTCCAATACTCCATGCCAACTGATGAGAGTCTGGGAACATTGAAATAATTCAACCAGTTCCAGACAGCTGAGGGGTTGGCTCCTAGAGAGTACAGAGGAAGCCAAGGGAGATAGTTGAGTGGATGGGAGCATCCTTTCATTTGTGGCTTCAGCAAAGACCTTTCTGGCAGCTCAGACACCAGGAATTCAAGATGAGACATCAGTGCAGCTGGGGCTGAAGGGGGCAGGGTTTGCATGGACTCTGAATCCTGCATGGATACTAGAAGAGTTATGTTCACCCTGCTCTGTGGATAACGTAGTTACAGCACCTCTAGAGCCATAATAGGGTTTCACTGGAGATCTGGGCTGGAGCTGAGGGCCAAGAATACCATTAAGATGGGGTTCTACAATATAAGTTGCCCTCCAGCCTGTGAACAGTGAGGTACTGACAGCAGAGAAAAGGGATGGGCTGTATGAGAAATCCCTAAAGATCACTGCTACTTACTAGGTGCTTGCCCAGTACCAGGAAGGTATTGTGGGATCTCCTTGAATGTTTCTGTTAACACTTACAGCAACCCTGTGGGATAGAAATGACTACCCTCCATTTACAAAGGAAGATACCAAGATCTAGAGAGGGAAAGATAATTACCCAAGATTAAACCTTAGAAGGTGAAGCCAGGACTTGAACCCAGAGGAAAACCCCAGTGTTGACACTTTTAATGGTGTTGAATGATGGAAAATTTCACAAAGCAAATACATAGCCCTCACCCAGCTTCAAGAACTATCAACACACAACCGATCTCATTTCATTTGTCACATTTCACACCACCCTGATTCCCTCTAAACCTTGGATTACTTTGAAGCAAATTCCAGACCTCACATTGTTTCATCCTTAAATATTTTAGTATGTGTCATTAGAAGATAAGGAAGATAGATAGGGACGGACAACCTAGACATTGGCTACCTAAAATGAGGGGGCGATAAAGGCATGAAGTGACTGGCTTACAAGGTTTCAAGTGGGAGGTTGAGAAGCCCGGCATGAGAGGCTCAGGACTGAGTTAACCTCATCACACAGGGGTTGAGAGATGGAGATTTTGGTTATCTTAGACTGTGTTCAGAATCACTAAGCTGTCAGCATCATTTCTATCTTTACCAGACTAACCATTTGTCTGCCTCTTGAATTCAGCTGGATGTGTCATGTTGTACATTTTCAGTTGGGTTAATTCTATTTTATAAAGTGTCCTCTCCAAGCCTATAGTAACTAGTTTGGAAGCAGCCAGGCCTTAGGAAGTAGATGGATCTGAAGAATGCGGGGCCTTGTTCCTGCCAGAATGTAGGGTCAGGTGGGAAAATTCAAAAACAGCTGTATATGGGTCCAAACCTGGAGAAAAGGGACGGTCTGGAATGGAGGCATGTTCAGAGAAATGTGAAGTGTATGGACCCATTGTTCAAATCCAAATCCTCTCATTCTCCTGGGTGATCTTGCCACTGAACTTAACCCCTCCATGACTCCTTTTCTTCTTCTGAAAAATGGGTGTATTCATATCTATCTTATACAAAGTTTATAAGCTTTTATGCAACAAAGATTGAGAAGCAACGGCCCAGAGAAGACAAAGGGTGGGCAGTAGGGTTTGTCCCAAGCCCCATAGTAACCAGGGCTTAATTAAATCCACGGTCCTTAATCCCATCTGGCACTTGCCCGTATAGTCAATCATTCATTTGTTAATTCACTCAACTAGTCATTCATTTTTTTCAACAATTTTTACATTTATCCCAACCACATTAACCACTCTCCCATGTTGCACAGCCATCACCACTATTCATTGCCAAGTCTTTTTCTCTCTGTTTCCTATCTTTTCCTTTTTTGCCCCCTTCTTTCCTTTCCCTTTTCTTACTTGCAGGAAACAATGGTTTGTCTTAATGAAAAAAAATATACATTTTTCCCTTAAAAAACAAAAAGAAATACACACAAAAAAGAAAGCAATTTCCTTTTTCCTTCATTTTCTCTCTTTTCCTTTTCTTTTTAGCTGCCTTCCCCATCACCCAAGTTAGCATGTGTCTACACTTTGACTACATCCGCAGAAAGAGACAATGGAAAAGCTCCATATCATCAGTCAAAACAAGGCCAGGGGCACACTGTGGAACAGACCATCAATTACTCATATGCAAATTCAAACTGAAATTGAAGAAAATGAAAAC
>NW_006408608.1:1365546-1366549 GCF_000296735.1 Chrysochloris asiatica | reverse complement strand
AAATGAGAATGAAAACACAACATACCAAAATCTTTGGGACATGGTCAAAGTGGTGTTGACAGGAGAGTTTATTGCAATAAACGCACACATCCAAAAAGAAGAAAGAACCAAAATTAACATATTAACACAGCATCTTCAACAATTAGAAACAGACCAAAAGAGGGAACCTACAGCCACCAAAAGAGAAGAAATAATAAAGATTCGAGCAGAAATAAATGAGATAGGAAACAGAAAAACTATAGAAAGATTCAACAGGACAAGAAGCTGGTTCTTTGAAAGGATTAACAAAATTGGCAAACCTAACAAAAGAAAAGAGGGAGAAGACACAAATAACACGCATTAGAAACCACATGGGTGATGTCACAACACAACCAAAATAAATCAAAAGGATAATTAGAGAATACTATGAAAAGTTGTACTCCAACAATTTTGAAAACTTAGAAGAGATGGGTACATTTTTAGAAAAACATGACCTACCTAAACTTTCATACAGTGAAGTAGAAAACCTGAACAGACGTATAACAAAAGAAGAAATCAATCAGGTCATCAAAAAACTCCCAACCAAAAGAAGTTCAGGCCCATATGGCTTCACTGGTGAGTTCTACCAAACATTTAGGAAAGAGCTGTCATCAATTCTACTCAAATGATTCCAGAATATAGAGGGGGATGGAAAATTTCCTAATACATTTTATGAAGCAAGCATAACCCTCATACCAGAACCAGAGAAGTATGCCATTAGTTCTGGTAGTGTAGTGGTTACGAATTGGACTGCGAACCGCAAGGTTAGCAGTTCGAAACTACCAGCTGTTCTGCGAGAGAAAGAGGATGCTTTCTGCTCCCATAAAGATTTACGGCCCCTGAAACACTATACAGGGTCGCTATGAGTCAGAACCAAATCCACAGCACACAACAACATCCCTCATGAACATAGATGCAAAAATTCTCAACAAAATTCTAGCCAACAGAATCCACCAGCACATCAAAAAGATAATACATCATGATC
>NW_006408608.1:1324360-1331740 GCF_000296735.1 Chrysochloris asiatica | reverse complement strand
AATAATGCTTATCAGGACGGATTATGAGGGTTAGAAATGCAAAGGTAGACATTTTGTAAAAAGGAAGGGAGTGATTAATTCTCCAGGCTAGGAGCGGAGGCCTCTGTGACCATCAACGGAGAAGAGCCGAGAACAGGTCCCTACCCAGAGAAACAGAGATGCCTGAGATGGAGACAGAGAAGACAACGTGGAGTGATGAAGCGGCTGGGGACTTTGGATCCAGAGAGGAAAAGGGACTGTGGAATGAATGTAAAGCTAAAGTTCTCTCATGTAAACTATCATATAATTCACAATAAAACATTTAAAAAATAAAAAATAAAAAGACTAGTCCTTTGGAATCCATTAAAAAACACAGTTGCCATGACCTCTCTGCCTTGAATTTTTTTTTTTTTTTTTTAAGTTTTTATTGTGAATTGAGTGGTAGTTTACATTGGAGAACGTCAGTTTTACACCCATCCTATTGTTCTGCCTTGAGTTTAACAGGCCCAACAGATCCCCTTGGATGCCACTATTTTAATTGGACGTTGCTCTCTGAATTATATTGGCAAATCCAAGATTCATCCCCAGTTAAGAGTCATTCCATAAGATTGTCTCTATTAGCTTTGATTTTCCTCATAAAACTGGTGGAAACATGAACCCTTTGAGCTAGCTGATCTTCATGCAAAGCTGTGGGCACCCATGAAGCTGAAAACTTGCTGAGGCCAAGATGTTCTTTAAAAATTGAAAATGCCAAACCATGTGAGATCCCAACTTCAGTAACTATCTCCTCAATGGAAATTCTACAGTCGTCTTTCATTGGTTTCTGGACTTCAGCCACAGTTTCTTCATTTGTTGAGGTTGATGGTCCTCTCTTGGCTCATCTTTGAGGTCTTCCTGACCTTCCTTAAAATGCTTGATCCATCTAAAAACTGTTGTTTTATGTGGGGAAGTATTCCTGTAAACTTGTTGCAAAGCTTCAATGATTGGGGAAGATGTCCACTTTAGTTTTGTTACAATTTTGAAATTAGCCCTGACTTCAAAATCATTTTTTCCATGACACAAAAACTATCTTTTTGTTAAGGTACCCTAATGAGACCAGTTCCTGGAGAAGAATATCATGCTTGGTAAAATGGAGAGTCAGTGAAAAAGAGGAAGCGCCCAGCGAGATGGATTGGCAGAGTGACAGCAGCAATGGGCTCAAGCGTAGCAACAATTATGGGATTGGACAGGACTGGGCAGTGTTTCATTCTGTTGTACAAAATGTCTACAACAACAACAGCAATGAGACTAAGACAAGTGTACTATTGCGAGAACTTGCCTATGGCCATCACTGATAGCTGAGCCATGTCCAAACATTTTTTGTTTGGAACAAACCCGTACATGTATGAACTGGAACCTTAGTAGCAATACTTTTGGACTCATATTTTTCAACAATTTAAAAGTAAAAAAAATCATTCTTAGCTTGTGGGGGCATACAAGACAGGCTACGTACAGATCTGGCCCATGGGTTGTAGTTTGCCAAACCTGAGTTATTTCATTAAACCCTCACAGCAATCACAAAAAGGAGACTTTGTTTTTCCATTTTAAAGATGAGGAAAGTGAGTTTCAGAGAGGTTAAGGAACTCGTGTAGGATCACTCAGCTACGAAGCGGCAACAGTAGATTCCGGAGATAGATATTTAACCACCGTGCTGCTATGTGTTTGCAGAGTGTTCTCTAGGAGGGTAGGGGCAACTGAGGCCCAGTGTGGGAATTAGGGATGTGACCTGCCCAGGGACACAGAGCGAGGTGGAGGCAGAGCCCTGCCCAGCCTCCAGCCTTAGTCACGACTTGTTCTTACACTTTCTGCAGCTCCCTCATTTATTCCAACTAATGATCATTTGCTGAGCATATCTGGAGATGCCAACATGAGGGGAGGAGAGAAGCCAGGAGTGAGAGAGGGGGCAAGAGGCAACATAGCATCCACGCATCTACACACACACCCACACAAGGCCTTCCATTTCCTGAGATGTCCACCTGCTTTTATGAATATAAGTGGATTTGTAACAAGCATTGCAGCTGCATATAAGGCATTCAGACATGGAGACAATTTTACTAGATAATAGACTATCATGCAGGATACAATTTAAATTAAAAAATGCAATTTTCACCTTGAAATGAACAAATGATTACAATTTCTATACAAATTAAGGCATTCAGCCTCTCTTTCAGTAGTGGCACCAGCCCATGAAATATGACATAATTACCATGAAATACATTTTCAAATATTTTGATTTTTGTCCGCTGCTTTTTAAAAAACATAGGCCGCCTTCTAGGTCTCCGAGTGTGTGTTGGCATTTCCCACCTTCTGGGAAAAACACATTAAAAAGAAAAGCCAAAGTCCCCGAAGATGAAGTTGGCCCCCCTCCCTGCCCTCCCCTCCTCCCATCTCCTCACCCCTCCGAGTTCCCTGCCCTCCCCCCACCCCCTCTCTTGGCTCAGAGATAAAATTGAAAAAAGGCAGACAGAGGAGAGGGGACGCAGGCGACCAGCTCCAAAGCCTGAGATTTATCTAAATTGCTACGCTTATCTGAAGAATCGCATCTGTTGGTTATCTCAACGCCAACCATTCTCACCCTTCATCCCACTCCTCTCTGGAAATAGCTTCCCCAGCGCTCCCTCCTCCCTCCCCTCCCCCATGCACCCCCTACCCAGCCTCCACTTTTATTTTTTAATTATTTTTCCATTCTGTTGTCTCTTTATGACTGGAGACGAAACAATAAGTAACCACTGCCTGTAGTTTGCTCTGGCCTCGTGGACTATATAAAGAACTTTGGGAGTGGACAGAAGATGAGGCCAGTGGTACCCAGCTTTCTGGCTGGAGTCCTCTATTCATTGCCCAAGGTGGGTGACTGATGAAGGTCATGCCTACCTTAATCTATGAGTCCGCCATCTTGAATGACATAGCCCTTTTGGCTGAGCAGACTTGAATTATTGGGTTATTGGATCTGCATCCAAGTCACCACAAAGCAGAGCTTCAATCTCCCACTTTGTTCACGGCCTTGGTTGTGAGCCTTTTGTCCAGCTCCATTGTCCTCCTACCCCTCCACCCCAACTGTTGCCCTCAAGACTATTAATTTACCTCACTGTGGGCCAGCTATGACCTGCTGCAGGGTGGTCTTGCTCTTTCACAGATGAGTTAGTAACTCATCCTGGGTTCGTTCCTACACCTAAGTAGGGTTGTCTCTGAGACGTAAAGAAGTCAAGAGGACAAACAGGGACACACGCTGCAGCACTTAAAGCCCCTTGTTTTTGCTGAGCACTTTTTTCATTTGTTTTCCAATTATATTCACCTGTCTCAATTCCATCCCATCTTGTCACTGACCTGAATGGAGGCCTGACCTCACCCACAAGGGATGCATTCAATATTTTACAGAGGAAATCACTAGGGATTCTAGAGCACTGCAAGAAATTGTCAAAGTTAGTCCAGATCCACTATCATTTCTTCCAGCTACTTGTTTGGAAAGTACGTCATGGGACTTGGTGAACTTGGATCACACCCTCTTTCTGTGACCTATCCTACCCTACTCTCCATCCCCTACCAACGAATGGCTAAAGACGTCATCATACACCAGCACACAAAGCAAAACAGGATGTCCCAGTGAAAGAAAACAAGTTTTATGATCAGGCATTTAGAATTTAAGAATCTAAACTCCATCTTTTATTTTTTGCTCTCTGGTCTTAATCAAACTCATTGGTTTCCACACCTCAGTTTCCTCCTCTGTAAGATGGAGGTTTTCCCTTGCATGGACACTCTGAGAGCATGTGATAAACCCTCAGCAGGTGTGAATTTTCCTCCTGTCCTGCTGTGCCTCCCAGTTTGGTAAGGGGCTTTGAGATCACTATCTATAGACACAGATAGAGATACATATTTAAATGCCTCCCCTTCATCAAGCCATGCCCTAAAATGTCAATCACATAGAAATGTGCTGGCGTTTGAGAGTGAGGCAAGTTTCTATGCCTGGGTATTGAGAGATGAACTTGTGAGCATCCACGGTGGAAGTGGTGGGAGAAAAAAAAAGCAAAGGAGAGAAAGGAGTCCTGGTGTGGTGCTGTGGGCTAATGCGTCAGACTGCAAAGTCTTTTGAACTGCAAGGTCGGTGGTTCAAGCTCACCAGCTGCTCTTTGGAAACTCTATACCGAGTCACTACGGGTCGGAATTGACTCGACAGCACTTAACAACAGCAACCAAAAGGCTGGGGGTTTGTGAGCTCCTTCACAGGAGAAATTCCTGGTGCGCTGCCTCCATATAGATTGTTCTTACTGTTGTTAAGTGTCATTAAGTCAAGTAGCTTCTGATTCATAGCAACCCTGCATAGGGTTTCCAAGGAGCAACTGGTGAACTTGAACCACTGACTCTGCAGTTCAAACTGACATTGCAGTCAAGCGCATTAACCTACAGTGCCACACTAGGACTCCCCATTCAGATTGTTGTTGTTAAGTACTGTTGCTAGGAAACCTTATGAGGTGGTTCTACTCTGTCACGTGAGGTCACTATGAGTTGAAATCAACTCAGTGGCACCTAACAACAGTGTCTCTATTACAAGCACTTTTCTAAAACGTCTTTATCTCATTTAATTCTCATGAAGACACGAAATAGGGTTTGGTGCTACAGGTTAATACACTGAATTGCAAGGTCGGTTTGAACTGCAAAGGTCACTATGAATCGGAACCAACTTGACGGCACTTAACAACAACAACCCTATTTAACAAATAGAAAAACGGAGGTACAGAGAGCTTATATCATTGACCTAAGATCACATAGCTAGTAAATGACAGAGCTGCAATTTAAACCAAAGTTCCTGGCTTTAAAAATCTGGAGTCCTGGTGTGGTACTATAGGAAAAGCACTGGACTGCTAACCACAAGGTTGGCGGTTCAAACCCACCAGCTGCTCCTCAGAAACTCTATACAGGGTCGTTATGAGTCAGAACCGACTCAATGGCACTTAACAACAAGTTTCTCTACCCAGGAGGCCATGCTCAGCAGAGAGCAGTGTAACCACCAATCACTGAACGCAGGCGGGCCTGGGACTCTGCATGGATTATCTCACTTAATGTCCCTGTCCTAACCTTGTGTACTCAGAGTGGTGGCTACTGCATCCGGCTCCTTGTTCACCCTGGGCAGTAAGAGCTGCCTCTGCATAGCCTCCACATCTGTATTCTGGTGGTCACTCATGCACCCACCACAGATGGGGTGCTCAGGAAAACGTCTGGTATCTGAATCAATGAATGGACTAATGTTTAGGCTTCAGCAATGAGCAGATTTTCCTTCCATCACTTTGCCAAAATCCTATGGTGGCGCTGTAAGATAAGCACTGGACTGTGAACCACAAGGTTGGCAGTTCAAACTCACCAGCCACTCCTTGGAAACCCTAGACAGGGTCGCTATGAGTTGGAACCAACTCAACGGCACTTAACAACAACAACTCTTGTGTCCATTTGCTATACTGCAGTGGCTTGTGGAGGAGGAGGGAAGCAACGCATCTTGGTGTGGTGCTGTGGGATAAGCACTGGACTGCGAACCACAAGGTTGTCAGTTCAAACTCACCAGCCGCTCCTTGGAAACCCTAGACAGGATCTCTATGAGTTGGAACCTACTCGATGGCACATAGCAATAATTGCCAAGTGTGTTATGTATACAGTATCTTTACCCAACTATTTGCCTTCTTACTAAACAGATAAAGTTTAATTAGGTAGAGGCAAGAGACCAACACAGGACCAACATGACAGCAAAAGACCAGATCCTCTTTAATAGCCTTTCCAAAGCCAAATTTCTCCTAGTGTAGTGTTCTATCCATTTTTATAACATCTGAGCATTCTGACATCTAGTCATTGTAACATCCTAATGTATACTATTGTTATCCTTGATTACGACATTTTTCCACTGTTTGGACACTGCCTCACTAAAACATTCAATCAGTCTGATCCACACTGAAGCACTCTAATCCTCAGTCCACTTATTCCAGGAATCTGATGCATGCCCTGGCTGTCCCCTTGCCTATAGGAGGACAAATAGACCCCATGATCCCTCAGGGAAGATTCTTGCAGGGACTGAGGCAACACCAGCCTCTACCACACTTGTACTTTCACATAACTTGAAAGCAATTAAGCATTTGGTCATCCTGAAAATGGGGCAATGACTATTTGCTTTGTTAAGTACTTTCCTGCATTAAATTATTCAATCCTCACAGTCACTATGAGGTTACAATTATGGTTCCCCATTTATAGATGAGAAAGCTGAGGCTTAAAGAAGTTTAATGGTTTGCCCACGTCTCACAGTTTATCAGAATGCCTGCCTGCAGCTCATTTGTTGTTATTGTTGTTAAGTGCCGTCGAGCCAGTTCTAACTCATTGCAACCTGGTATGGGGCTTCCAAGGAGCAGTGCTGAATTGCTGCTTTTTTGTTAGGTGTCACTGAGTCTATTCTGACCTCCTAATGATGCTATGTACATAATGAATCACTGCCTGATCTTACATAATCCTCAAAATTGTTGCTAGGCTTGACCCCATTTTGATAGTTACTGTGTAAGTCCATCTCATTGAGGGTCTTCCTCTTTTTCAGTGGCCCTCAACTTTACCAAACATGATGCTGTTTTCCAGGGACAGGTCCTTCCTGATAACATGTCCAAAATAAGTGAGAGAAAGTCCCAACATCCTCACTTCTAAGAAGCATTCTGGCTGTGCTTCTTCCAACACAGATTTGTTTGCTCTTCTAGCCTTTCATGATCTATCTAACTACTCTTTGCCAACATCATAACTCCAAGGCATCAATTTTTCTCCAGGATTCCTTGTTCACTGTCCAGCTTTCACATGTATAAGAGGTGATTGAAAATACCATGGCTCTGGTCAGGCCCACTGTAATCTTCAAAGTAACATCTTTGCTTTTTAACACTTTAAGAGTTATTTTGCAGCAGATTTGCACAGTGAAATACATTGTTTAAATTCCTGATTGCTGCCTCCAAAGATACAGATTGTGGATCCAAGTAAAATGAAGTCTTTGGCAACTTCAATCTTTTCTCCATTTATGTTACTTATTGGTACAGTTGCAAGGATTTTTGTTGAGTTGTAATCCATTCTGAAGATTGCAGTCCTTGATCTTCATAATCAGTACTTCAAGTCCTCTTTACCATCAGCAAGCAAAGTTGTGTCTTCTGCATATACTGTTGTTGTTAAGTGATGTCAAGGCAGTTCCGACTCATGGTGACCTTATATAGGGTTTTAGAGGCTGTAAATCTCTGCGAGAGCAGAAAGCCTCATCTTTCTCCTGTGGAACAGCTAGTGGATGCAGAATGGCTGGTGGGCTCGAACCACCAGCCTTATAGTTTGAAGTCCTACCGAGCCACTGTGCCCATCTGCATATTG
>NW_006408608.1:1321983-1323784 GCF_000296735.1 Chrysochloris asiatica | reverse complement strand
ATGTGCTGCTGTAACCACTTTTGAATTATCTTTAGCAAAATTTTATTTGCATGTGATATTAATAATCTTGCTTGATATTTTCTGCATTTTATTGGTTCACCTTTCATTGGAATGGCTCTTTCCATATGGATCTCTTCCAGTCAGTTGGCCAGGTAGCTGTCTTCCAAATTTCATGGCATAAAAAAAAATGAACACTTCCAGTGCTGCGTCGGTTTGCTGAAACATTTCAATTGGTATTTTGTTAATTCCTGAAGTCTTGTTTCTCACCAATGACTTCAGTGCAAGTTGGACTTCTTCCTTCAATATTATCAGTTTCTTATTATATATGCTACCTCCTAAAATGATTGCATGTAAACCACTTCTTTTGGGCACATTGACTCTGTGTATTCTTTCCACTTTTTAATGCTTCCTGCATCATTCAATATTTTGCCCACAGAATTCTTCAAGATTGTTAACTTAAGGCTTGAATTTTTTTCTCCAGTTCTTTCAGCTTGAGAAATACTGAGCATGTTTTTCTCCTTTGATTTTCTAACTCCAGGCCTTTGCACATTTCACTATAAGACTTACTTTGTCTTCGTGAACTGCCTTTTTTGAAATCTTCTGTTCATCTCTTTTATTTCATCATTTCTTCCTTTCACTTTAGCTTCTTTTCGTTCTAAACAAGTTTTGATGTCTCTTTTGGTCTTTTCTTTCTTTCCTGTCTTTTTGATGACCTTTTGCTTTCTCCGCGTATGATGTCTTTGATGTCGTAACTTGTCTGGTAGTTGGCTATTAGTGTTTCATATGTCAAATGACTCAGTCTCTAAATTCAGATGGAGAATGCTCAACATCATATTTTAGCTTTTGTAGACTTGTTTTAATTTTCTTCAGTTTCAACCTGAACTTGCATATGAGCAACTGGTGGTCTGTCTTACAGTTTGTCCCTGACTTCATTCTCGACTGGTGATCTTGAGCTTCTCCCCTTGTCTCTTCCCACAGATGTAGTTAGTTTGATTCCTGTGTATTCCATCTGGTGAAATCCATGTGTATGGTCTCCATTTACGTTGTTGAAAAAAGGTATTTGCAATAAGGGAGTTGTTGGTCTTGCAAAATTCTATCATGTGATCCCTAGAGTCATTTCTATCACCAAGGCCATTTTCCTATCACCAAGTCTAACTACTGATCGGTCTTCTTTGTTTGCAACGTTTGCATTCCAATCACCAATAATTATCAATGCATCTTGATTGCATGTTTGATCAATTTCAGACTGAAGAAGTTGATAGAATTCTTCAATTTCCTTATTTTTATAATTAGTGGTTGCTGTGTAAATTTAGTTATATAACTAACTGGTCTTCTTTGTAGATGTATGGATAACATTATCTACAACTGGTAGCATTGTACTTTAAGACAAATCTTGAAATATTCTTTATAACCATGAATGTGATGCCATTCAATTTCTCATTCCCTACATAGCAAACCATATGATTGTCTGATTCGAAATGACCAATACTAGTCCATTTCAGCTCACCAGTCAGCTCTATTTTGTGGGTGCAGCTCTTCCCAGTCATAATTTGAGTGTCTGATAATCACTGGACTGCAAACCTCAAGGTCAGTAAATCAAACCCACCAACTGTTCCATGGGAGAAAGATAAGGCTGTCTGCTCCAATAAAAATTTACAGCCTCAGAATCCTTATATACGGTCACTATGAGTCAGAATAGATTCAATGGCAGTAAGTTTTTGGGTTTCCCAACCTGAAAGTCTCATCATCCAGTCTGATTGCCAGATCCTACTTCCTAGTCTATCTTCGTCTGGAAGCTCTG
>NW_006408608.1:1321318-1321831 GCF_000296735.1 Chrysochloris asiatica | reverse complement strand
CAGCCAATAATCAATTGAGTGACAGGTTTTTGTTGTGTTTTTTTTTTTTTTTTGTAAGACACCAGACTTTCAGAGTGGCTAAGATGTCTCACTTGTCTGACAGTTTGTCGTACTGTGGTGGCTTGTGAGTTGCTGTGCTTCTGGAAGCTATGCCACAGTGTATTTTAAATACCAGCAGGGTCACCCATGGTGGAGAGGTTTCAGATGAGCTTCCAGATGAAGATAGACTAGGAAGAAGAAGTAACGAACTACTTCTGAATCTTTAGTCACTGAAAACCTTATAAATAGCAGAGAAACACTGTCAGAAATAGTGCCAGAAAATGAGCCCCTCAGGTTGGAAGGCCCTCAAAATGCGACTGGGGAAGAGCTGCCTCCTCAAAGTAGAGTTGACTGTGATGACACCAATGGGCTTTAGCCCGTGGGAGAAAAGCCAAATATTACAATAAAATGTGCAAAGATCTGGAATCAGAAAACCAAAAAGGAAAAACACGCTCTGCATTTCTCAACCTGGGG
>NW_006408608.1:1315625-1318663 GCF_000296735.1 Chrysochloris asiatica | reverse complement strand
ACCTTTTGCTTTCTTCCTGTATGATGTTCTTGATGTCATCCCACAACTCTTCTGGTCTTTGGCCTTTAGTGACTAATAAATCAAATCTGTTCTTCAGATGGTCTCTAAATTCAGATGGGATGTATTCAAGGTCATATTTTGGCTCTCATGGACTTGTTTCAATTTTCTTCAGCTTCAGCCTGAATTTGAAAATAAGTAATTGTTGGTCTGTTACACAATCTGTCCCTGGCCTTGTTTTGGCTGATGATGTTTCTTTACACAGATGTAGTCAATTTGGTTTCTGTGCATTCCATCTGTATAGTCATTTTTTATGCTGTTTAAAAAAGGTATTTGCAATGAGGAATTCATTCGTCTTGCAAATTTCTAACATGCTATCTCCAGCATCATTTCTATCACCAAGGCCATATTTTCCAATTACTGATCCTTCTTCTTTGCTTCCAACCTTCACATTCCAATCACCAGTAATGGTCAATACATCTTGATTGCATGTTTGATCAATTTCAGACTAAAGAAGTTGGTAGACTTCTTCAATTTCATCTTTACTGGCTTTCGTGGTTGGTGCATACATTTGAATAATAGTGATATTAATTAAAAATTTAAAACAGTATTTGCGAGCAGAAAGTTGTATACCCGTGTTCGCTGCAGCATTATTCACAATAACCAAAAGATGGAAATTGCATAAATTTCACCAACAGATGAATGACTAGATAAAATGTGGTATATTCATACAATGGAATATTGTTGTTGATAAGTGCCAATGAGTCAGTCCCAACTCACAGTTACCTTGCATGGGGTTTCCAAGGAATGGCTGGTGTGTTTGAGTCACTGACCTTACAGTTAGACATCTAGTGCTTATCGTAAAACACCACAACAAGATTCCCTATGTACTATTACTCAGCTACAAAGAGAAATGAAATTCTAATACATATTAAGGCTATGGATGAACATTGAAAATACTATGTGAGTGAAATAAGTCAATAATAGATAAATATTGTATGATTTCATTTATATGAATTATCTAGACTAGTAAAGGGTATAGACACCAAAGCTGATTCTTGGTTACCAGGCATGGGTGTGAGGGACTGGGGAAAGGAGTACTCAGTGCTTACAGCTCCTGTTAAGGATGATGGAATCATTTGGGAATGGATAAGGATAATGGTTGGACAACATGACGTATGTAATTAGTGTACTCAACTGTATGTGTGAAGATTCCCGAATTGCCAAATATTACATATATCCACCATAATAATTTATTATATTTTTAAAAGAAGCAAACTGGCAGTGAAAGCAGGAAGTGGGTTAGAAATTAAGATCTTTATACATCTTCATATTTATTGACTCAGAGATTTCACCACTGAGACTCCATACCTCAAGGAAAAAACCTATGATGGGGACAATGCTCTTTCTTTAGGGATGCCCAGGATAGTGAAATAAAATATAAGCCAATGTTAGATGGGCATTTAAGGAACATATGGTATTTCTACTCAGCAGATGATTTTGCAGCCATTTAACTGGACATTTATGACATGTGCAAAGTCAAAAGGAAAGGCTTATACTCTAGGGATGAGCAAAATCATGCAGGATAGAAAATGAGTGATTAAAGTTGTCAAAGACTTCAATTTTCTTGGATCCACAATCAACATTCATGGAAGCAGCAGTCAAGAAATACAACAATGTATTACATTAGGCAAGTTTTCTGCAAAGGACCTCTTCAATGTGTTAAAGAGCAAAAGATATTAGTTTGAGAACTAAGGTGTGTCTGACCCAAGCCATGGTATTTCCAGTTGCCACAAATGCATGTGAAAGACAATGACTAAGGAAGATCAGAGAAGAATCGATGCATTTAAATTATGGTGTTGGAAAAGAATATCGAAAGTACTGTGGACTGCCAGAAAAACAAACAGATTGGAGTTGGAAAAAGTACAGCCAGAATGCTTCTTAGAAACCAGGATGGCGAGACTTCGTCTCTCATAATTCAGACATGCTATTAGAGACTAGCCCCTGGAGAAGGACATCATGCTTGGTAAAGTGGAGGGTCAGCAAAAAAAAAGGAAGACTCCCCGCCCCCCCAGGAGATGAATTGGCACAGTGGCAGCAGCATTAGATTCAAAGATAATAGCAATTGTGAGGATGCTGCAGAACTGGGCAGTGTTTCGATCTGTTATACATGGGGTCACTATATGTCAGAACCAATTCCACAGTACACTACAACAACAACAACAAAACTGATTATATGATTTGATTTCAAGTATGTTAAAAGTTCGTTAAATCATCAACAAGCACAGATGGCTAGTGGGTTCAAACCACCGACCTTTTCGTTAGCGTGTGAGTGCTCTAACAACTACACCACAGTGCAGCTCCTTTAGGCATTGCTGTAGCAGTTGTTAAGTGCCATTCAGTTACTCTGTTCCAACTCATAATAACCTGTATAGGGTTTTCAGGGAGCAGCTGGTGAGTTTGAATCGCCAACATTTCCGTTAGCAGTTTAGGACTCCTTTAGGCATTTGTTGTTGTTGTTTAGTGTTTAGTGCCATTGAGTCGATTCAAACTCACAGCAACTCTGTATAGGGTTTCTGAGGAACAGCTAGAAGATTTGAACCATCGACCTTGCAGTTCAAACCAACCTTGCGGCGCACTGCTTATTCTATTTAGACGTTGTTGTTATTGTCAAGTGCCATGGAGTCGGTTCTGACGCATAGCAACCCTGTTTTCCGAGGAGCAGCTAGTGGGTTTGAACTGCTGACTTTGTGGTTTGCAGTCCAGTGCTGATTCTAGAGCGCCACACCAGGAGTCCATTTAAACATTTCTGTTGTGTGCCATCCAGTCGGTTCTGACTCATAGTGACCCTGTATAGGGTTTCTGAGGAGCAGCTGGTGAGCTTGAACAGCCAACATTTTGATTCAAAATAACCTTGCAGTCTAGTACATTAACCCGCAGTGCCACATCAGAACTCCATTTAGACACTGTTGTTGTTGTTGGGTGTTAACTGCCATCAAGTTGGTTCTGGCATATGTTGTTGTTGTCAGGTGCCATCGAGT
>NW_006408608.1:1306994-1313290 GCF_000296735.1 Chrysochloris asiatica | reverse complement strand
ATATACAGAAAACAGTAAATGTTGGAGAGGTTGTGGAGAAACTAGAACCATCACCCATTCCTGGTAGAAACGTAAAATGGCGCAGCCTTTGAGTAAAACAATTTGGTGATTCCTCAAAAAGTTGAACATAAAATTAGCATACAACCCAGCAATCCCAATCTTGGCTATCTATCCAAAAGTAAATGCTGAAACTCACACAGAAACCTGTACACCAATGTTTACTGCAGCACTTTTCACAATAGCTAATAGATGCAAACAACCTAAATGCCCATCAACAGATGGATGGATAAACACAGTGTGATACAGACACACAATGGAATACTATAAAACCAATAGAGATTGAAGCTCTGATGCGTGTCACAACAAGGATGGACCTTGCTTGACAAAACTGGTGTTGTTGTTAAGCGCCATTGAGTCAGTTCTAATTCATAGCAACCCTGTATAGGGTTTCCAAAGAGTGGGTGATGGGTTTGAACTGCTGACCTTGTGGTTAGCGAATCAGTGCTTATCCTACAGGGCCAACCCAGGACTCCTTAACAGCATTATGCTAAGGGAAATAAATCTACCACTAAAGAAAAGAAACACTGTTTGATTTCACTTATATGAAATAAGCAAACATATAAAAACCAAAGATTATTCATGATTATAGGGATTGGACCACCACTTGTTTATCATACTGTAGTGGCTTGTATGTTGCTGTGATGCTGGAAGTAATGGCACTGATATTTCAAATATCAGCAAGGTCACCCATAGTGGACAGGTTCTGAATGTCTAGCCACTGAAAAACTTCTGAATAGCAGTGTAACATTGTCAGATATAGTGTCAGAAGAGGAAATCATTACTTATATCACCAAAATATTGTTAGCAATCGACTCAAGCATAGCAATTGTGAGGATGTTGCAGGCCCAGACAGTGTTTCATTAATTCTGTTGTGTGTAATGTCACTATAAGTCAGAACTGACTTAATGGCACCTAACAACAACAACAGGAGTGGGAAGGAGGGGCAAGGAGATTTTTTGAGGCATTGAGTTTATGTTAATGGTGGTAGAATATTTTGGAAACAACGATAATTGTAGCAGAACTTGAAAAATGCAGTCAGTGTCATTCAATTGTAAATGTGGAAGTTGTGCTGACAAATGTTAGTGTGTACGTTTTCACCACATTTTTTTATTTAGTTCACTGAAGTTTAACTAGAAGAGATCATATAAAAATGTTAATAGATATTGCCCTTGAGAATTTGGAAATATATTTGCACATATACAAGATATGTTTATTTAACTCTCCAAATGGGAAGACTATTACTTTGTTAACTGTTAAGTTGGTTCCAGCTCATAGTGACCCTATGCACAATAGGATGGACCACTGCCTGATCCTCTGCCATCTCACAGTTGTGGAACTTTAGCCCATTGCTGCTGCCACTGTGCCAATTCACCTCATTGGAGGTCTTCCTTTTCTTTTCACTGACCTTTCACTTTAGAAAGCATAATGTCCTTCCTAATAACATGTCCAAAGCATGACAGACAAAGTCTCACCATCTTGGCTTCTAAGAAGCACCTTGGCTGTACTTTACCCAACACAGATTTCCCTAATTCAACCTGTCCTTTAATTTCTTGACTGCTGCTTCCATGAGTGTTGATAGTGAATCCTAGCAAAATGAAACCTTTGACAACTTCAATCTTTTTTCCATTTAGATGGATGTTGTTTATTGGTCCAGACGTGAGGATTTTTGTTTTCTTTACATTGAGGTGTAATCCAAACTGAAGACTGTGGTCTTTGATCTTCATTGTTGTTGTTGTTGTTGAGTGCCATTGAGTCAGTTCTGACTCATAGCGACCCTGTATAGGGTTTCCAAGGAGCAGCTGGTGAGCTTGAACCGCAGACCTTGTGGTTCAAACCGACTTTGCAGTCCAGCACATTAACCCACAGCGCCATTTGAGCTTCATTAGTAAGTATTTTAAGTCTTCTTCGATTTCAACAAGCAAGGTTGTATCATCTGCATGTCTCAGGTTGTTAATGAGTCTTCCTCCAATCTTGATGCCATGTCTTCTTCATAAAACCCAGCTTCTCGGATAACTTGCTCAGCAATCAGGTTGAATAAGTATGGTGAAAGAATACACTTTTTCTGATTTCAAACCATTCAGTGTTCCCTTGTTCTGTTCTAATGACCAGCTCTTGGTTTATAGACAGTTTCCTCATGAACACAATTAAATGTTCTGGAATACCCATTCTTCTCAATGTTAACCAGAAAGATGTTCCTTTTGCTTTACTGACTATGCAAAGACTTTCAACTTTGGTAACTAGAAATCCAAAAACAGTAACAATAAGGGCAGACAATGAGCAAACGTGAAGAAGACTAAAGAAAAAGTCTCTTTTCTTGGTTACCACCTCTGTGTTAATAACAACTCCCCAAGGAAAATCCCCACCAGAGACAGGAATAGAGGAAAAGAATTTAACAAAAACAAACAAATTTCTAAGCCTCAACGTGTCTGTTGACTAAGAACTAACAGTAGTGTACCACAGACAGCTCTCATCATGCCTGCCTTCACAGATATACACATCCTCACGTAGCAGAGGTCTTCCTACCTAAAGGTGCCAAGACTGTCATTTCTAAAGACATGATTGCAGTTTCAACAGGACATGAGTGGTCCAACCTCCAGCAGTTCTCATCTTCTGTAACAGGTTTGGGCGATAATAATTATTTTTATAATAAATGATACTTGTTAAAGCAGTCCCCATTTTTTGAGCACCTACCAGCATAGAGCTAAGGCCGTATTTGTCCTGGCAACTACTCCCTAATGGAGCAGGCACTGGTACTACCCCCCAGTGTAGACGAACCCACTGAGGTTTCCACTAAGCAGCTCACCCAAGGAGCAGTGATGACGCTGGGATTCAAACCTTGGTCTCTCTAACCACTAGTTCCATCCTCAGTAAGCAGGAGCTCTGCAAATATCAACTGGACAATGGCATGTAAGAAACACCATTAACAAAGACGTGGCTGTGCTTTACTTATCAATCCTGGAAAGACCCCAAGCTCTCCAGGGAGGTCAATAAATAAATGTTGTTGTTAAGTACCGTGGAGTCGGTTCTAACTCATAGTGACCCTGCACAGGGTTTCCAAGGCTGTAAATCTTTACGGGAGCAGACTGCCTCATCTTTGTCCTGCAGAACCACTGGCAGTTTCGAACTGCCGACCTTGAGGTTAGCAGCCCAATTCATAACCACTATGCTACCAGAGTTCCTTAATAAATAAATACATACCACCAAATACTACTACTATATATATATGTTGTTGTTGTTGTTGTTGTTAAGTGCTGTCGAGTAGATTCCAACCCATAGCGACCCTGTATAGGGTTTCCAAGGAGCAGTTGGGGAATTTGAACCATCGACCTTGCAGCTCAAAACAACTTCCCAGTCCAGCACATTAACCCACAGCGCCATACCAGGACTCTTGTTGTTGTTGTTAAGTGCTGTCGAGTAGATTCCAACCCATAGCGACCCTGTATAGGGTTTCCGAGGCTGTAAATCTGTACAGCAACAGAATGCCTCATCTTCTCCCACAGAGTAGCTGGTGGGCTCAAACCACAAAACTTGTGGTTTGCAGTCCAGTGCTTATCCTACAGAGTCACCAGGAATGATTTTTTTAAAAGAAACTTTTACCTTCCTTCTAGTTTATTTGCAGATGTCCAAACACTTCTGTTTATGCTCTTTCGTGAGTTGGTTCAGAGCCCAACTTGCACAAATGTTTCGAAACCCAAGTCTGTCAGGGACTATATCATACATAGACCTGTGGCTGATTTGCAAATGACTTGCCACATAATTCACTGTCACTCGTCTATTAAACAGAATCACTTCACATGCACGCTCAGTGTTGTCATCAGCCATGGACGTGGACAGGCATTTTAATATAACCGGAGTGCAGATAAATTTTTACTCACCCTGGTATATGTTGTTGTTAAGTGCATCATCCAAAATATTAAAAATAAAATGTAAGAGTGATATGGGGGAGTTTTCACATGCTATGGTCAAAATTATTTTTCATAATTCTGTGAAATTCATAATATTGGGGGAATGCTTTTTTAAAAAAAAAACCTTAGACATTATGAGACATGTTTCTTACTAGTTAAGTAAAGGTCTTTTCCATTTGTCATTAAGTTCCATTTCCTTAGATAGCAAGACTGCTCATTAGGGAAAAAATAGAATGAAGTGCAAACTGTTTGTATATTCTACCACTGTGTGCAAAAGAAAATGAAGACTCTATGTGTGTGCTTGCTTGTCCATGCATGAAAATCCCCAGAAGCTGTGTAAAAAACTGGTTTCATCGGCTCCCTCCAAGAGGGAGACAGGGAAAGATGTCTTATCCTTTTGTCTTATTTTGAATCCTATTACTATATGGTATTCAATAAACAAACATTTTTTAAATGTAAAGAAAAGTTTTTTAGAAAACATTTGAAGTAGGAAGAGATGCCACCAGCCACACATTCATTAGAACAAACCTTGGACCCGGTCTCTCAAGCAGTTCTTGGGTTTCACAGCACTGACCTTACATAACGGTTATCGGAAGGATCAAACAGTTCTCTCAGGGAACATGATAATGTTAGTGAGAGCTGCAGGGCTCCAAGGAAACTTGATGGTTGTGATTTAAACAAGTGAAGTTAAAAACAATAGAGACAAAAAAAAAAAAAAAAAAAGTTCAAGAATGCTTGAACAGAAAGAAATTATTAAAGAAGATTATAGACATTCAACAAATATTAAATGTACATTTACTATATCCCAGATCCGTGTTGGATATTGAGATGTGACAAGGAACAACATGATGGCTGTCCCTAACACTGAAGAGCTGATGAGCTAATGTTTTGGTAGGGGTTGTGGGGAAAGGTGGTAGAAAGTGAGCAACTGAGCAACTGTACATTGAGTTTTACAGCTTGTGCTAAGTCTTATGAAGAGCAGAGGGCTCCAAGTGGGGCTGATAAGGCTGTATTGGAAGGGATGCATTATTTCTGCCGCAACCTGAATGATAGGGAGGAGACAGCTACCTGGGAGCTGGAGAAGGACATTCCAAGCAGGAGTAGCAAGCGCAAAGGCCCTGAGGCAGAGAAAGCCTTCTTAGTATGCTCAGTTTGGGTCTGAAGCAGACTGAGGGAAGGGTTCCACACCAAGTTTTTTCTAGAGGAGGATAACTCTCTTTTTTATTTTTGCAATATGACTAATACTTTGATTCATTTTCTTTGTAGTGATTCAAACAAGACAAGGAGCCAGCTACCCTTCACCCATCCCTGAAATGACACTCCCTCCCCAAGTCTGCTTCTGTTATCACTTTGGAGTTCATTCTTCCCGATGTCTTCTATCATTAAATATACAAATGTGCCTACCGAAAAAAGGATGGCCCGAATGGCTAAGCACTCTGCTGCTGATCCAAGATTGGCAGCAGCTATGCTGGAGAAACACCTGGTGGTCTCTTTCAATGAGGATGACTGTCTGGAAGACTCTATGGAGCAGTTCCATTCTGTCACTATGAGTTGTAATTGGCTCGCCAGCACCTAATAACAACCGCCTGTTGTTGTGAAGAGCTGTCGAGTCAGTTCTGAGCCATAGCGACTCTGTATGGGGTTTCCGAGGAGAAGCTAGTGAGTTTGAACCGCCAACCTTGTAGTTCAAACTCACCTTGTGGTCAAGCACTTATCCTACAATGCCATGCCAGGGCTCCTAAAAACAACCACTTACAGAAATACAATTTGGGGAGGGTGTATAAATGGGATCTTATCTTACATATTGGTCTGCTATTTTTACATTTCACTCAATATATTTTGAAGATGTTTATTAGTCACTGTCTGTAGCTCTAAATCATTTTTTAAATTCACAAAGAGTGGGACCTACAAAGAGCCAGACCCAGGATAAATGAGACCCAGACTGCTTACAAAGAACTTCCATCTTAGGAGGGAGTCAGACTTCAAACTAGACATTTAAGCACCTGGGGTCTGAAGGCTGAGAGGGAAAGTGTATGCAGCTAAGCTGACCAGGCTGTGTGAATGGAGGGAGGGATGGCAAGCAAACTTTCCCAGATGAAGAGAAAACTCCAGTTAGAGGTCACAGCTTGTGCAAAGGGCTGGAGGCCTGGCAGAGAATGGCATAGTCAGAGATTCTGTGTATGCCATCTGGCTGGTGCCTAAGTATGTGCAGGTGAGGCTGGGGATGTGGGCAGAGAAGGTACAGAGAACCCGGGTCTTTTTTACATATGTGGCACAAGATATGAGGTAGGTGTTGTTCTAAGTTTTACGTATGTTGTTGTTGTTAGGTGA
>NW_006408608.1:1305056-1306364 GCF_000296735.1 Chrysochloris asiatica | reverse complement strand
ATCTTTGCTCTTAAGCACTTTAAGAAGGTTTTGTGCAGCAGATTTGCCTAATGCAATACATAGTTTGATTTCTTGACTGCTGTTTCCATGAGTGTTAATAGTGGTTCCAAGCAAAATGAAGTCTTTAACAGCTTCAATCTTTTCTCCACTTATCATGATGCTATTCAATAGTCCAGTTGTGAGGATTTTTGCTTTTTTTACATTTAGACTCAATCCATACTGAAGACTGTGGTCTATGATCTTCATCACTAAGCATTTTAAGTCCTCTTCACTGTCAGCAAGCAACATTATATCATCTGCATATCACAGGTTGTTAATGAGTCTTCTTCCAATCCTGATGTCACATTCTTCTTCATACAATTCAGCTTCTCAGATTATTTGCTCAGCACATAGATTGAATAAATATGGTGAAAGATACAACCCTGACACATCCCTTTCTTAATTTTAAACTATTCAGTGTCGCTTTTTTCTCTTCTAATGACTGCCTCTTGGTCTATATACAGGTTCCTCATGAGCACAATTTAATGTTCTGAAATACCCATTCTTTGCAATATTATCGGTAGCTTGTCATGATCCATGCAATCAAAAGCCTTTGCATAGTCAATAAAACACAAGTAAACATCTTTCTGGTATGCTATGCTTTTAGCCAAGACCCTCCTTACATCAGCCATGATATCCCTAGTTTTACACCCTCTTCCAAATCCGGCTTGAATTTCTGGTAGTTTCATGTTGATGTACTGCTGCAATTGTTTTTAAATTATCTTAAGCAAATTTTTATTTGCATATTGTATTAATGATATCGGTCAATGGTTTCTACATTTTGTTGAGTCACCTCTTTTTGGAATGGGTATAAATATGGATCTCTTCCAATTAGTTGGTCAGGTAGCTGTCTTCCAAATTTCTTGGCAGAAATGAGTGAGTGCCTTCAATGCCGCATCAGTTTATCGAATTATTTCAATTGGTATTCATCAATTCCTGGAGTCTTGTTTTTCACCAGTGTCTTCAGTGCAGCTTGGACTTTTTCCTTCAGTACCATTGGTTCTTGATCATATGCTACCTCTTGTTTTTTGGGTTTTTTTTAAGTTTTTATTGTGAGTTATGTGGGTTTACATGGGAGAACATCAGTTTTATATTTGTCCTATCATATTTCGTTTCATTGCAATGATTACAATCCCCTCCAAGCATCATCAAATGACCAAAGGATACACCCCACAGGCCTGCCCCCCTGGCTGTCAGTACACAGCCCTTCTCCCTCCCTGAGTCCTGTGTCCCCAGTCACTCCATCTGTCCACGTCATCATCTCTGTCT
>NW_006408608.1:1296276-1304381 GCF_000296735.1 Chrysochloris asiatica | reverse complement strand
CACCTCCCCTCACTTCATATCAGCTGGACACTTCATTCTCCACTCTAGTCCTCTGTGGCCATGGCATTGCCTCTGGGCCCAGGAGTCCCCAGGTCTTGCCCTACTGCTGGCCATCCAGTTATCCTCCCGGATTCATAGGAGTCTAGATCATCTAGATCCCAACTTCGTTGCTGTTTTTTCCCCCCATTCCCCTGATCAGTGACCAGCGTGATCACTAGCCAGGCCACATGCTTGCTTGTGTATTCCCCTTGAGTCTTAGTCTTGGAAGGGAGTTTGCTCTGAGGAGATCCGACCACTTGCCTTGATGGCTCCAGGGCAAACAGTTTACTTGTTCTTGTAGCAATCAATCATACTGCCATTATTGTTTCTGATTTTTACTGCTGGTCTTTCTTCACGAAGTATCTTCTGTTCTTCTAGCCACTCCAGGCTGGTCTATTTGTCCTTTCCAGTGGAAATTTCCCACCTCAGACAATTCTGGATGGGATTTTGGTTTCCACCTATGGTCTTACGCAATGCACAAGCTCCACAGGAGAACTCTTTCACTGGACAATTTCTAGCCCCCTTTAAGGTATTTCAACCGCTTATAGACTGAAGACGGGGCTTACAAGCCTTCTATTGTGATGTTTCTGGCTATTCCTTTCCCCCCCACCCCCTCAGGTGTCTGTTTCACAATGATAGGCAAGGGAAACCAAGATTCAAAAGACAGCCAAACATCTTAACATTATTTCCTCTGTTACCTTTCAAACCATGCCTCAGCCCCTGTATCTCGAAGCCCTATTATTTCAAGGTTGTGCATACATCATTTACCTCTGTCCCACTTTGCCCATCATATGCTACCTCTTCAACCATTTATTTTTGGTACAATGACTATGTATTCCTTCCATCTTCTTTTGATGCTTTCTGCATCATTCAATATCTTGCCCATAGAATCCTTCAATATTGCAAACTGAGGCTTAAATTTTTTCTTCAGTCTTTTTAACTTGAGAAATGCTGAGTGTGTTTTTCCCTTTTGGTTTTCTAACTCCAGGTCTTTGTACATTTCATTATAATATTTGACTTTGTCTTCTTGAGCTATCCTTGAAATTTTCTATTCAGCTCTTGTACCTCCCCATTTTCCCCATTCTCTTTAGCATCTCTACACTGCAGAGCAAGTTTCAGAGTCTCTTCTGACATCTATTTTGGTCTTTTCTTTTTTTTTTTTTCCTGTATTTTTGATGACCTTTTCGTTTCTTCCTGCTGTTATTTTTGATGTCATCCCACAACTCTTCTAGTCTTCTGTCATTAATATCCAAAGCATCAAATCTGTTCTTGAGATGATCCCTAAATTCAGGTGGGATGTACTCAAGGTCATATTTTGGTTCTTGTGGGCTTGCTTTAACTTTCTTCAGCTTCAGCCTGAACTTGCATATAAGCAATTGATGGTCTGTTCCACAGTCTGCCCCTGGCCTTGTTTTGGCTGATGATATTGAGCTTTTCCACCATCTCTTCCCACAGATGTACCCAATTTGATTTCTGTGTATGCCATTTGTTAAGGTCTATGGGTATTGTCACCTTTAATGTTGTTTAAAAAGTATTTGCAGAGAATAAGTCATTGATTTTGCAAAATTCTATCCTGTGATCTCCAGCATACTTTCTAGCATCAAGACTATATTTTCTAACTACTGATTCTTCCTCTTTGTTTCCAACCTTCACATTGTGATCACCAGTGATTATTAATAAATCTTGATTGCATGTTTGATAATTTTCAGACTGAAGAAGTTGGCAGAATTCTTCAATTTCATCATTATAGGTATTAGTGTTAGCATAAATTTGAATTATAATGGCCTTACTGGTTTTCTTTGTAGGTGTATGGATATTATCCTATCATAGACAGCATTGTCATCCAAGATAGATCTTGAAAACTTTTTAATGTTTTTTAATGTTTTATTGTGAATTGTGTGATAGTTTGCATGGGAGAACATTAGTTATGCATTCATCCTATCGTATATCATTTCATTGCCATGGTTACAATGCCCTCCATGCATCATCAACCAACCAAAGGGTATATCCTGCAAACCTGCCCACCTCCCCCAGTCGTCAGCACACAGCCCCTCTCCTTCTCTGGGTCTAAAGTCCCCAGCCGCTCCATCTCTCCATGTCATCATCTCTGCCTCCATCTCTGGCATCACTGCTTCTCTGGGTAGGGTCCTGCACTCCGCTCTTCTCCCTTGATGGTCCCAGGGACCTCCGCTCCTAGACTGCAAACTTAATCACTCCCCTCCTTGCTACAAAACATCTACCTTTACATTTCCAGCCCTCACAATCAGTCTTGATAACAATTATTCACTATTGTATCACAAGAGACCTATCCGCATTTCCTTTCATCAGCCCCACCTAGACAGATTGGATACTACTCAGTGGAGATTCTACCTTCCTCTGCGCCCTCTGGATCTAGATTCCCTCTTGAAAACTTGTAAGCGAGTCACTTCTTGCCTTTGTAGCCTCCCCCACCCCCCACCCCATTTTGGGTAGTCAATGTCCAAGTTGCCCATCCCTGTCTACTCTGTGTATGGAGGGGGTGGGAATGATCCGTGCTGTAAAGATTTGTTCCCTGTTTTGAGCTACTGCATCCATAGGTGTAGGTCAAGTTCATCAAATTGTATCAGATTACTCTTTTTTTCCTCTTCTTTCTTCTTCTAGTTGAGCTCTTATCATCCCATCATTGAAATGTTGTTTTTGATGATGAATGTTACATGGTTCTTCTTGAATTTGTTTATCTGATTCAGAATGGCCAATACCAGTCCATTTGAGCTCACTATTGTCTCAGATACCTATCTTTATGCATTCCATTTCATTATTAACAACTTCCAATTTTCTGAGATTCATAGTTTATACATTCTATGTTCTGTACTATATTCTATATTGTTAATGCATGTTTGCAACTGTTTCTCATTTTGAGTTGTACCCCACCAGCAAATGAAGGTCCTGAAACATCACAGTCAACTCTACTTTGAGAAGGCAGTTCTCCCCCCGTCACATTTTGAGTACCTTCCAATCTGTGGGGCTCATTTCACAGCGCTAGATATAGATCTGACAATATTCTGGTGCTATTCATAATGGTTTCTTCTTCAGGCACTATACAGTGCTGAACTAAAACTTATTTATAAGGTTTTCAGTGGTTAATCAGTCAGAAGCTTTACCTATATTCTTGTCTTTAATCCTTGCAATTATTCCAGAAATTGATGCTATTATTTCATCTGTTATAATGATGAGAAGCTGAGACATAGAGAGGTTAAAATTTTTACCTGAGGATGCACACGCAGCTAGTAAGTGGAAGAGCCAGGATTCAAGCCCACTTCATTTTACTAAATCACCACTAGATGGGTTTGGAAGAGTTCCTATCAATGACGTCTGGATCCAGTTAAAACAATAGTAGATTGGCAGCTATCCCATCACAAAGAAAGTCTAGCCGCCCATGGGTGCACAAGCAGCTGTGAGATAGGTAAGACATATACATCCAGAGACCTCTCAGGTACATGACAAAAAGTTACTGATTGCCCAGGGAAGTCCAAAAAGGACTGATAGCCCAGTGGGCATGGAAAAGAGGAAGAAGAACAGAGGGCAGCCTGAGCATCATTCAGCAGATGCTTACTGAGCATCTACTACACTTCAGGAGCTAAAATGATCCCCAAAGACCTTACATTTCAGGCAGGGAAACTGAGACCCAGACAGGGGAAGGGGATTTTCTAGAGGTAGGCCTGGGACTAGAATCCATATCCCATTATCATGAACTCTCCATTGGATATATGCTTTCCAAGGCCAGGCCAGGACATACCCACCAGACTCCAGGAAGTAACTTGTCCCTCCTTCTACCATATATGTGTGGCCGGAGACAGTGGAAGGAAAGAGAGAGGTACCTCCCATTAGTTGGGCTTCTACTGAGTGCCGACCCCCCAAAATACCCACTGGCATCAAGTTGATTCTGACTCATACAGAGTTTCTGAGACAGTGAATCTTTATAGGAGTAGACAGCTTTACTTGTCTCCCTCGGAGTAGCTGGTGGGCTTGAACTACCAACCTTACCAATGCCTAATCCACAGTGCTACCAGGGCTCCATGTGCCAGTTCTTTCTGAAATCCTGAAATGTAAGTGCTGCTGTCTCCACTTTGCAGATGAAGAAACTGAGGTTCCAAGTGATAAGGTAACTTACCCAAGACTACTTGGTAAATACCTACTACTGAGTCCTGTGCTAAGTAAATTAGCCTTTCACTTTCAGTACTGTGAGGTCATAGAAGGGTCAGCAGCTGAGGAAGATGAAAATCAGAGAAGTCAAGAATTCACCCAAGATCACATAACCAGCACAAAGGAACCTTCTCCCTCTCCTGGGAAAATGAGGATGCATTTTGAACATGGGTGGAGTTAATTGGACAGAGGGTGTCTGGACTGGGGTATGTCTGTTTATCCCTCCACTGACCCTGGATACTGGGCTTCATATCCTACTCCTGTCCCCTAGTCCCCTATCCCAGCAACCCCTGCAGCTGCGCCTGCCCTCTTTGGCCCCAACTGTCACGGATTATCCCAGGGACCCTGGGGACAGGGGAATGAACATCTGGATCCTGTTACAGGGTCTACTTTGGGGGAAGGGCTGTGGGGGTGCTAAACCAGCAAAGCAGGGGCCTAAATGAGTTTCAGAACCTCGGCAGGGCCCTCGAGTGGGAGGGTGAGGGGCCGAAGGTCCAGGTTGTGCAGGAAGGTGGGCTGGGAGCAAACCTTAGAACTCTTTCTGAACCTCCAACCAGGCAGGAGGCAGGATTATGGGATTAGTTCAGGAGGCAGTGCTGGGCAGAGGTTGGTGAAGGTGGCCCCAGGCAGGGATCCAGCTAGGCCTTGTCCCCATCTCTTAGGGGGACACTAGGCACTGGAGCTCTGCAAGAATGTGGTTTGGTTTAGGGGCCAGCCCCACAGAACAGGTCAAATCAAATTCAGCTTGAAATTCCAGGTCGGTCACGGTAGCCCAGGTGACGGCTGCATGCCAAAGTCAACAGCAAGGTACGGGTGGGGTTATACAGGGCATGGGTGTGGGTCCTCACTGTGAGGGCAGCATCTTAGGGACTTCACTGCTAATCAGGATGCTACCTAATAGATCCCAATCTGTGCTGGGGACCTTGGGGTTCAAGAGAAGACCCCACAGGGCCACCATTTTCAAGTCCTTGAAGATTTAAGTGGTTAATGCTAAAGTTGGAGGTTGAAGTCACCCAAGGCAGTTGTGGACACTGTGAGTGTGCTAAAGACCCTTGCCCTGATTGGACCTGCAGGTACTCCAGGAACCTGGGCCTGGGCCCCAGATCAGTCTTCCTGGGGCTAAGATGAGAATTTCAGTGACATTGGTGACTGCGATGAGTAGGGAATGATCATGGGGGTGTGTGGAGATGAGGAGAGTGAAGGTGAAGCCAGCGGAGGTAGTGAGATAAGGCTTGAGAAGCAAAGTGAACATTAGGAAGAGGTTGTTGTGAAGCCCTAAACTGAGTCACTCCCCAACCCCATCTCCACTGATTATTAAAAAAAAAAAAAATTGTCTAACTTTGCATGCATGGTTCTGAAAAAACTTTACATTTCAGCATTTTGACATTCCTCCCAACATTTCTATGTAGTAACACTGCACCATCCCCATTTTATAGATGAGGAAATTGAGGCACAGAGATACAAAGTGGTTTGCCCAAGATTCCACACCTATAAGAAGCAGATTCAGGATTTGAACCTAAGTCTGTCTGACTCCAGGGCCTTAATTGCCCGAGGCTGCCTCCCAGGCCCCTGGCTCATTAAAGAGTTAATGCCAACACTACTCAGATGGTAGGAGTGGAATTGTAGATTTTTCTAGAGTTCAACAGATTTCCAGAAAGATGGGTTGACTGGCTTGACAAGAAGGTACTTGTAATGTTGCCTGCCTTTTATGAAGCCATGTCAGATAGTCAGGAGAGCCTTGTAGTTAGAACCTGCACACTGATGTCATATTGGGTTCAAATGCTACCTATGCCACTCCCTGCTGTGTGTCCTGAACAAGCTGCCTTAATTCTCTGTGTCTTTACTTCCTTAGCTCTAAGGTGTTCAGGAGGTTACAGTTTTAATGTTTATAATATGCTTATATTCCACTCATCAGTCAGTTTGTTGTACTGTGGTGGCTTTCCTATTGCTGTAATGCTGGAAGCTATGCCACTGGTATTTTAAATACCAGTGGGATCACCGCTGGTGGACAGGTTTCAGCTGGACTTGCAAACTAAGACAAACTAGGAAGAAATAGAGGCAGACTACTTCTGAAAGTTTAGACACTGAAAATGTTAAGAATAGCAATGAAATGTTGTCAACAGATGAAGAATTATGAATAGTACCAGAATAGTGTCAGATATAGTTTTGGAAGATGAATCTCTCAGGATGAAAGGCACTCAAAATACAACAGAGGAAGAGCCGTCTCCCCAAAGCAGAGTTAACCTTAATGATGTGAATGAAGCAAAGCTTTTGGAATTTTCAATGCTGATGAGACACAACTCAAAATGAAGAGAAACAGTTGCAAATATCCATTAACAATCAGGACATGGAGTGGACAAAGTATGAATCTAGGAAAATTGGAAGCTATCAAAAATGAAACGGAACACATAAAATTCAATTTCTTAGGTGTTAGTGAGCTGAAATGAACTAGTACTGTCCATAGTGAATGATACAATCATGTGGTTTACTATCCTGACAACAACAAATTCAAAGGAATCACATAGTACTCATCATCAAGATCTATCTTGGAGTACAATGCTGTCTGTGATAGGATAATATCCATATGTCTACAAGGAAAACCAGTTAATACCACTATTATTCACATTTATGTACCAGTCACTAAAGCCAATGATGATGAAACTGAAGAATTCTACCAACTTCTTTGGTGCAAAATTGATCAAACATGCAATCAAGATGTATTAAAAATCACTGCTGATTGGAATGTGAAGGTTGGAAACAAAGAGGAAGAATCTGTACTTGCAAAATATGGCCTTGGTAATAGAAATTATGGTGAGGATCACATGATACAATTGTTGCAAGATTGAGTTTTCAGATCAGAACTGGTCTGTAAAACACAAGATTGGCAGTTTAAGCCTGCCAGCTGCTCCTCAGAAATCCTATACAAAGTTGCCTTGAGTTGGAACTGAATCAACAGCACTTAACAACAACAACGACTTACTCATTGCAAATACTTTTTTAAAAAGTTTTTAGTGTGAATTGAGTGATACATTGGTTTTACACTCATCATTTCATTGCAATGGTTACAATCTCCTCCATGAATCATCGTTCAACAGTATTAGCTTCTATTCCCTCTGTTTTGTTTGGTGTTTTTTTGGGGGGAGGGGTGTGTACAAAAAACACTCAGGAATATATAATTATTTAAACAACTAGAGAGTACATTCTGCAAGCCTGCTTCCTGGCCACCAGCACACAGCCTTTCTCTTTCCATGAGTCTAGAGTCCTCAGCTGCTCCATCTCTCCATGTCCTCATCTCTGCCTACATCTCTGGTGTTGCTGCTTCTCTGAATAGGGTCCCACATTCTGCTCATGCTCTTCTCACTTGATGGTCTTGGGATCCTCTGTTCCTGGACTGTAAGATTAACTACTCCCCCTTTTTTGTTATAAAACTTCTAACTTTACAGTTGTGGTAATCACAATTAGTCATTATAACAATTATTCACTATTGAATTATAAGAATCTTATCCCCATTTCACCAGAATCGTCTAGAAACAAGATGAAAACTATTCAGTGGGGATTCTACCTTCCCCCACACACTTTGTAACTAAACTCACTCTTGAAAACTTGCAAGCCAGTCACTTTGTGCCTTTATCACCCCCTCATTTTAGGTAGTCAGTGTCTAAATTGCCCATCCCTATCAACCCTGTATATAGAGGGGATAGGATTGATACTTGATGTGAAGACTCCTTCCCTCTCAAATGGTATTTTGACCTTCTACATCCATAAGTATAAGTCAAATTCATCAAATTGTGGCAATTTACACTTGTTTCCTTTATCAAAAAAATTTTTTTTTCATCTTCCTCTAGTCAAGTTCTGATCATTAAGTCATGGAGGCTAGGTCAAAT
>NW_006408608.1:1293684-1294776 GCF_000296735.1 Chrysochloris asiatica | reverse complement strand
ATTATTTCCCCTCTTTTACCCATTCAGACTATGCCTCTATCACTGTATCACAGAGCTCTGTTGTTCCAATGTTGAGCATACACCACTATTTATCTCTGTCTCATTTAGCCCATGAAAACCTGCCCCAGTATTCCCCTATCTACTTTGTTCTTCCATCCCCCTCCCCCTTCAGCAAATACATTTTTTAAGCAATATAAAAGGGGATAATACACATAGACCTCACCAGATAGGATATACTGAAATAAAATACACTACATCTATGGGAAGAAACTGTAGAAAAGTTCAATATCATCAGTCAAAACAAGGCCAGAGGGAGGCTGTGAAAGAGACCATCAATTGCTCATATACAAGTTCAGACTAAAGCTTAAGAAAATTAAAACAAGTCCACGAGAGTCAAAATATGACCTTGAACATATCCCAACTGGGAGTCCTGATGTGGTGCCATAGCATAAGCACTTGACTTCAAGGTCGGTTGAACCACAAGGTCAGTGGTTCAAACTCACCTGACACTCTAAAAAAAACCCATACAGTGTGGCTATGAGTTGGAACTGACTCGATGGCACTTAACAACAACAACAATATACCAACTGAATTTAGGGACCATTTCAAGAACAGATTTGATGCATTAGACACTAATGACTGAAGACCAGAAGAACTGTGGAATGACATCAAGAACATCATACAGGAGGAAAGCAAAAGATTGTTAAGAAGACAAGAAAGAAAGAAAAGACCAAAATGAATGTCAGAAATGGCCAGGGCCATAATTAATTAAGGAATTAAAATAAATAAATTGAGACATATTAGTGGAGGAATTAAAATAAATAAATGAGACATGGGGGAACCTGTGCATGAAGAATTCATTGTCTTTGCAAAGCAACAATGAAATACTTTCTTTTCTTTTTCTTTCTTTTTTTCTTTCTCTCTTTGGATGGCAGAGCCACAAAGAGTTGTTTTATTATTTTTTATGCACAGACCCCCTAGTTGAAAATTTTCTCTTGTTAAATAATTCTCTGAGTTATTCATGATTTTATTAGTATCTTTTTAACTTTAAATCTTAGACTCTCCTACACTTTAGTATATTTTTATTAAAAG
>NW_006408608.1:1283889-1292369 GCF_000296735.1 Chrysochloris asiatica | reverse complement strand
TGCAAAGACCTGGAGTTAGCATAAACAAAAGGAAAGAACACACTCAGCATTTCTCATGAAAGAACTGAAGACAAATTTTCCTCGACTTGTAATATTGAAGGATTCTATGGACAAAATATTGAATGATGCAGAAAGCATCCAAAGAAGATGGAGGGAATACACAGATGCACTGTACCAAAAAGAAATGGTTGGTGTTCAATCTTAGGTAGCATATGAGCAAGAACCAATGATACTAAAGAGAAAAGTCCAAGATTCATTGAAAGCATTGACAAAGAATAAGTCCCAAGAATTGTTGGAATACAAACTGAAATATTTCAACAAACTTATGCAGTACTAGAGGTACTCACTCATCTATGTCAAGAAATTTGGAAGATAGCTAACTGGAAAACTGATTGGAAGAGATCCATATTTGTGCCCAGTCCAAAGAGAGGTGACCCAACGGAATGCAGAAATCATAGGACAATATCATTAATATCACAAGCAGCTGCAACAGTACATCAACAAGGAAATACTAGAGGTTCAAGCTGGAATCAGGTGAGGATGTGGAACAAGGAGATTCATTGCTGACATCAGGTAAAACTTGGCTGAAAGCAGAGACTACTAGAAAGATGTTTATCTATGCTTTATTCCCTTTGCAAAGGATTTCGACTGTGTGGATCATGACAGGCTATGGACAACATTGCTAAAAGTAGGTATTCTAGAACACTTAATTGTGTCCATAAGGAACCTATACATAGATCAAAAGGCAGTCATCGAACAGGACAAGGGGATACTGAATGACTTAAAATCAGGAAAGGTGTGTACCAGGGTTATATTCTTTCACCATATTTAGTCAAACTGTATGCTGAGCACATAATCAGAGAAACTGGATTATAAGAAGACTGTGGCATCAGGATTGGAGGAAGACTTATTAACAACCTGTGACATGCATATGATAAAACCTGACTTGCTGAAAGCAAAGAGGACTTAAAATACTTTCTGATAAAGATCAAAGGCCACAGCCTTAAGTATGGATTGCACCTAAATGTAAAGAAAATAAAAATCTTCACAATGGGATCAATTAATAACATCATGATAAACAGAGAAAGTATTATAGTTGTCAAAGGCTTCATTTTGTTTGGTTCCACTATTAACACTCATTGAATCAGCACTCAAGAAATCAAAGAACGAATTGCAGTAGGTAAATCTTCTACAAAAGACATTGTTAAAATGTTCAAGAGCAAATATATCAGTTTGAGAATTAAGCCATGCTATTTTCAATAGCCTTATATGGATGTGACAGTTGAACAATGAATAAGGTAGGCCATTGAAGAATTGATGCATTTGAGTTTTTTGGTGTTGGAGAAGAATGTTAAAAGTACCAGAAGAACTAACTGCCAAAAGAACAAACAAATTTGTTTTGGAAGGGGTATAGCCAGAATGCTCCTTGAAAGCCAAAATGACAAGACTATGTCTCTCAAACTTCAGACGTGTTATCAGAAGGAACCAGTCCCTGGAGAAAGATATCATGTTTGGTAAAGTGGAGGGTCAGTGAAAAACAGGAAGACCTCCAATGAGATGGATTGGCACAGTGGCTGCAGCGATGGGCTCAAGGGTAGCAATGATTGTGAGGCTGATATACAACTGGGCAGTGTTTCCTTCTGTTGTTCATAGGGTCCTTATGAGTCAGAACGGACTCAATGGTACCTAACAACAACAATAGTATGTTTGTAGGAGTCCCTGAATGGTGAACAGGTTAAATGCTCAACTGGCAGCCAAATAGTTGACTGTTCAATGCTCCCTCTCCTCTTCTCAGAGCCATCTTAGAAAACAGATCTGGTGATCTGCTTCAGTAAAATCACAGCATTGAGAACCCTATGATAAGTTTCACTATGCACATATGGGGGCGCCATGAGTCAGCAGCCAGAGTGCTCCTTGGAGGCCTGGATGGCCAAACTTCATCTCTCATACTTCGGTCATATTGTCAGGAGGGACCAGTCACTGGAAAAGGATATCATGTTTGGTAAGGTGGAGGTTCAGAAAAAAAGAGGAAGACCCCCAACGAGATGGATTGGCCAAGTGGCAGCATCCATGAACTCAAGTGTGGCAACAGTAGTGAGGTTGGCCCAGGATCAGGCAGTGTTTCATTCTGCTGTGCATAAAGTCGCTATGGGTCAGTACCGACTCGATGGCACCTAACAACAACAACTGCAGTAACAGGAAATGTAATTGTAATGTTGCTCTATAGGCAGCAAGCATCCAATGAATGCTAGCTCTTTAACTCCACAGAGAATCCTGGGTCAGGTCCCAGTCTTAGTATGGCCCTGAAAGTATCCACTAAATGCCACTCAGCTGGTACAAAGTCATCAGGGGGTCCAAAGATCCAAGTCATCAGCAAGGGCATGATAGTCTCAAAGTCAACTTTCCATCTACCCTTCACCCTCCAGAAGCTGTGCTGACCTGCTGTCTCGCCTCCACTCCAACCCAGGTAACCACCAAGACCAGTCACACACCCAAGAGTCCTACAGAGCCTGCATGATGAATAAGAGGCCCAAAACATCTGCCCAACCTACAATTGAACTTCCTTCCCGGGGCCCATGGAGCCCAGCCTGGGAGTGACAATGAGTGTGATGGAGCTTGTATGGTCATTCTACAAGTACTTGTTGAGCACCTTCTGTATACCAGGTACCGTCCATGGCATTGGACATAGAACAAAGTCTCTTATGGAACTCCAATCCTAGGGGTGGGTATTAAATATAATATGATGTGATGTATAATATAGTAATAGGAAGTATTGACAGGTACAATGAAGAAAAATGGAATGGCCTCAAAGATGGAGAGTAAGGAGAGAATTTTTTAAAGAAAGATTGTAGGCATGTGGGAAAACAATAAAGCCATACAAACACTTCTATTCTTCCACTAAACATTTGCTCAGTAAAGTAATACACAAAACTAAATATTTCTAAATGAATGCAGAAACTGAATTCTTGGTTGTTGCTGGAGACCTCATGCTCAACAGAATAAAACATTGCCCAGGCCCTTGCCATCCCTGTGATTGGTCGTAGGTCTTTTCCTTGTAATGTACACAGTTCTCATTGGCTGATTTTCAGAATAGATTGTCAGACCTTTCTTCCTAGTCTATCGTAGTCTGGAAGTTCCTCTGAAACCTGATCATCATCACAGCACCCCACAAGCCTCCACTGACAGACGGCTGGTGACTGTGCCTGAAATGCATAGGCTGAGAATCGAACCTAGGTCTCCCACATGGAAAGTGAGACTGTTCTTGACAGAGAAATCTTTTGTTAAGCTGAGATTCACTTGATAAAATGTCCTTCCTTGGGAAGCTTCCTCAATGATAGCCAGTTGGGGAGGGGCTGGGCTCTGCCTTACCAAAACCAAGACAAAGCCATACATCTCCATTAGACCTCTGCTCCCTCACCTGTAGAATGGGGGTCAGAATCACTACCCAGCAGACTGGTTGGCAGGGTTGATTCACTGTGACTGTCCATATCAAAACCTCACACAGCCCTACCGCTTGCCAAGTAGTCTCTGTTCATTAAGCAACATTGCTCAGTGCCTGTTGGATACACTAGCCAGGATCTGGTGACTCTTCATCCCCACCTTTATGTCCTGGGTCCCAGGGGTACCTGCCCCTCTGCCAGCTGCCCCTGGGCTGGCGGATGTCCCTGGGGCAGAAAGGGCATGCGGCTCCTTTAAAGCAGGCCCCAGCTGGGCTGCCTGGATATTGGAGCCGGGGAAGAGATTAGGTGGTGGGAGGCATGGGGGCCCAAGCCAGATGCGCCTGAGCTGGGACTCGTTATGTATTCATGAGCTGTGAGGAAGAGAAATAAAAGGATTCATTATCGCCCAAACTGTTACTAATGACATGTACCTGGGCCCGAGCACCTCTGGAAATCTAATGCGACACACTCGGAGAGAAAATGTATTCCCGGGCCCAGTTCCACGGCCGATGGAAAATGTCCCCTCCCCACCCTTCCTCATTGCCATTCACTGGGGGCGACATTTACAATTCTTCTGCCATTATGTCCGACCAGGGCCTCTGAGCCTCTGTCACGACCTGCACATTAGCTTAAAATTGGAAATTCCACAGCGTGGCCATGGCCATGGCGTGGTCGGGGTGGGCTGGGATGCACACAGCGGGGCTCAGGAGCCGGGAGGCACACTGGACTGGGAGAGAAGGTGAGCAAAGAGCAGGAGGCCAGGGACAAGGAAAAGGATGGTACTGGTGATGTTCAGAGGTCTTGACACACCAAGCTCAGCCCTAGGGTGCCAATGCCCTGGAGTGTTCCAGGGTGATGACCCCCACCCCCCTTTTCATCTTTGTGCTCTCTCTCCCACCTGCTCCCTGCTCTGAATGCCCTTCCTTCTCTGACCATAGCCTGAGTCCTTTGTCTCCTACACAGGTTCGATAACAGTGAAAATAACAAACCATTCATCAAAGTCTTATCTGGCAAAGCACACCTGAACCAAGTTGTTGTTAAGTGCCATCGAGTTGGTTCTGACCCACAGCAACCCTGTATAGGGTTTCCAAACAGCGACTTAGTGAGGTTGAACTGCCCACGTTGCAGTTCAAACGGCTTTGCAGTCTGACACATTAACCCACCTGAACCAAGAGCATTGTATAGTTACTGTTTCAATTGATTGTCAGCATCATGCTATGGGATGGAGTCTCTTTGGATCCCTATTTTACAGATGATAAAACTGAGGCTTAGAGAGGTGAAGGGACTTCCCAAGGTTGCACAGCTAAGAAGGGGTAGATCTGGGATTTGAGCCTGGACTGAGACTCCAAATTCAAGGCTCAACTTCTCCAAGAAACCTCTCAAACAGGCTGGCCCTACAGTAATCAGACCCTTGGGACAAGCACCATTGGGTTGCCCTGGTACCTTCTTGGGAAGGTTGTAACTGCCAGTCCTGGTTGCTAAGAAGTTCCAGGGGTCAGACAACTTAACACCTGTATTTTCTACATCTTCCTATAGTATTTAGCACTCAGTAGGCACTTAACAACAACAACAACAAAAGGTGTACATTTACTCTCTGAATAGGGCAAACAGTTAATGTGTTTTGTTGTTAACTGAAAGGTTGAAGATTTGAGTCCACCCAAAAGTGCTTCAGAAGAAAGGTCTGGCAAGCTATTTTTTTTTTTTTTTAAACTAACCTTTGAAAAAAACACTGTGGAGCACACTTCTTCACTGACACACATGGGGTCACGATGAGTCAAAATCAACTCAATGGCAACTAGTTTTCCATGCGCAGTTAAGCCTGTGGAATGGACGTCTGTCCCATGGCTTCAAGGGCAGAGCTAGGATGGACTGGGAGAGACACTGGTAGAGCTTTTAGTAAGATGATGATAAAATATAATACTTTAAAGAAAATAATAAGGGTCTTTTTGGTATACATATGTCTGAAACCCAAATGTATTTGGGTTGTTTGCTATTTCTGGCAGCCTTAGCTTTGAGCGCTTCCCCCCCACCACCACCACTATCCCATAATGAGCTTGGCTCACCCAGGGCACAGAGCATCAGTGCCCCAGACCACAAGATTCCAAGCTCTTAGACATTCCGGCTGAAGATTCTATTTCCTAGACCTTCTGTGGCTACTGCTACTACTGCTAATTGCTGTCAAGTCAGTTCTGACTCATGGCAATCCTGTAAAGGGTTTCCAAGGCTGTACATCTTTCTAGGAGAAGAAAATTTTGTATTTCTTCCACGGAGCAGCTGGTGGGTTTGGACTATTGACCTTGAGGTTAGCAGTCCCACAACTAACCCACTACACTACGAGGGCTAGGAGCAGTCATATGACTAAGTGGTCATCAATGGGTTTGTGAGTAGAATTGATAACTAACCCTCTGGGCCATATCCTAAAAGGGAAAGACAGACACTTCTCTTGCCCTTTCTGCTTCCTGCTGGCTGGGTTGCAAATGAAATGTCAGGATCCACATTAGACACAAAGGAAGAAATTACATGTTGAGGATGCCATGGAGACCTGAGTTATTTACCTCTGGAATATTACTGGAATTGAAAAATAAACCAAAACTTACATAAATGATCAACATCCATCGAAAACTTCAAAATTCCATGTCATTATATTATTGGGTCCTTGTATTCTAGCAATTTAGACTGCACCCCAACTAATACACTCCCAAATAACAAAGGGCAGGCGGGAGTTTTGTATGTCATTTTCACTGCTGTAACACCAACATAGACCAGCAAGTGGGTGCTCAATAAATATTTGCTCAACAAATAAATAAATGAATGGTCTACATGACCGTTAAGAGTAATTGCTGAACCTGTAACAGTTGATTAAGTAATAAATTACCATCATTAGCATTTATTGAGAACTTACTAAGTTTAAAATGTGGTGCTGTAGAATAAGCAACAACTGCTAACAAGTTTGGTGATTCAAACCCACCAGCCTCTCCATGAAAATCCTATACAGGGTCGCTATGAGTAGGAACTTGACAAGGGCAATATGCATTAACATCTTCAATTCTCACAATCCTTTGAGTGAGCAACCATTCACATCCCCATTTTACAGATGAGGACATTGAGGCAACTTGTCTTAGTTCAGAGAGTTGGTAAGTGGTGGAGCCAGGCTGCACTCTAATCCTGGTGCCTTCTCTCATTAGACCCACCACTCATCTATCAGTTTGTCATACTGTGGTGGCTTGTATGTTGCTGTGATTCTGAAAGCTATGCTTCGGGGTCACTGGGGTAGAAGCTTTCATCTGAGCTTCCAGATGAAGACAGACTAGAAACAAGGAAAGACAGACTACTCTCAAATATTTAGTCACTGAACACCTTGTGAATAGCAGTGGAACACAGTCAGTTAGCGCCAGAATATTGAATATTGAAGAGCACCAGAATATTGTCAGTTATAGAGCCATAGATGAGCCTCTCGGTTTTGAAAGGCACTCAAAATGTGACAGGGGAAGAGTTGTCTCCTCAAAGTAGAGTTGACTGTGATGATGCAAATGGAGTAAAGCCCTCGGGACCTTCATTTGCTGAGGGGCACAACTCAAAATTAAGAGAAACAGCTGTGAATATTCATTAACAATCAGAACATGGACTATACAAAGCATGAATCTAGGTAAATTGAAAATTGTCAAAAATGAAATGGAACGTATAAACATTGATATCCTAGGCATTAGAGAACTGAAATAGACTGGTATTAGCCATTTTGAATCTGACAATCACGTGCTTTACTATTCCAGGAATGACAAAGTGAAGAGGATGTTGCATCCATCATCAAAAAGAACATATCAAGATCAGTGATGAGGTACAACGCTGTCTGTGATAGAAAAATATCCATACACCTACCAGGAAACCCATTAAAATATGACGATTATTCAAATTTATGAACCAGCCACTAAAGCCAAAGATGACGACATTAAGAATGGTACCAGCTTCTTCAGTCTGAAATTGATCACACATACAATTAAGATGTATTGATAATTACTGGAGATTGGAGTACAAAGGTTAGAAACAAAGAGGAAGGATCAGTAGTTGGAAAATATGGACTTGGTGATAGAAACCATGCTGGAGATCGCATAATAGAATTGTGCAAGACCAACGACCTTTTTAAACAACATAAAAGATGATTATACACATGGACCTCACCAGATGGAATACACAGAAATCAAATTGACTACATCTGTGGGAAGAGACAGTGGAAAAGCCAAAACAAGGCCAGGGGCAGATTGTGGAACAGACCATCAATTGTTCATGTGAAAATTCAGACTGAAGCTGAAGGAAATTAAAGAAAGTCCACGAGAGTCAAAATATGGTCTTGAATATATCCCATCTGAATTTAGAGATCATCCGAAGAATAGATTTGATGCATTAGATGCTAAAGACTGAAGACCAGAAGAGTTGTGGGATGACATCAAGAACATCATACAGGAGGAAAGCAAAAGGTCATTAAGAAGACAAAAAAGAAGAAAAAGTCCAAAATTGATGTCAGAAGAGACTTTGAAACTTGCTCCTGAGTAGAGATGGTAAAACAAAAGGAAGAAGTGAGGAGGTGCAAGAGCTGAACAGAAAATTTCAAAGGTCAGCTTGAGAAGACAAAGTCAATTATTATAATGAAATGTGCAAAGAGCTGAACTTAGAAAGCCAAAAGGGAACAACATGCTCAGCATTTCTCAAGCTGAGGGAACTGAAGAAAAAAATTCAAGACTTGACTTGAATTATTGAAGGATTCTATGGGCAAAATGTTGAATGATTCAGAAAGCATTCAAAGAAGATGGAAGGAATACAAAGAGTCACACTGCGCCAAAAAAAGAAAAAAAGAAAAGGGGAAAAAAAGGTCTGTTCTCAACCATTTCAAGACATGGCATATGAAGGAAGAAGTCTAAGGTGCATTGAAGGCATTGACAAAAAAACAAGGCACCAGGAATTGATGGAATAAAAATTGACATATTTCAACAAACGGATGTGGCACTGGAGGCACTCACTCACCTATGTCAAGAAATTTGGAAGACA
>NW_006408608.1:1276471-1283364 GCF_000296735.1 Chrysochloris asiatica | reverse complement strand
CAAGAATCTGGATTATATGAAGAAGAACATAGTATCAGTGTTGGAGGAAGAGTCATTAAAACCTGCTATATGGTGAAAGTGAAGAGGACTTAAAATACTTAATGATAAAGAGCAATGGCCACGCAGCCTTCATATGAGTTGTACATCATTGTAGAGAAAACAAGTTCCTCCCCACTGGACCAATAAATGACATCAAGATAAATGGAGAAAAGATTGAAGTTGTAGAAGACTTCATTTTGTTCTGTTCAACCATCAACACTTATGGAAGCAGCAGTTGAGAAATTAAATGATGTATTTCATTGGACAAATCTGCTGCATAAGACCTCTTGAAAGTGTTGAAGAGTAAAGATGTCAGTTTGAGGACTAACGTGCACCTGGTTCAAGCCATGATATTTTCAGTACCTCATATGCATATGAAAGTTGAACAGTAAATAAGGAAGGCCATAGAAGAATTGATGCATTTGAGTTATGGTGTTGGAGGAGAATAATGGAAGTACCATGGACTGCCAAAAGAACAAACATCTGTATTGGAAGAAGTACAGCCAGCATGCTCCTTGGAAGTTAGGATGGCCAGACTTTGTCACTCCTACTTTGGACATATTGTCAGAAGGGACCAGTTCCTGGAGAAGGATATCATGTTTGGTAAAGCGGAGGGTCGTAGAAAAAGGAGAAGACCCCAATGAGGTGGATTGACACAGTGGCAGCCGCAACAGGCTCAAACATAACAAACAATTGTGAGGTTGCTGCAGGACCAGGCAGTGTTTCATTCTGTTGTGCAGAGAGTTGCTATGAGTCAGTACCGCCACCTAACAACAACAACAACTCCCATTAGACACAGGTCGGCCGTTAAAACCCACCATCCACTCCTTGGAAATTCTATATAGGGTAACTACGAGTCAGAACCTATTCGACGTCACTTAACAACAACAACTCCCATTAGACACAGGTCGGCCGTTAAAACCCACCATCCACTCCTTGGAAATTCTATATAGGGTAACTACGAGTCAGAACCTATTCGACGTCACTTAACAACAACAACTCCCATTAGAGAAAAAAATGAGCAAATGGGTGAGTGAAAGGGTAACTCTATAATTTCATTCATTCATTTATTCAACCAGTGTTTTGTCAAGTGCATTAAGTCAGGTCCAATTCATAGTGACGCTGTGTACTGTTTCCAAAGAGCATCTGATGGTTCAAAACGACCTTGCAGTCCAATACTCATCCTACAGTGCCACACAAGATCTGGGAATTCATCAGCAAACAAGACAAACAGAAATCCATGCCTACAGCACTTACATTCTACTTGGGAAAAACAGATAATAAACAAGGTAAAATACAATATTACTGTAGAATTCAAGAAGCTCAAGAACAGGCAAAAATAATCAATGGTGATAGAAATCAGAATGGAGGAAGGATTGCCTGGAATGGGGAGAAAGGGGATTTCTGGGATGATGGAGGGGCTATACATCTTGATTGGGGAAATGGGTTAACATGGGTGTAGATAGTAGTCAAAACTTATCAAGCTGGACTTTTACTGTATATAAATTCAACCTCATTAAAGAGCAAATTGAGGGACCCTGGTGGCACCGTGGTTAAAGCACTTGACTGTTAACCAAAAAGTTGGTAGTTCAAACCTGCTGGTTGCTCCATGAGAGAAAGATGAGGTAGTCTGCATATGTAAAGATTTACAGTCTTGGAAATCCTAGTGGCAGATCTACTGTGTCCTATTGGGTCATTAGGAGTCAGAATCAACTCAACAGCAGTGAGATTGGTTGGTTTTGGAAAGAGTAAATGATATACATACACATTTGTACCCATTCTAATGAAAGGTGATCCAACAGAGTGCAGAAATTATAGAACAATGTCATTAACATCACATGCAAGTAAAATTTTGATGAAGATAATTCAAAAACATTTGTAAGTCCATCAACAGAGAGCTGCCAAAAAATCTAGCCAGATTCAGAAGAGGACATAGAACAAGGGATACCATTGCTGATGTCAGATGGAACTTGACTAAAAGCAGAGAATACCAGAAAAATATTAATCTGTGTTTTATAGACATTGCAAAGATATTTGACTGTGTGGATCATAACAAGTCAGGGATAACATTGCACAGAATGGAAATTCCAGAACATTTCATTGTGTTCATGGGGAAACTACATAGATCGAGAAGCAGTCATTAAAACATAACAAGATTTTAAACTGAATGGTTTAAAATCATGAAAGGTGTGTGTCAAGGTTGTATCCTTTCACTATACTTATTCAGTCTGTGTGCTGACAAAATAATATGAGAAGCTGGATTCTATAAAGAATGTGCCAAGAGAATTGGAAGAAAGCTCATTCACCACCTGCTCTATGTAGGTGAAACAGCCTTGCTCACTGAAAGTGAAGAGGACAAAGACTACAGTTTTCAGTATGGGTTACATCTCAACATAAAGATAACAAGAATCCTCTCCAATAAACAACATCATGATAAATGGAGAAAATATTGCCCTTGTCAAGGTTTCACTTTACTTGGATTCACAATCAATGCTCATGGAAGCCACAGTCAAGAAATCAAATAACGTAGCACATTGGGCAAATCTGCAGCAAAAGACCTCTTTAAAGTGTCAGAAAGCAAAGATGTGCATGACCCAAACCATGGTGTTTTCAATCTACCTGTTGAAGTTGGGCAAAGAGTAAGGGAGATTGAAGAACTGAAGTCTTTAAAATATGGTGTTGACAAAGAATATTGAATATACTATGTCATTGTTGTTAAGTGCTGTCAGCTCGGTTCTGACTCATAAGGACTCTGTATAGGGCTTCCGAGGAGCAGTTGGTGAAAAAAAGAAAAAAAGAACAATCTGTGTTGAAAACAACACAGCCAAAATGCTCCTTGGGAGCATGGATGACAAGACTGTGTCTCAAGTACTTTGGCCATCACAGGGAACCAGTCCCTGGAAAAGGACATCATATTTGGTAAAATAGGGTTGGCATTAAAAAAAAAAAAAAAAAAGAGGAAGATCCTTAATGAGGTGGACTGACACAATGACTACAACAAAGGACTCAAACCTAGCAACAATTGTGAGATGGTGCAGGACCAGGCAATGTTTCACTGTGTACATAGTGTCACTAAGAGTAGGAAGTGACTCGATAATGCCTAACAGCAACAATATATAGACACTTGATGCTAAATGTTAAAATGAAAAAAAGGAGGAAAGAAGGAATTGGCATTTTACATAGAATAATCTGAGAGAAACCACCACTCCTCTGTCAGTTTGTCATACTGTGGTGGCTTGCGAGTTGCTATGATTTTGGAAGCTATGCCACAATATATTCTAAATACGAGCAGCGTCACCAATGGTGGACAGGTTTCAGATGAGCTTCCAGATGAAGACAGATTAAGAAGAAGGAGTGATGAACTACTTCTGAATACTTAGTCACTGAAAACCTTAAGAGTAAAAGAGAAACACTGTCAGATAGAGTGCTGGAAAAAGAGCCCCTCAGGTTGGAAGGCACTCAAAATGCAAATGGGGAAGAGCTGCCTCCTCAAAGTAGCGTTGACCATGATGATGCCAATGGAGTAAAGCCCGTAGGAATAAAGCCCGTGGGACCTTCATTTGCTGATGGGTCACAACTCAAAATGAAGAGAAACAGCTGTAAACATCTATTAATAATCAAAACATGGAATTTACAAAGTATGAATCTAGGAAAATTGGAAACTGTCAAAAATTAAATGGAACACATAAACACCGATGTTTTAGACATTAGTGAGCTGAAATGAACTAGTATTGGCCATTTTGAATCTGACAATCACATGGTTTAATATGCCGGATATGACAAATTGAAGAGGAATGGCATTGTATTCATTGTCAAAAAGAACATATCCAGATCGGTCATGAGGTACAATGCTGTGTATGACAGGATAATATCCATGCGCCTACAAGGAAGCCCAGTTATTACCACTATTATTCAAATGTATGCACCAACCACTAAAGCCAGCGAGGATGAAATAGAAGAATTCTACCAGCTTCTTCAATCTGAAATTGATCACACATGCAATCAAGATGTATTGAGCATTACTGGCGATTAGAATGAAAAGGTTAGGGAAAAGAGGAAAGATCAGTTGTTGGAAAATATGCCCTTAGTGATATAGATGATGCTGGAGATAGCAATATAGAATTCTCAAAATCAATGATTTGTTCATTTCAAATTATCTTCTTTAGACAGCATAAGAGACAATTATATACATGGACCTCACCAGATGGAATGCACAAAAATCAAATTGACTACATCTGTGGAAAGAGATGATGGAAAAGGTCCGTATCATCAGTCCAAACAAGGCCAGGGGCAGATTGTAAAACAGACCATCAATTGCTCATGTGCAAATTCAAACTGAAGCTGAAGAAAATGAAAACAAGTCCACGAGAGCCACAATATGACCTTGAATACATCCCACCTGAATTTAGAGATTATCTGAAGAGAACCAAAGAACGAACAGCACCGCCAAAAAGATAACATAATGACAGTAATCAATTCATACTTATCAATAATTACATTGAATGTCAATGGATTGAATGCACCAGTGAAGAGACAAAGAGTGGCAGAATGGATAAGAAAACAAGATCCATCAATATGCTGCCTGCAAGAGACACACCTTACACACAAAGACAAAAACAGACTAAAAGTTAAAGGATGGAAAAAAATGTACCAAGCCAACTGCAACAATAAACAAGCAGGTGTGGCAATACTAATCTCCAAAAAAGTAGACTTTAAGATAAAAACCAACGTAAGAGACAAAGAAGGACACTATCTCATGATCAAAGGGTCAATTGAGCAAGACGACATAACCATAATAAACATTGTTGTTGTTGTTGTTGTTGTTGTTAAGTGCCGTCGAGTCGGTTCCAACCCATAGCAACCCTGTACAGAGTTTCCAAGGGTGTAAATCTTTACAGGAGTAGAAAGCCTCATCTTTCTCCCGCGGAGCAACTGGTAGTTTCGAACCACTGACCTTAAGGTTCGCAGCCCGATTCGTAATCACTACGCTACCAGAGCTCCTACATATACACTCCCAATGAAAGAGCATCAAGATACATGAAGCAAACCTTAATGGAATTGAAGAAAGAAATAGATAAATCCATAATTGTAGTGGGAGATTTCAACACACCACTGTCGAAAAGGGATAGAACAACCAGAAAAAAACTCGACAATGCTACAGAGGAACTTAACAGCACAATCAACCAACTTGACCTCATAGATGTATACAGAGCATTCTATCCAACAACGGCACAATACACATTTTTCTCCAGTACACATAGAACATTTTCCAGAATTGACCACGTGTTCTGTAACAAAGCAAGCCTCCATAAATTCACAATCATCAAAATTCTACAGAGCATCTTCTCAGACCATAACGCTATAAAACTAGAAATCAACAATGTTGTTGTTGTTGTTAAGTGCCGTAGAGTCGGTTCCAACCCAGAGCGACCCTGATCAGGGTTTCCAAGGCTGTAAATCTTTACGGGAGCAGAAAGCCTCATCTTTCTCCCACGGAGCAGCTGGTATTTTCGAACTGCTTACCTCGCGGTTCGCAGCCCGATTCATAACCTCTACAATACCAGAGCTCCTAGAAATCAACAATAAAAAGACCAAAACAATAAAGTCAAATACATGGAAACAGAACAACACCCTGCTGAAAAGCGACTGGGTAAAAGAGGAAATTAAACGTGAATTCACAAAGTTCCTAGAAACAAACGAGAATGAAAACACAACATACCAAAATCTTTGGGACACGGCAAAAGCAATCCTGAGAGGACAATTTATTGTGATAAATACACACATCCAAAAAGAGGAAAGAGTCAAAATCTACACATTAACACAGTATCTTCAACAATTAGAAGCAGACCAGCAGAGGGTAACTACAGTCACCAAAAAAAGGGAAATGATAAAGATAAGAGCAGAAATAAATGAGAGGGAAAACTGAAAAACTATAGAAAGAATCAACAGGACAAGAAGCTGGTTCTTTGAAAGGATTAATAAAATTTACAAACCATTGGCAAAACTTACTAAAGAAAAGAGGGAGAGGACACAAATAAATTGCATTAGAAACCACATAGGTGAAGTCACAACAGAACCAAATAAAATCAAAAAGATAATAACAGAATACTACAAAGAGCTGTACTCCAACAAAAACAAAAATTTGGATGAGATGGATACATTTCTAGAAAAACACAACCTACCTAAACTTACTCAGACTGAAGTAGAAAATTTGAACAAACCCATAACAAAAGAAGAAATTGACCAGGTCATCAAAAAACTCCCAACCAACAAAAGCCCAGGCCCAGATGGCTTCACGGCTGAGTTATACCAAACATTCAGAGAAGAACTGTCACCAATTCTACTCAAATTGTTTCAGAACATAGAAGAGGATGGAAAACTCCCTAATACTGTTTATGAAGCAAGCATAACCCCATACCAAAACAAGGGAAGGACATCACTAAGAAAGAAAATTATAGACCAATATCCCTCATGAACATAGATGCAAAAATTCTCAACAGAATCCAACAGCACATCAAAAAAATAATACATCATTACCAAGTGAGTTTCATAAAAGGGATGCAAGGATGGTTCAACATCAGGAAAACAATCAGCATAATCCAGCATATAAATAGAGATTATCTGAAGAACATATTTGATACATTAACACTAAAGACCAAAAACCAGAAGAGTTGTGGGATGACATCAAGAACATCATATAGGAAGAAAGCAAAAATTCATTTAGAAGAAAAGAAATAAGGAAAAGATCAAAATGGATGTCAGAAAAGACACTGAAACTTGCTCTCTAGTGTAGAGACGCCAAAGCAAATGGAAGAAATGGGGAGGTCCAAGAGCTGAACAGAAAATGTCAAAGG
>NW_006408608.1:1254975-1267831 GCF_000296735.1 Chrysochloris asiatica | reverse complement strand
GCTCCTCAGAAACCCTATACAGGGTTGTTATGGGTCAGAACTGACTCAATGGCACTTAACAACAACAACAACAATCTCCCATTTGGACTCCTGGTGTGGTCCTGTAGGATCAGCACTGGACTGTGAACCACAAGGTTTGCAGTTCAAACCCACCAGCTGCTCTTTGGAAACACTATATATAGGGTCACTATGAGTCAGAACCGACTCGACGGCACTTAACAACAACAACAATGAGTCAGAACAGACTCAGCAGCACTTAACAACAAACAACAAACCTCCCACTGTCAGATGAAGAAGCTGAAATGCGGAAGTTTAAACAGCACACCAAAGGCCATTCAGTAGTAGGTGCTGGCGCTAGATGCTAACCCAGGCAGTCTGGCTCTGAACCTGTTCCCTTAACCCCCAGGGTTCCATTGCCTCTCACCAACCAATCAGATCTCAGCTCAATGCACACCTCAGACAAGACAGGCAGGCGTCTCTGGGCCTATCAACGGTGCTAATAACCGTCCAACAAAGACTATGCAGAACAAAGGCAAGGCGGTGCTCCCTGGGAGTGTCAGCAGATGCTTCCTACTTTATCCATAAACTTCTTAATATGTGTTTTGATGTTTTGTCTGATCTTGTCTGTTTCAAATTAGAAAGGAACTTCCCCAGAACAAACACTAGGCCTTCTTCCTCTACCCCTCAGGCTTAATTTCCCCAGGGCAGATGCTCTGCCTCCTTCAGCAGATTTACTGTTTGTCCAGAGCTGCAGTTTCGATCTCTCCCTTCAGAGAGGCAGTTCCCTAAGGTAAGTGATACCTGGTAGCAGTTATGCATCGTGGAGGCAGTTCTGACTCATAGCGACCCTGTATATGGCTTCTGAGACTGTAAATCTTTTCAGGAGCAGAAAGCCTCATCTTTCTTCTGTGGAGCAGCTACTGTCTTTGTGGTTGGCATTTGAACTACTGTCTTTGTGGTTGGCAGCTCAACTCATAACCCACTAGGGTACCAGAGCTCTGTACCTCATAAATTTGAAGTTATCCCAATGGTAAGTGCTATGTCTCCTCCTTCAAACTTAAGTTCTATGCCTCTTCCTTCAAACTTAAGTTCTATGCCTCTTCCTTCAGACAGGGAGCTCTTGGAAACAGAGGCTGATTCTCCTCATCATTCTGGGGACTTCCTGGGGTGAGAAGAGGAGGGGAGCTCTGGGTGCCAATGCAAGTTTGCACCTGTCTGTCCTTAATTCCCCAAATTCCCACCTGAGACAGCCCTTCATAGAGTCATGTGGTCCACTGCCCCAGAGGCCTTGCCTGTTGATGACCTTCTCCAGTCACCTTGGAGAAATGAAATACCCTTCCCCAAATTGCTACAATTGTTGGCAGAGTGTAGAGCTGGGGCTCTGGCTGCAGAGGCTGAGCATTAATTAAATTAGCATGACGGCATGTGAAGCTGGGGCCCCTGCCTGCCAACAGACTTCCAGCCGGATGTTCACACCTCTGTCAGAGCCCCCAGCCCCCATTTCCACACCTGTGCAGTCATCCCGGCTTCCGCTTACCCGGATGAGTGAGCTCAGCCTCAGCAGGCTGGGGATGAGAATTGTATTGGATTGAATTGAATACCCCTCAGAGTAAACCCTATACCATTTAGGAAGAGGGTTTCTAGGTTATGGTAATGAGGTTGTATCAGTGTAAGGTGTATCTTCAACCTAGCCACCTTTGAGATATAAAAACAGCAGATGGAACAGAGAGAAGCAAGTATATATAGGGAGACAGATATCACATGGAGATAGGTCACCAAGGAATCTCCAAAAAACTGAGGATACTTGGGTACCAGAAGCTGAAACAAGAAGCTATCCTCAAGATAACAGACAGCCTCCCCCTAAGTCGATGCCCTGAATGGGGACTTCTAACCTCCTAAACTGGAGTCTTGGTGTGGCGCTGTGGGCTAATGCGCTGGATTGCAAAGTCGGTTTGAACCGCAAGGTCAGCAGTTCAAGCTCACCAGTCATTCCTCAGAAACCCTGTCCAGGGTCACTATTAGTAGGAACCAACTTGATGGCACTTAACAACAACAAACAAGAACTGGAGTGCTAACCAAGGTTGGTGGTTCAAATTCACCCGCTACTCCTTAGAAGTTCTAAGTTGGAACCAACTCGACGGCACTTAACCACAACAACCAAGAGCTCTGGTGGCAAAGTGGATTAAGTGTTGGACTGTTTACTGCAAGGTCAGTGATTCAAACCTACCAGCCGCTCTGGAGAAGAAAGATGAGGGTATCTGCTCCTATAAAGACTCTGTCTCATTGTTATCAGAACTGATTGTGAGGGTTGCAAATGTAAAGGTAGGCTTTTTTAGCAAGGAGGGGAGTGATTAACTTTGCAGTCTAGGAGTGGAGGTCCATGGGACAAGAGCAGAGAGCAGGACCCTACCCAAAGAAGTAGCGACACCAGAGATGGAGGGAGAGACAATGAGGTGGAGACAATGAGCTGGGGACTTTAGACACAGAAAGGGAGAGAGGGACTGTGTGCTGATGACCGGGGGGCAGGCTTGCAGGGTATATACCCTTTGGTTGGTTGATGATGCATGGAGGGGGTTGGAACCATGGCAATGAAACAATATACGATAGGATGAATGTAAAACTAATGTTCTCCCATGTAAACTATCACATAACTCACAATAAAACATTTAAAACAAAACAAAACTCTGTCTCGGAAACCCTAAGGAGCAGCTCCCCTCTGTCCTACAGAGTGGCTGTGAGTCAGAATCGACTTGATGGCTATGGCAGTAAGTAACCTCCTAAACTGCAAGAAAATAAGTTTTCTGTTCCAGAAGCATTAAGAAATGGAGACATTAAGACCTGGTTCCAGAGGGGAAGGCCTTTGCCCAAAGCCACTTAGCAAGTGATGACAGAGTCACTCTTGGTCCCAAACTCTGCTGTTCCCTTTGCCTGGAATGCTCTCCCCCTAGATCTTTGCTTGGCTCCCTCCTTCTTATCCTTCAGGTCTCAGCTCAAATGCCACCTTCCCTGGTCAGATCATCTTGAGCACAATCCAGCCTTCCCTGGCTGTTTCCATTCCTTTTCTGCTTTATTTTCCAAGTGCATTGGTCCCCAGCTGACAGGTTGCCTCCACTCTAGACTGTCAGCTTGGAACAAAGCCAGTTTGTTCCAAGTCTCTCTTGACCAGCACCTGGTGATTAGTTGTTTTACTAAATCTTGGTGGAAGAAGTGAGTGAGGGTCCATGAAGACCCCCCAGCCTGTGAGTTGGGGCTCTGTTTCTGTGATGATAGGAGGAGGGACCAACACTGTGGACTGCACCTTTCCTACAGTCCACAATAGCTGCAGCTGCCCCTGATTCAGTCCCAGTTAACAGTGAAGGCTTCCTTTCAGCCCTCAGTATCCATTTGTTGCATCAGATCTTAGTTTGGAAGTTTGACTGGTGGCCAAGAAGGTGGTCAGTCTCCAGAGAGGGAGATGTGGAGCACAAGCTTAAGATGGGTTAGGAGCTTTGTGACCATCAGAAAGGCCATGGTGCAGGGGAACAGGTGGGGTCCCCTAGGAATGCCTCTGCCATCTGTCACAGAGCCAGGAACTCACTCAACCTTGCCGTTTTCACACTAACTCTGGTTTTGCCGTGAACATACTGTATAACCTTGGGCTAATTACTTGTCTTCTCAAGACCTCAGAGTGAGGGGCTGGACTCTTTAGGGCCTCCCAGTTTAGGGATTTGATGTGCCATCAGGATGAGGTCCACACACTGCCTGAACTCCCTGCTTCCTTTCTACCCCTTTCTAAACAAGTTGTTGTTGTTGTTATATGCTGTCAAGTCAGTTCTGACTCATAGCAACCCTGTCTAGAGTTTCCAAGGAGCTACTCGTAGGTTCGAACCACAGACCTTGAGGTTCAAACCGGCCTTTCAGTCCAGTGCATTATCCTGCAATGGCACAATAGATTACCCAAATCATCCTGGATCCCCTGTCACCCTCTGTTGCCTCATCTTTCTTGACACTTGCCACCAACCCACCCAGGTGCCATCTGCCCACGATGCCTCCCTTTTTTCCCCTCTGCTCCCCCACTTAGAGTGTCCCCTCCTTTCCTCTCCTGTTGAGTGCCTCCTTATCTGTCACCTGTAGTCTTTCTGGGATGTCTTCCTCCTGGCCCCCAAACCAGACATCCAAACCCACTGATGGCAATAGAGCCGATTGTGACTCACAGTGACACCAGGGACAGAGTGGAACTGCTCCACATGGTTTCTGAGGTTGGATATCTTGACAGAAACAGACTGCCACATCTTTCTTCCACAGAGCAGCTAATGGGTTTGAACAACTGACCTTTCTGTTAGCAGCCCAACACTTAACCCACGGTATCACCAGGACTCCTTCTTGGCCCCCAGCTGGGAACAAATAGAATCTCTCCCTACTCTGCACCCCACAGCCCTTTCTGTCATCATTCACACACACCCATGATGCTTATCACATTGTTCCTGACTGGGTTATTTAAATATTTATACTCACCAGGATGCATCACAATCATTACATTATTATCTCTGTGTCCCTTGTATCTAGCAAAGGTCCTGACAGATAGCAACAATAAGAGAAAACCTTGATTTATTGAGCATCTACTGTGTGCCAGACACTATGCTGAGCTCTTTATGTGACTATTTCATTTAACCCTCACAATAATTTTATGAGGAGGAGAAGGTTCCTTAGTATATGCCCAATGTACCATGAGAGTGCTGGTACCACTGTAGGGTAAGCCTTGCACTGCTAACCACAAGGTCATCAGTTCAAACCTACCAGCTGCTCCTCAGGAAAACAATGAGGCTTTATGCTCCTGTAAAGATTTACAGTCTCAGAAACCCTATACAGGGTCACTATAAGCCAGATCTGACTCAACAGCATCTAACAACAACATTGTACAAAGGAGGAAAGTGGAGTTCAGAGAAGTTAATAACTTCCCTAAGGTCACACAGCAAGTGGATAGCAGGGCCAAGATTTGACCCTTAAAAATCTGGTCCCCAATATAGTCTCCTTTTGAGAGTGTTATATGCTTAACCATGGTTAAGAGGCGTTGGTTGTTGCTTAAAAAGTTACAGAAAAATCAGGGACAGAAGAGCAATGCAATCCCTCCCCTCCCCACCCCCACCCTGCATAGGAGTGTCTGGTATCAAAGCCTGGAGGATAGTCCATGCCTTTGGTACAGAAGCTCCACTTCTGGCCATCTGTTCTAAGGGAGAGACGTGAGTTATGCACAATGATGTTCATCGTAGCATCATTTATAAGCAGAGGATGGTGGAATTAGGATGGTGGAGGGCTATGCAGTCATCACAAATCATACGTATGGAGAGTTGGCAATCAAATCAGCAGCAAGGGCTGGAGCTGAGTGTCTGTTGTCATCATTAGGGGTCATTGAATCTGTTCTGTTTAACATTAGGTGGGAAAGATCACGATTCAAGATGGCAGATCACTAGCCATTGTTGGGTACCTTTGAGCCTGTTTCCCATCAGAAATGGACTCTGATAAGAGGTCCGGTTTCTCATCATTCACTTCAGCATTTGGTATTATCGCTACTTCCCTTTTTGTTGCTGTTGTTAGGGGCCATGGAGTTGACTTCAACTCATAGCAACACCATGTGACAGAGTAGAACTGCCCCCATGGGGTTTTCTAGGGTATAATCTTGCCAGGTTCCTTCTCTCAGGGAGCTAATGGGTGAGTTCGAACCGCCAACCTTTCAGAGATCTCTGTGGTGATGGAATGGAGATCTGTATGTTGATTGTGGCAATGGTAACACCAATCTAGACATGTGATAAAATGAACTAAACACACACACATTGTACATCCACTTTCTGGTTTTGATATTGTTATAGCTACACATTATGTGGACTCCTGGTGTGGCATTGTAGGATCAGCACTGGATTGTGAACCACAAGGTATGCAGTACAAACCCAGCAGTTGTTCCTCGAAAACTCTATACAGGGTCGCTCTGAGTCAGAACCGACTCAACGGCACTCAACACACACACACACGTATTATGTAACTGCCTGGGGCAACTGAGTGGAGGGTACACAGGATCTTTCTGTACTATCTTTGCAACTTTATGTGAATCTAAAAATGTTCAACATAAAAAGTCTGTTGGTTTTGTTTTAAAGCAGAAATCAAAATTTTAATACCTAGCATGAGTCTAATAATGGGATAATTGTTATGGGGAGCAGAAAACACTCTTCCATAATAACAATGTGCTAAATTTTTTGAGGAGTCCTGGTCTGGCACTGTCGGATAATGCACTAGACCACAAGGTCAGTTTGAACCATGAGGTTGGTGGTTCAAGTCCACCAGCCGCTCCTTGGAAATCCTATACAGGGTCACTATGAGTCAGAACCGATTTGACAGTGCTTAACAAAACAACAAACTTGCTGAAGGAGTCCTGGCATGGCTCTGTATGATCAGCACCGCATTGCTAACCAAAAGGTCAGCAGTGTAAACCTACCAGCTCTTCCCTGGAAACTCTATACAGGGTCACTATGAGTTGGAATCGACTGTTGTTGTTATGTGCCGTGGAGTCGGTTCTGACTCATAGTGACCCTGTACAGGGTTTCCAAGGCTGTAAATCTTTACGGGAGCAGAACGCCTCAACTTTCTCCCGCGGAACAGCTGGTAGTTTCGAACTGCCGACCTTGAGGTTCACAGCTTGATTTGTAACCACTATGCTACCAGAGCTGGAATTGACTAGCCAGCACTTACCAACAACAAATTTATCAAAAGGATCCCTGGTAGAGCAGTGCTTATGTACTCACTGCTAACTGAAAGTTCAGTAGTTCAAACCCACCAGGCGCTCCTTAAGAGAAAGATGTGACAGTCTGCATCCATAAAAATTATAACGTTGGGGCCCTTCACCCTGCTTTATAGGGTCACTATGGGTCAGAATCCACTTGATGGCAAATAGGTTTCATGTTTTGAGAAGTCCATGGTTGGTACAAATACTTAATGTGATTGACGCATAACAGAAAAGTTGTCGATCGAAGTCTACCTAGAGACACCTCAGGAGAAAAGCTTGGCGATCTATTTCCAATTATCAGTCATTGAAATACCTGTGGAGCACAGTTCTGCTCTGACACATAGGGTTACCTTGAGTAGGAATCAACTAAACAGCATCTGCTATCTTTTGTTTCTTCATCTTGAGCTATAACCACACGTGCTATGAAGGCACTTTTCAAACATCATCTTAATTTATTCCCACAATCTTTCATGATGTCGAAAGGGACTCTTCGATCCATCTTACAAAAGAGGGGACAGAGTCTCCAGGGGTTCAGGTCTGTCTCTGAGCAAGGGTTTGAACCCAGAAGGTTTGGCTTTCCACTCGTCCCCACAGCCTCCACTGTCACAACGTCTACCCTTGGGTTGTGGTATTTACTTGCTTCTTTATACATCTCTACATTTGTACTAATGAGCATGTCTTACTGTAATAATCAGAAGAAAAAATAAACAAACACTAGACAGTGTTCCTTGGTGGGTTGCCTGTTTGTTCTGGAGCCTGTGGTACCACAAGTCTACAATTTCTCCAACTTAAGGACTCTCTATCCTGGCTGCCTCTGAGATGAGACCCGCCTTCAGGGCATCCTGCCCTGCGTCCCACCCACCCTTCCCCAGGACTACCCTAGTGAGAGTCTGTAGTCAGAGGACTGAGTCTGCATTTTGACAGCTACGAGTTCTTGGGCAGTGTCCCAAACCTGGGAGCCTCAGTTTCCTCATCTGCAAAATGGGAACTAGTAATACTTCGCATTTTGTTGTGACGTTCAAATGAAATGTAAGACTTGCCGTACTTACTGAGTACCTACTATGTGAGGAGTCCCTGGAGAGTACAAATGGTTAAGTGCTTGGCTACTACTAACTGAAAGGTCATGGGTTTGAATCCACCCCCAGCCTGGCAATCAACTTCTGAAGAGTCAGTATGCAAACCCTATGGAGCACAGTTCTACTCCAACACACACCGGGTCTGAACTGGCTTGGCAGCAACTGACAGACACCACCCACTATTTGAGATCGCCATTTGAAAAGTGGAATACAGGCTTCAGAAACTGCTTCCAATCCCGCCCGGAAGGAGCTGGGATAGAAATAGCTAAGTCCACACCGTCACGGGGTGTTGTTGTTGTTGTTATTGTCTCTGTCTAGCTGGCTACAGCTCTGTTGAGCCAGACGGGTGGAACCGGGCCTCCCTGGGAATGGCAGCCCCCAAACGACTAAGGGGAATGCACCACAGTCTGCAAGGCCAGAAGACCCCGAAAGACCCCACTGCGCCTGTCGGTCTTCCACACCCAGAATCGATTTTCAAGGGTGTTTCCCAGAAGCGGTCTGGCCGCTCTGGTGTCCTGGTGCCGTTATTCATCTCGCCCTGGCCACCGCTGGCTGCTGCCCCACCAGGCCCTCTACCCCTCGCTGCCTCCACCATGACCAAAATGGGCGGAGGTCGGGGTCAGCCGGGGCGGGACTGGTTCCCGTAAATGCTCCCACAGTTGCGGCCCTGGATGCTAACTCCATCCTCTTTCCCCCCACTCCCACCCCCACCATCTCGGCCATCACCAGCTGAGGGCTTGGCAAGTCTGGGCCAGGAATGCCACACTTGGGCCAGGGCAGCCTTTCCCAGGCTGGGGGCTTAGAGGAGAGGGGTCTAGGCCAAGCATTGGGAGGGGGACTTCCTGTGTCTGAGGGAAGAGGGGGCTGCTGCCAGCTTCCCATGCCCATCCCAACTTGCAGATGTTCCAGGGAATGAGTGCTCAGGGGAAATGCAAGGATTAAGGCCGGCAGTGGGAGAGGCCTGGAGGGGTGGCAGGGGACAGTGGAAATTGCTGAGGACTGAGCCCACAGAAGCTGCCTCTGTCACTGCCCTGCTGTGCAACCCTAAGAATCTCAGGCACCTTCTCTGGGCCTCAGCGCCTCCATCTGTAGTGCAAGACAGATAAACAGAGTGATTTACTTCACCAATGTTTACTGTGCTCCTACCATGTGCCGGGCCCTGGGCTAGACCTCTATCCCTGCCCTCATAGAGCTGATGGGGAGGGGGGAGTGGAGACAACACACCAAACTCAATACACCCATTGCTGTCACGTTGATTCTGATTCCCTGCCACCCTGAAAGGCAGAGTGGAACTGTCCCTAGGACTCCCTCACCTTCATGGAAGCAGACCGTCTCATATTTCTCCAAAAGAGCAGCTAGTGGGTTCAAACCACTGGCCTTGCAATTAGCAGCCCAATGGTCAACCCACTGTGTCACTAGGGTTCCTTTTGGACAACACATAAATGGTTTGAGTCAGAAATGTAAACTGAGCAGTGGAGGGGTATGGGGGAAAGGGCCAGGTACTAAAGAGTGAGTAACAGGATGCGACCTCCCTGGGGTATGAAGGAGGGCTTCCTAGAGGAAGTAAAGGTCTAGGTGACTAGGAGTGGGCCCAGTGTCTCAGGGGATGGCAGAGGAGAGGCAACGCATGATGCAGCGAGAGACAGGAGAGCCAGGGGAAGCTGGTGTGTGGGGAGGATGAAGAAGCTCTGGGAAGGAGCTGCATCTTTCTCTCAAAAACAACCAAAGCCATTGGAGGTGAAGGTGTATTCAGACTTGCATTTGGAGTTCCTACCCAGAACGGAGCTCTGGTAGCATAGTGGTTACGAATCCGGCTGCGAACCGCAAGGTCAGCAGTTCAAAACTACCAGCTGTTCTGGAGAAAGATGAGGCTTTCTGCTCCTGTAAAGATTTACAACCTTGGAAACCCTGTATAGGGTCGCTATGGGTCGGAACCGACTCGACGCACTTAACAACAACAACAACAACCCAGAACCCGAATGGCTATAGCAGACACGGAGTGCTATATGACTGTGGTGGGCTGGGGGAGTATGTCCCTGTCTCTCATGCTCCTCTCAGTCCCAGTGGTGCCTCAGTGGAACCCTAAAGCTCTGAGAAACCCACTTTGGAAACTGCTGGGATGGACAACCTCTAAGGGCCTTCTAGCACTGGCAGACAAGGGTCTGTGGATTCTAGGACATCCGCCATGGGCACTCTGACCCACACTGGCACCCATAAACAAGGTTTTGACCACCACTCCACCCTTCTAGAGGCTACTCACCGTCTTCCACCAACAATCTCTTACCCCTTGGTGGGACTGGCTGGGAATGTTCTCTCAGAGGTAAGTGCAAACGAGCAAGCAGGTATCCTCATTAAAGTCTCTTCCTTCAGCCTTCTGAGTGACATTGGTCATCCTTTAGTACCCAGATTGACTGTCACCTCTTAAGCAAAGACCTAGACACAACTCCTACTGCACTCACTGGTCATCTTGTTGGTTTGTGAGCTCCCTGAGAAAAAGAATAGCATCTCTTCGCCTGAGCATCCATTCTTTCAATGTTGTTGTTGTTACGAAGTGCCATCAAGTTGGTTCTACATAGGGTTTCCAAGGAGTGTCCAGTAAACTTGAACTGCCGACCTTGTGGTTCAAACAGACTTTGAAGTCCAGTGTATTAATCCACAACGCCACACCAGGACTCCCATTCTTTCATTGTTACTGTTGTTGTTAGGTACCATCAAGTCAGGACCGACTCATAGCAACCTTATACACAGCAGAATGAAACACCACCCGATCCTGGGCCAACCTCACTACTGTTGCCACACTTGAGTTCATCGACACTGCCACTTGGCCAATCCATCTCGTTGGGGGTCTTCCTCTTTTTCTCTGACCCTTCACCTTACCAAACATGATATCCTTCTCCAGCGACTGGTCCCTCCTGACAATATGTCCGAAGTATGAGAGACAAAGTTTGGCCATCTTGGCCTCCAAGGAGCACTCTGGCTGCACTTCTTCCAAAATGGATCTATTGGTTCTATTGGCAGTCCATGGCACTTTCAATATTCTCTTCCAACACCATAATTCAAAAGTATCAATTCTTCTACGGTCCCCTTTATTCATTGTCCAGCTTTCGCATCCATATGAGGTTATTGAAAATACCATGGCTTGGGTCAGACTCACTTCAGTCCTCAAGTTGACACCTTAGCTCTTCAACTCTTTAAAAAAGGTCTTGTGCAGCAGATTTGCCTAATGGAATACGTCGTTTGATTTCTTGACTGCTGCTTTCGTGAGTGTTGATAGTTGATCCAAGAAGAATGAAGTCCTTAACAACTTCAATCTGTTCTCTGTTGATAAGAATGTTGTTTATTGGTCCAGTGGTGAGGATTTTTGTTTTCTTTGCACTGAGATGTAGTCCATACCGAAGGTTGTGCTCTTTGATCTTCATCAGTAAATGTTTTAAGTCCTCTTCACTTTCAGCAAGCAAGTTTTGTATCATCTGCATATCGCAGGTTGTTAATGAGTCTTCCTCCAGTCCTGATGCCACGTTTTTCTTCATAGAACCAGCTTCTCAGATAATTTGCTCAGCATACAGGTTGAATAAGTATGGTGAAAGAATACAATCTTGTCGCACACTTTTCTTAATTTTAAACCACTCAGTGTTCCCATATTCTGTTCGAACAACTGCCTCTTGGTCCAGGTACAGATTCCTCATGAGCACAATTAAGTGTTCCAGAATACTCATACTTCACAATGCTGTCATGATTCACAGAATCAAAAGCCGTGGCATAGTCAATAAAGTACAGGTAAACATCTTTCTGATAGTCTCTGCTTTCAGCCAAGATCCATCAGACAACAGCAGTCATATCCCTCATTCCACGGCCTCTTCTGAATCTGGCTTGAACCTCTGGAAGTTCTCTGTCAATGTATGATTATAGCCGTTTCTGTATTCCTTTAGCAAAACTTTACTCACATGGGATATCAAAGAGATTGTCCGATGATTTCCACATTCCATTAAGTCACCTCTCTTTGGAATGGGATCAATTATGTATCTCTTCCAATCAGTCGGCCAGATAGTTGTCTTCCAAATTTCTTGGCAGAGATGAGTGAGTGCCTCCTGTGCCCCCTCACTGTCTTGAAAGATTTCAAGTTGTATTCCATCAATTCCTAGTGCCTTGTTCTTTGCCAATTCCTTTAATACACCTTGGACTTCCTCCTTCAGTATCATTGGCTCTGGATCATATGGTACCTCTTGAAATGGTTGAACATTAACCATTTCCTTTTGGTACATGACTCTGTGTATTCCTTCCATCTTATCTTGATGCTTTCTGCATCATTCAATAATTTGCCTAGAGAATCTTTCAATAATGAAAGTCAAGTCTTGAATTTTTCCTTCAGTTCCCCCCAGCTTGAGAAATGCTGAGCATGTTCTTCCTCTCTGGTTTTCTGATTCCAGATCTTTGCACATTTTTTTGTAATATTTGGCTTTATCTTCTCGAGTTGATCTTTGAATTTTTCTGTTCAGCTCTTGGACCTCCTCATTCCATTTGCTTTAGCATCTCTACACTGGCGAGCAAGTTTCAGTGTCTCTTCTGACATCCATTTTGATCTTTTCCTTCTTTCTTGTCTTCTTAATGACTTTTTGCTTTCATCATGTATGATGTTCTTGATGTCATCTCACAACTCTTCTGCTCAGTTTTTAATGTATCAAATCTGTTCTTCAGATGACCTCTAAATTCAGGTGGGATATATTCAAGGTCATATTTTGGCTCTTGTAAACTTGTTTGCATTTTCTTCAGCTTCAGTTTGAATTTGCATTTGAGTTATTGATGGTCTGTTCCACAGTCTGGCCCTGACCTTGTTTTCACTGATGATATGGAGCTTTTCCATCGTCTGTTTCCACAGATGTAGTCAATTTGTTTTCTGTTTTCCATCTCGTGAGGTTCATGTGTATAGTCGTCTCTTATGCTGTCTAAAGAAGGTATTTGAAATGAACAAATCATTGATTTTGCAGAATTCCATCATGCGTTCTCCAGCATCATTTCTATCACCAAG
>NW_006408608.1:1253213-1254230 GCF_000296735.1 Chrysochloris asiatica | reverse complement strand
CATAGCTTTCAGAATCACAGCAACTCACAAACCACCACAGTACAACAAACTGACAGATGAGTGGTGGCTTGTTGTTATTCTTTCGATTGTCTAAAGAACATATCCAGATCAATCATGAGGTTTGAATCTGATGACCACATGGTTTACTATCCAGTAACTGACAAATTGAAGAGGAATGGTGTTGCATTCATTGTCAAAAAGAACATATCCATATCATTCATGGGAGTTACTGTAATGAACAAGGTAGATCAGTTCCCTCCTCTCAAGGAACTTGTGACCTAAATCATGATAAATTCATCTTGCCTCAGTGGCAGTGTGCACAAGACCTGACACTGATGGTCTCCAGTGAATGGATGCTGAACAAGTGAGTTAGAGAAAGGAAGGTAAACAGAATGAGAGGAAGAGAAGAAGGCAGGAGGAAGAGGAGAAGCCCCTGTAGGAAAGGTTTCAAGGGCCCTGCTTTTCCCAAGTCTCACCCTCACCCCTTCTTGTTCCCTTTTTCTGACTAAACTGTGATCAAGTATTTTTTCCTCATAACCAGTCTAGATTAGTCTTTCAAAAGGAAAATAATGAAAGGTGAAGAATGACAGCTGACAGATGCCAGTGCATGGGCACAGGTCTGTTAACAGGACAGAGTCCCTAAGGAAAGTCCATCTGGAGCAGCGTAAGGGACATCAGCCATGACATTATTTCAGTCTGGCTGGGCTTTGGTTGTTGACCACCCACAATGGGCCAGGCCCTGTGCTAGGCACTCAACACCTTTGTGCGTTTGGTGTTTTATAGATAAGCACTCAGAAAGCAACAGCATCCCCCAAACCATCACCATCGTCACAAGTACTAATACCTGTGCTACCACCATCAACACTCTCAACAACACCAATAACAAGGTGTCAACACCACCAGTAACAAGGCGTCAACGCCACCAGTAACAAGGCGTCAACGCCACCAGTAACAAGGCGTCAACGCCACCAGTAACAAGGCGTCAACGCCACCAGTAACAAGGTATCAACGCCACCA
>NW_006408608.1:1217419-1252724 GCF_000296735.1 Chrysochloris asiatica | reverse complement strand
GTCAACGCCACCAGTAACAAGGTATCAACGCCACCACTATGAATACAAACACCAACCCAAAGCAACACCAGCAGCAATGCTATTACCATTACCAACAGCAACAGCACCAGTAGTAAGATTAGTACAACATCAACACAGCCATTACATCCACGACCACCAGCAACAGTGTTACCATCAATACCGCTAACATCAATACTACCACCAATAACAATGCAAAAGCCCCTCAAGACCAACACTAACCATTTCAACCCTAACAATTACAACAATACCACCAACATTAATACCACCACTGACAATAATAGGAATCCCAGAACCAGCACCAACATTATTAGTAAAAGCATGAATACCGACATCAACAACCTAAACACCCACACCGATAACGTCACCATTATCCATATCAACAATTCCACCTCCTAAAGAAAGACATCACCACAAACAATGTTAGCACCAAGACCAGAACAACCAACACTAACAACGCTATGACCACCACCAATGACACGTAATATTACCATCAATACCCATCACCACCATCCACAACACAACAGTCCCAAAAGCAGCCACCAACAATACCACCACATCTCACTTACATTTACCCACCAACAATTTCCACACTAACAGGAGCTCCAACAATACCACCACACCAATAACACATAAAATACCATGGAGTGGATCAGGCGTGCCTTAGTCCTCAAACTGACATCTGTGCTCTTGAACACTTTGAAGCGGTCTTGTGTGGCAGATTTGCCTAATGCACTAGTAGTTACTGTTGTTATCTCTACATATGCCAAAACAGGGGCTCAGAGAGGTTAACCACTTTGCTTAAGGCCATGCATCATGATAGAACAAAAATTGGGGGCTCCTGACTCCCAGTTCAGTGCTTTTTCCACTGTACCCCTGGCTGTCTCCCCAAACCTGCTCCTCACACGCTGTAAGATTGGTCTGAAATCTTTACCACTAGTAATAACACTGGAGTCCTGGTGTGGCGCTGTGGGTTAATGCGCCAGACTGCAAAGCCATTTGAACTGCAAGGTCGGCAGTTCAAGCTCACCAGCTGCTTCTTGGAAACCCTATACAGGGTCGCTATGGGTCGGAACCGACTCGACGGCACTTCACAATAACACTTCACTACCACCGTCAATACTAGAGATACCATTAATACCAACACCACCAACAAAACAGCACAAGTAACAATGTGACTATCTGGCTGTGAGGTCTTGAGTGAGTCTCTACAAATCTCAGCATCTTTCCTTCATCTGTCAGATGGGGACAGTAAATCATTAGATCCCTGAGTGGTGAGTCGTCAAGCAGAGCACCAAGCACTCAGAAGGCAGGGAGTACCTTGCATCTGTTATTGCAATCAGAGATGGCAAGAAACAGAGTATTCTCATTCTGCAGACTGGGGCCCAAAAGATTCCTACAATGCTGATAGCAAGAATCAGAATATCAACTGGTATTTACTGAGGACTCACCGCACTACAGGTGTAAACTAAGACTCGGAGATGCTAATGAACCAAGATCTCACACACAGGATGTAGCAGAGGTAAGATTTGAACCCAGGCAGGAGCCTGTGTTCTGGATCACTAGTCTCTATCCCCTCTAGTAATAAAATGAGCATTTATTGAGCACCTATTATTCATGTTTCTCATGTGTTTGCTAATCTTCACAAAAACCATGCACTGCTAACCCAGATAGTCCTGACCCTGAGATTTTAATATAAAGTCTGTGGGGTTCCAAAGTATAAGTCTTGCTGTGCTGGGGGTGCACCTCTCTGTCTCCTGAATTGCAACACCTTGGCTACCCAGGGGAAACCTCAACATCCCAGGGGCAAGTTTGCCACAGTGTCCTGGCCAGCCCTCCTGGCTCTGGTGGCTGTTGGTGCTCCAGGTGTCCCCCCAGAGGCTAGGCTGGCTCATTTTTTGGCATCCCCAGGAGCAGCTGCCTGGGCAGAAGGGTTTCATCTTTCCAGGCCTGGCTGGTGGATCTTGCCCCCTCCCGATGTTCCCAGAGAAAGACCTTGGCAGGCCTCCTGATCCTCTCCCCTTTTCTGGGACGGATGGCTTCCAGCTGCCTGCCGCCCTGGCCTGGGAAAATTCCTCCCAGCACTGCAGGCCCCGCCATCTCTGAAACCTGAGTGCCCCTCCAGAACCCCTGCCCCCTCCACCCAGCCTGGGGCTCACTGGGGACAATTCTCCTTCAGCAGCCCACTCGCCACCACCCCCACCCCCACCTTCTTGTTTTCCCAGCAAGTCCCCAATTAGAGTCATCACAGAAACAAAGCTATTTCAACCTGGGAGGGACTTAAAACAGATGAAATTCTTGGTCGTTGGCCACCTACAATGTGCCTGGCCCCGTGCTAGGTACCCAATACCCTTCTGAGTTTGGCGTTTTCCAGATAGGGAAACTGAGGCTCAGCGAAGTGAGGTTACTTGCTCCCATCCCTGATCAACGATAAGGCTGGATAAGAACTCAGGTTGGTCTGGGATTCACCACACTTTTCTCATCCATCACAAAGTAGGGTGGGGACTGAGACCCAGAGAGGAGAGGGGTACCTTGGCAAGGAGACGTCACTAGCAGTTTCAGGTGTGTCTGACTCCAGGGCTTGTCGTCAGTCCGCTCGCCCTTCCTGGATTCCTGGTATGGTCTATGCGGCACCAGGCTCCTCAGTCGGCCTCACTCTGCATGCTGCAAGTCGAGATCTGGTCCTGTCATTCTCCTGCCTTAGAACCTGTGGTGGCATCCTCTTACCTTCTAGATTTGTCCAAGTGCACAGTTCTGTCTCCATGATCTACCCCTGCCGGCATCTCCAACCCAAACTACCCAACTCCCTGTCTCACACACTGTAGAGTCCATTCAGTCTCTCCAAACATGCACTGCCCTGCCTCTGGGCCTCCATGTATACTGTTCCTTCAGCCTAGCACGCTCTTCCACTCATATCCTCACGGGGCAAAACCCCACAGAGGGCTGCCTTCATGCCTGCACTATAGTTATATAGGAGTCCTGGTGTGGTGCTGTGGGTTAATGTGCTGGACTGCAAGGTCGGTTTGAACTGCAGGGTTACTATGAGTCGGAACCGACTCGACAACACTTAACAACAATAGTAGTTATATAAGTGCAAAATATGTATGTTATGGGATATGAAAACTGCACTATGATTGCCCACCGACGGTGTGTATCAGATAAGATTACTCCACAGCCAGGGCCAGAGCTGGGGCCTTTCCTGCTGGGGACTCCCCAGGACCAGCCTTATCTCCTGAAAAGAAAACCTTCCAGAGCCCCTCACTCTTGTTACAGCAGAGCTCAGGGCCTGTGACTATGACAGAGATCCCACCTCCTGTGGCCTCCACAGGAACAAGAGCAACGGCAGAACTGAGCTTAGGGAGACTGAGAGGAACAGGTGCCGCCCCGCCCGCCAGCAGGGCCTTTCCCACATGTAGCCGCCAGCTGGGAAGATGGATAAGCCTCCCAGCCAGAGCCTCGGGACCAAGAGCTCATGTCACCGGAGGCTTCATCCCTGGCTGGAAAGGGCCATAAAAATGTTCTGGAGCCAGACACAGGATTCGGGCCATTTTTCCAAGTCGTGGGAGTTTATTGTGTTTTTTTTTTTTTTTTTAGGAAGGAAAGAAGAAAAGAAAAAAAGGAGAGCATGTCTGCATACTGGCACCCCCTCAGTCTGCCTCACCCCAGGCATAGCTGAAAGACGCCAAAGGCTCCCCAAGAGGGCCCGGGGTTCATGTTCCACAGGCTCTGTTGACTTTGGGCCTTAATTACTCATCTGCCAAATGGATGATGGACAGGCGACAGGCCTCTCAAATAGACTTTTCCATCTGCAGCCGTATCAACGTGAATGTGCCTGATCCTGTCTGATCTTGGAAGCTAAGCAGAGTCAGGTCTGGTTAGTACTTGGATGGGAGACTGTTTGGGAATGCCAGGTGTGTAGCCTTTTAGGAAACCTGGTGTGGCCCTGTGGAATAAAGCACTGGACTACAAGGTCGCTTTGAACCACAAGGTTGGCGGTTCAAACTCAACTGCCACTCCTTGGAAACCCTATACAGGGTCACTATGAGTTGGAACCTACTTGACGGCACTTAACAACCACAACAACATCGCTATAGTTCTCCCAGCCTGAGCTCATTAAAAGCTGAGACCAGGTTCCAGAGGAATTTCTACAAAGTTTAGTGGAACGCAGAAAACTCAGGAAGAGCAGGGGGAAGGCAGAACTGTGAAGGGGCTTCACCCATGACTTCACCCCTTTGAGACTTACTTTTCCCACAAAGACTATGGCTGTAAACCCTCTTTCTGATCACAGAGCCTGGGGTTACCAAACTTTTACTGTGTCAGACAAGTAGCTGAGCATTGTTGTTACTGTTGTTCTGTGCCGTGGAGTCTGTTCCAACTTATAGCAACCCTGTACAGGGTTTCCAAGGCTGTAAATCTTTGTTGTTGTTGTTGTCAAGTGCCATAGAGTCGATTCTGACCCATAGCAACCCTGTATAGGGTTTCCAAGGAGCAGCTGGTGAGCTTGAACCACCGACCTTGCAGTTCAAACAGCTTTGCAGTCTGGCGCATTAACCCACAGCGCCACACCAGGGTAATGCTCAGCAAAGGAGCTCTGGTAGCGGGGTGGTAAATCTTTATGGGAGCAGAAAGCCTCATCTTTCTCCCGCAGAACAGCTGGTAGTTTTGAACTGCTGAACTTGCCGTTCGCAGCTCGTGCTCTGGTAGCATAGTGGTTACGAATCGGACTGCAAACCACAAGGTCAGCCATTCGAAACTACCAGCTGTTTCTCAGGAGAAAGATGAGACTTTCTGCTCCCGTAAAGATTTACAGCCTCGGACCCTGTACAGGGCCGCTCTGAGTCGGAACCGACTCCACGGCACACGGCACACTACCAGAGTTCCTTTGCTGAGCATTATCCAAACCCAAAAACCAAACCTACTACCATCGAGTTGACCCTGGTCCTCTCACAGCTACCCCTGTGGACCGGAGGTCCTTTTGCAGACAGGCAGTAAAAAAGTGATAAGTAATTTGACAGGATCCCTGAGCCTGTTAGCATTGGAGCTGGGATTTGAACCTTGGCACTTCTAGACCATTTCCAATGCACTTCCTCCCTCAGCCTAAATGTGCAATTCTAATCCACTGAAGGTAGAATGTGAGCAAGTCTAAAAAGGCTGTGAGATCAAACCAGGAGCTTTTGGCACAACTAGGGGAATCCATTAACCCATGCCCTGTCCTGGGAGTGGTCTGCCACATAGCCATGTAGTTCCTGCCCTTCCCACCTCAGATTTTGTCCTGCCTCCTTGCCCAATACTCCAGATCTCCTCCTTTCCCATTTCCTGGCCTGTTGTTCGTTGTTTTGGGATTAAAGTAATTTGGAGAGACAATCGATATCCCTATTAAACTGTTGGCACCTTGAAGATCAAACCAAAACCAGTTGCTGTTAAGTCTACATTGGCTCAAGATGATCCCACATGTGTTCCTAATGAGTTGTCAATGGCTGCTTTCTAGGGAAGTAAATTCCCAGGCCTTTCTTCCAGAGCACATCTGGGTAAATGGGAATCTCCAACCTGAACCATTTGGGCTATCTAAGGACCCCACCTTGAGGAAAGGGCTGTGTTCCTGCTTTCCTGGGCTTCCACAGAACCTCACAGAATTCATTGATTCTGCAAATATTTGCTGCAGTCCTGTTATGTGCTAGATGCTGTGAAGGCCCTGGGGATAGCCCCATGAACAAGGAGGCAGAGTTCCTTCCCTTGTACGGCTTTCTTTCTAGGGAGAGAGACCATGCACAATACCAAGCTGCTGTGAGTGAGGGGGTCAGGGTGATTGGCAAGGAGGAGACGTGCTCTCAGGGGGTGACATTTAAACTAAAACCTGAAGGCTAAGGAGGAGCCAACCTGACTCACTGTTCCCTAGGAAATGGGGTCAGTTAACCTAATTTCCTCTTTTTTACAGATGGGAAAACTGAGGTCCAGAGAGCTCACACAGCCAGTGAGAAGCAAGACTGGGCTTAGGTCTCATTCCAGTTCTTGGGTTCTTTTTATCCCTAGGAGTCCTGGGGAGGGGACAGGGAGGGTCTCTGAGCTGAAGTCCAGCCTAGTGAGGAGAGACAAGGGGAAGCTGTGGGATGCGGGGGCTGCTCTCCATCTTCTGGGGACAAAGCCCCTCCCCAGCCCAGCCCTGAGGCTCCCTAGGGCCTGCCCACCCACCCCACTAACTGGGCTTCAGAAAATTGATTTTCCAGCAGCCATCCATCAACTCGGCAAGTCCAGCTGCTGGTGTGACACCCGCGTCCCCAGAGCCTCATCCACTCGAGACTCTGCTCCGAGGACGACTCCTCTCCTCAAGATGACCCTGTGGTTCCAGACCCAAGACAGTGCCCCCCACTCCACCCCCAGCAGATATCCTGGGTCAGGACCTCTGAGTATTTTCAAGGGGCCTCAGCGTCATCTAGTTCAACCCCCTCCCCACAATGCCCTCTTAGGATCCCCACCATGGATCTGCTTGAAAAGCCCTCAGAAATGAGCTGTTGAGCCCCTCCGGGGACTGCCCCGGTAAGAACTTAGATTCTATTGATTGTGGAACAACTGGGAGGGGGTCATCGTTTTATATAAAGAGGAAGCTTGGTATTATTACTGCTCTCATTCAAGAGATGAGCAAATTGAGGCTCAGTGCCTCATTCACGGTCACCCAGTCAGCTAATGGCAGATCTGTGGATCTGGGAGACCATCCATAAACTAGTGCACTTTAAAACTGGGGGTTGTTACCCCATGCACCACCATGCTTCTTCCTGGTAAACAAGTTATTTCACCTGTGCCTTCTCCCACCAGCCTTGATTTCTGAAGAACCAGGAGGCATCTTCCCCTGGAGACAGCTTGATAGTTCAGAGCTAGGGGAAGAGCCTTCAAGCCAACTCTGAGCCTTTTATTTCAGGCTCCTCAGTCCCAATGTCCCTAACCTCTGCTCACACGTGTATTTGAGCACCTGTCTGTTCACCTTAGCCCTGCCAACCATCAGTGAAAAGAAGGAGAAAGGGGAGTTCCATCCCTGGGGTCAGCAGCAACCCTTTGAGATCCTACCAGTTGCTTTGGAGTTGATTTTGAACTCATGGTGACCTCACATTTGTCAGGGTAGAATTGTGACCCATAGAGTTTTCACGGTAGCATTTTCAGAAGTAGATTCCCAGGCCTTTCTTCTGCGTGGCCTGGGTCCCTCTGGGTGGAGTGGAACTGCCAGCATTTTAGGTAGCAGGTGAGCATGCTAACCATTTGTTCCACCTCTTATCTGGGCCTCCGTTTCCTCATATGTAAAATGGAAATACCAATTCTGGAGAGATGTAAAAATTTATTATAAACTATGCTGAGAAAAAGAACCATTATAAAGTTGGTGGGGGCCAGGGCCTAGATTCAAGTTTTATAACATGTTGAAGATGTCATAGTGAGAGCTAGGCAGGAAATGACTAGGATTCCCATAGGAGAAGGAGGAGTTGAGCCCAGAGATGGAAAGCAACATGTCTGAGGTCACACAGCCACTAAGGGGCAAACCTTGATCCAGACTCAGGTTTATCAAATATGGGGCCAGAATTATCCTCTGTCCACAGGCCTTCCTGCAGATTCCTAGAAGCAGTCACAACCCCAAGGGACATTTCCACCTCCACATAAGTCCCTCCACCACCCTAGAGGAACAGGGTTTGGCAGCTGGTGGGAAAAGGATCACAAAGGGTTAAGACACTACCCGGGTCTGCCTTGATCCCCTGAAGCAGGCAGGACCCCAGGCAGAGTTGGGGTTTGGGTTTCAGGCCACCCCCCATCCTGGCCTGGCTATAAAATACGATCGTGTCTGGCTGCTGATTGATGGGCTAGGGGAACCTTAGGGAGACGGGCTGGGGTGAGATCAGATTTTCAAGGGCTCAGCCCCTGACATTCTATCCAGGGCTCCCTGGAACCTGCCATGTGCCCATCTCAATGGGCCCTGCAAGCACTGGAGAAAGCTGGCTTGGGAAGAGGCCAGACAAACCATGAAGCAGAGGGTGCCCAGGCCCACCTCCCACTCCTGAAAGTGGCCTAAAGAGTCCTCTCCATCCGGTACCCTTGAGAGTCTCAGTGTGGGTACCATTTATTCATTCTCAGGTACTGTCTTAGTTCTCTAAGGCTGCAAAACAGAGATACCACAAGTGAGCAGCTAGAACAACCAGAAAGTTACTCTCTGTCAGTTGAGGAGGCTAGAAGTCCCAATTCAGAGTGTCAGCTTTTGGGGAAAGCTGTCTCTTTCTCAGCTCTGAGGAAAGGTCCTTGTCTTCTTTCAGCATCTGTAGACCCAGTAGTCCTTGGAGATTTCTTGAATTTTCATGGATTCCCCTGGATCTAGGTGCTTCACAGTGCAGGGACCCGTAGTCCAAAGGAACACTTCTTCTATCTTGGTGGTAGTTGTTGTTGATGATGATGTCAAGTCAATTCCAACTCATAGAAACCTTGTACAGGGTTTCTGGAGAGCAACTGGTGGGTTTGAACCACCGACCCTTGTGGCTTATCCTACAGCATCCCTTTCTGTTCAAAGCTCTCTCCTTTTATCTCTTGTAAGATAAAAGGTGTTGCATGCCCTTGGGACTCTCCCTCGGATTAAGATTGTTGTTAAGTGCAGAAGAGTTGGTTCTGACTCCAAGGAGCAGCTGGTGGGTTCAAACCACCAACCTTCCAGTTAGCTGTCCAGTCCTTATCCTACAGCGCCACACCAGGACTCCAAGGGTGGTGCATCCCACCCTTCATCCTTTTATTATTTTATCCTATCAAATCACATCATAGCTGCATCTCAACTGCAAACCACTGAGAAGACGGGCTATCAAGTTGCCACAAAACTTTAACTGGCAAAGAGACTCCAGGGGCAGCAGAACCAGCCACGGTCCTGGCCTCCCGGAGCCCAGCCTAGCACCCAGCAGAGAAGACTGGCTCTGGGATTTCATTACAGCTCACAGTGTGCAGTCCTGACGACCAGATCAACAGTACAGTACCAGCTGGGGCACGGACCCCAGCTCTGCTACTTAGGAGCTGTGTGACCTTGGGTACCTCATTTCACCTTTCCAGGCCTCATCTGTCAAATGCTCATGATAATAGTACCTTCCATGCGCAGTTGTGGTGTGGGTCAAAGAGAGAATGAATAGAGAGCCCTTAGCTTCGAGCCTGCCATGGAGAAATGAGTGAATTAGCTGGTTTTCATTATCATCTTAGATGCCTGCCGAAGTGCTTGGCATTCTATGTAAATTAATGAGTGAGTGAAGCTGATGTACCAGAGCTGGAGTATTGTATGTGATACACACACACACACACACACACACACACACTGTTGTTGCTGTTAAGTGCCGTCGAGTCAGTCCCAACTCACGGTGACCTTGTATAGGGTTTCCAAGGAGCGGCTTGTGAGTTTGAATCACCGACACTGTGGTTCAAATCGACCTTGTAAGGTTCAGTGCTTATCCTACATCCTAAAAGAAGCCCTGGTGGTGAAATCATTAAGCACTTAGCTGCTAGTCATAAAGTTAGCGGTTCAAACCCACCCAGCAGATCCATGGGAGAATGTTCTAGAGATCTGATCTTAGGGAGCCCTATGGGGCAGTTCTACTCTGTCATATGGGGTCGCTGAGAGTCTGAATCAACTGGATGGCACCCAATAACAGCAAGCAGGAAGCGTCAATGAGCAGAAGCTGGGTTTCAAGTGCAGCACAGAGCATTCCCCTCCAAACCTGAAGGTACTGGGCTTCGACTTTGACTGGAGACTTCTCACCTCCAGACTCGTGGTTGCTACCTGAGATCCTGTCTTCACCCCTACAGTCAACTGCGAGGTTCCTGGGACAGAGAGGTAACTGCTCTTGCTCATGTTGGGCCAAGCTCAAGAGCCAGTACCCAGGAGGCAAGACGGGAAAGGAAGAAAGAGTCAGGAGGGAGTGGGGAGACCAAAAAGGAGAGTTCGGTGGGGTCTGGCTGGTCCCAGCAATGCATCACCAGGACCTCTGCCCCAGGTGCAGCTGGAGAGGCTTCCCTTCTGCATCTTCCATCCTAGGCCCCAGAGTGGCTTTGGAACATGTCCAGATCATCAGAGCGTCCCTTTCAGAAAGTCTACCTCAGATTTACCAAGCCAAGCAACAGCTCAGTAACACATAAATAGGATGCCACGTAAAACTTTTCTGTGGTCCTCCTCATCATTATAACCCTCCAGGACTCCAGCTTCCCTGAGGAGGCCCTCCTAGACCACACCCCTTCAGTGGTACCCCTCACTCTTCTATGTTGTTGTTGTTAGGTGCCATCGAGTTGGTACCGACCCATAGCGACCTTCTGCATAGCAGAACGAAACACTGCCCAATCTTGGGCCAACCTCACTACTGTTGCCACGCTTGAGACCATCGATGCTGCCACTTGGCCAATCCATCTCGTTAGGGGTCTTCCTCTTTTTCTCTGACCCTCCACCTTACCAAACATGCTATCCTTCTCCAGTGACTGATCCCTCCTGACAATATGTCCGAAGTATGAGAGAAAAGTTTGGTCATCCTGGCCTCCAAGGAACACTCCGGCTGCACTTCATCCAAAACGGATCCATTGGTTCTTTTGGCAGCCCATGGCACTTTCAATACTCTCCTCCAACACCATAACTCAAAAGTATCAATTCTTCTACAGTCTTCCTTATTCATTGTCCAGCTTTCACATGCATATGAGGTTATTGAAAATACCATGGCTTGGGTTAGGCGCACCTTATTCCTCAAGCCGACATCTTTGCTCTTCTTCAACACTTTAAAAAGTTCCTGTGCAGCAGATTTAGCTAATGCAATACATCATTTGATTTCTTGACTGCTGCTTCTGTGAGTGTTGATAGTTGACCCAAGAAGAATGAAGTCCTTGACAACTTCAATCTTTTCTCCATTGATAAGAATGTTGTTTATTGGTCCAGTGGTGAGGATTTTTGTTTTCTTTACATTGAGATGTAATCCATATTGAAGGCTGTGCTCTTTGATCTTCATCAGTAAATGTTTTAAGTCCTCTTCACTTTCAGCAAGCAAAGTTGTATCATCTGCATCTCACAGGTTGTTAATGAGTCTTCCTCCAATCGTCTGTCAGTTTGTCATACTGTGGTGGCTGGTGAGTTGCTGTGATTCTGAAAGCTATGCCACTGGTATTTTAAATACCAGCAGCGTCACCCATGGTGAACAGATTTCAGATGAACTTTCAGACGAAGACAGACTAGGAAGAGTGACGAACTACTTCTGAATATTTAGTCACTGAAAACATTATGAATAGCAGAGAAACACCGTCACTCTTCTATACTGTGAAGTAATTGTGCAGACTCCACAGCCTGGCACCCAGATTCCAATCCCACCATCACCTAACAGCCAGGTGACCTGGGATAAGTCATCTCGCCTCTCCAAGCCTCAGTGTTCCCTTCTGTTAAGTGGGGATAATAATGGTGAGATGGCGTTATCAGTTGCTGCCCTGTTGACCCTGACACATAGTATGTGTTCAGTAAGTACCTGTTGACTGTTACCGATTCTTATGCCCAAGACCCCCACAAACAGATGTGAGGGAGGAAGCACCCCTCACCCAGCAGCTGGCCCTCATCCCTGTTCCCCTACATCCCTCTTCTCAGCACCCCCAATCCCTGGCCCTGGGGCCCTTAATCCATCCCAGAATGACATGGAACAAGTGCTCCCAGGAACAAAGCCTGCCCGTGACTCACACAGGCCGGGTTGAACCCAATCCCTGAGTACTGTCACATGAGCCAACACAATGCCAGCAGTAGATTAGACCTTGCCCTATTCCCAGGATCTGAGAAGGAGGAGGTGAGGCTCTCCCCAGCCCAACCCACCCCTTACTTTTGCTCCTGGTAAGAGACCCAGCCTCCACTCACCACCACCCCAATCTCAGGAAGCTAGGACTGTAGACAGGACCCATCCTCCTTACTTCACAAAGGCTCAGAGAAGGCAAGGAACTTGTCCAAGATCACACTGCACTCTTGTCCAGAGCCTAGGGCTCTCAGCTCCCAGGCCTCACTCCTTCCTGCACTGTCTCTGTTCAGACCCAATCTGATTCCAGTGATTTGTGCTGACGGTCAGGTGTGGAGATGTAGGATAAGCAATGGACTGCAAGGTCGACAGTTCAAACTCACCAGCAGCTCCTCAGAAACCCTATACAGGGTCTCTATGAGTCAGAACAGATTTGACGGCACTTAACAAAAGCAACAGCCATCACCCTGTCTAAAACCACTGCGTGGAGCCGCTGCCCCACCCCCGACCCACCACAGGAACTCTTTGCAATCCCTGGGTGCAAGAGTATTTTATTTGAAGATTAAAACCCATCTTTCTGGATGATGTCTGCACACTATAATGAACATAACTGCTGTCATTAAATGCTATAATGTTTTGAAGTGGCAAATGTCTTGCTATATATGTTATTGTTAAGTGCCATCAAGTCGGTTCCAACTCTTGGGGACCCCGTATGGGGATTCAGAAGCTATAAATCTTTGCAGGAGTTCAAAGCCTCATCTTTCTCCCACAGAGTGGCTTGTGGACTCAAACACTGACTTTAGGGTTCACAGTCCAGTGCTTATTTCACCACAATAAAAATTAAACAATCACACCAGTATGTGTGGAATCAGAGGTGGGGGGGAGGGAAGAAAGAGCACAGGGTAGGGAATAGACACAGGAAAGCCTGGGAGTTGGGGCGGGGGTGCGGGGAAAGGCTGGCAATACACAAGAAGGGGAAGGGGCAAAAGAAGAACAAAGCAGACGAGAGATCGATTGGGCAGGTTCGCATGGGCTAGGTCTAGAGACAGAGCTAAATGACAAGGTATGCACAACCCTGTAATAACAGGACTTCAGGATACAGGGATTGAGGCATGGCTTGAAAGGGGGAAAGGGGGGAATAATGTTAGGATGCTTGGCTGTCTTTTGAATCTTGGTCTTCCTTGCCTACCATTGTGAAATAGACACTTGAGGTGGGGGGAACAGCCAAAAACATCACAACAGAAAACATGTGGGCCCGGATCCAGCCTAAACTAACTAGAATACCTTGCTGGGGGAGGGGGGGCTGGAAACTGCCCAGACCCCAAATGGTGGGGGGACTATAATGGCTTGGACAGATGGAGTGACTGAGGACACAGGACTCAGGGAGGGAGAGGAGCTGTTTGCTGACAGCCAGAGGGGGCGGGCCAGTGGTGTGTATCCTTTGGTTATTTGATGATGCATGGAGGGGATTTAAAAAATTAAAATTAAACAATCAAACAAAATTTTTATTCCTATCCCCCTGGAAAATAAATGTCCAGGCTGCCTGCTTCCCTGTGGTCTCCACCCTTCTGCTTCGTGCCTGTACCTGCTCGGACAGACCTCGGCAGTTCCATTGGCAGTCCCTTAGAGATGAGGTTTCATCTGGGACTGGGCTGGGACAGAGAGCGGGCAAGGGGTAGCAAGGAAAACCCAGATGCCACGGAGTCAACTCTGATTCATGGTGACCTCATTGTGAGAACTATGGCTTCCAATGGCTGGTTTTTCAGAAGCAGATGACCAGACCTTTCTTCCAAGTGCCCCCTGGGTGAACTGAAACCTCTAATCTCCTGGTGAACAGCTCAGCCTGCTGTTTGCACTGCTCATGGTCTCTGGGGCATGGATAAAAACACTTACTGCGTATCTACACCCTGTCTAGGCCGTAGTTCTGATGGGGTACATGAAGACATTGGGCTCTTACAACAGCCTGGGGAGACAGTTATAGGAATCCACATTCTTCTGATAAAGAGATGAGGATCCGGATAACAATCTGGCCTACCAACAGTCCAGTTGAGAAATGGCCAAAGTCATTCCCTGGGACCCAGTGGAGGGCACAGGAGGGGGTTGAAGAGCAGACAGAAGGAAGGAACACATAAGGGGGTAGAATGTGACTCAGAAAGCAGACTCAACCATTTATTCCGGCATTATGGTGGGCAGTGGGGAGTGGTCGAGGGAAGGTATGACGTTGGGGCTGAGCCCCAGGAAAGCCAAGGGGAGGGCCAGGACAGACGCAGAGGAAGGAGACTTTCTAAGCTCAGCCCCTTCACAGGTTCCAGAGTAGGGGGAGAAGGGAGTCCCTGGGCGGCATAAATAGTCAAGGGCTTGGCTGCTGGTTCTAATGCACCCAGAGGTACGTCAGAAGAAAGGACAGGGGATCCCCTTCTGAAAGATCACACAACCTTGAAAATCTGATGGAGTGCAGTCCTGCTGTGATACACATGAGGTCACCATGAGTAGGAATCAACTGGAAGGCAGCTGTTTGGTTTAGGGCAACGGAGGAGAGATCAAGCAGACATTTACGTGAGTTAGAAAGAATCTGAAGCTTACCTTGATAAGTCCTCAGAGCAGTTAACCCCATTGCTTTGAACAAGAAGTGGCAGGAGCCTGAACTTTAGAGCCGCCAGATTTGGATTAGAGCTCCAATTCTGCCATTTTGGCTCTACCTCTGTCCCACTTAGCCTATGCAAACCTGTCTCGGTGTTCTCCTATCTACCTTGTTCTTTCACCTCCTTCCCCTTCTTGTATTGCCCTCCCCAACATTCAAACTATGATGTGTCTGCCTTTACCCTGTGCTCTACCGTAGCTTCCCCCAACCTTCCCTGAAACCCTCCACCCCAACCCCACTGTTGTGGTTACCTTATATGCCATTAACTTTTGCCTCCATTTAAGACAGTCTATTTTATCCTGTAATCTATCTGACCTTCCTACCACCTAGATCTCTGTTCGTCTGTGTTTACCTTCTTTCACATTGTAATTGTTTTGATCATAGACTGACCTCCCAGATCCTCTGAATTTGTTCTTATAGTTTTATTCTGTTCTTGACTCTTACATTTGTCAACTAACTTCTGGGTAATGCTGCCATGTACGTCCATCTCTGGTTGTTGTCTGTTCTGTTGGTTCTCAGTCCACAGAATTCCCCTTAGGATGTTTTTTATCGCAGGGTTGACTTTGGCAAAATCCCTTAGTTCCTGTTTATCCTGGAATGTTTTGATTACACCATCCTATTTGATTGACAACTTTGCTGGGTAGAGGATTCTTGGTCGGCAGTTTTTTTTCTTTCAGGGTTTTATATATGTCTTCCCATTGCCTTCTTGCCTGCATGGTTTCTGTTGAGAAACCCGAGCTTAGTCTGATTTGCTTGCATTTGTATGTTACACTTCTCTTTTCCTTAGCTGCCTTCATGATCAATGCATGAATACGTGCAAACCACACAGTAGTTGCTCAAGAAAAGCTGCTTTAGAATCCTATGCCTACCCCTCTTCTCTTAGCTCCACTCTGAAAGCAGGACCTGATTTTTGTTCATTATTTTGTCCCTGGGCCTAGCAGATCACCTGGCACATAGCAGGTGACCAGGTCCCTGTTTAAACATTAAATGAAGAAACGTGAGTTCCAGTGAGCCACAGTATCTTTTGGTCATGGACAGCAGCAGTGTGGTCCAGAGGAGGGAGGATACCAGGCTAGGAATCAGGACCAGGACAACCAGGTAAGGTGAGAGAAGAAACAGATGCCCTTGAGCACACAACAACATTGTTCACATAGTTATTTCATCACTGATTTATTGAACACCTACTATGTGTTGGTGTTGTTCTGGGAACTGGATGACAACACTGAACGTTGTTGTTGTTGTGAAGTGCTGTCAAGCCAGATCTGACTAATAGTGACTCTGTACAGGGTTTCTGATTTCCTGCTGGTAGGTTTGTACTGCCGACCTTGCAGTTAGCAGCCAAGTGCTTATCCTACAGTACCACACAAAGACTCCACAATAGTGAATAGAACAGATGAACTTTCTACTCTTGAGGCATTGATATTTGGATAAGGAAGACAGCTCTTAAACTCAAACAAAAAAGATGATTTCAGGTTCTAGAAAGTGCTCTGAAGACCACCAAGCCAAGTGATGCAACTGAAGAGGAACAGAACCAGAGTGATCCGCAAAGCCCTGTCTGAGATAAAAAGGGGACAGTCCTGCCTAGCCGTGAGATGGAACACTTGAAGCAGAAGAAAGGAAAGCTCGTGCAAAGGTCCTGAGGTGGGGACAAACTTGTGTCAGCTGTTCAAACCTCCCAGCTGTTGCACAAGAGAAAAATGAAACTGCTCCTGTAAAGATTTACAGCCTCGGAAACCCTATATGAGTTGGATTACTATGAGTTAGAATCGACTTGATGACAGTGGGTTTGGTTTGGGATTTCTTATACAGCTGGGAGTGCCTCGGTGGCAAAGGCGGTTACCATGCTGGGCTGCTAATTGAAAGATTGGAGACTCAAGTTCACGGAGACAAGCTTTGGATAAAAGACCTGGAAATCTACTTTCAAAATATCAGTCATTGGAGACCCTGTTGTTGTTGCTAAGTGCTGTCGAGTCGGTTCTGACTCATAGCGACCCTGAGGAGCAGCTGGTGAGCTTGAACCGCCTACCTTGCAGTTCGAATGGCTTTGTAGTCTGGTGTATTAAACCACAGCGCCACACCTGGACTCCACTGGAGACCCTATTGGAGCACAAATCTCCTCTGACACTCACAAAGTTGCCAAGAGTCAGAATCAACTCCACACGACCTATTGTGTCTCTGTATAACTGGTGGGAATCACTGGGTCTGCGGAAGAGGCTGCGGTTTGGAGCCTGCCTTTAGCAGCGTTGATACAGGTTTGCCGCTAGCATTACTCACTGTGTGATGAACTAAATCACTTCTTGGCGGCTCAGTGTCCACATCTGTACAATGGAAGGAAGAAAATCTCCTCACACACGTGTCAGAAGGATCACGAGAGATAAAGGACGTGCAGGGCTTGGTAAACAATAAAATGCTAGGAATGGTGAACTATTTCTGCCATCCAGAGCCATACAGTACTATCAGTGTTACCATGGTTCCTGTGTCAAGACTGAAGCTCCCTGTTGGCAGGTAGGCACCTGGCCCTGTAGGAAGCATCATGGTGCAGCAGAAGGAGTGATCTCAGGCAGTCAGGAAGCAGAGGCTTTGGAGCCAGAAGACCTTGAGTCTCTTTTTTGACTCCGTCACTGACTCTTGAGCAGGTTGCTGCCCCTTCATGGGCCTCAGTTTCCCTTTAGGTCAAGTGAGGGGATGGGCTAGATGACACCCAAGGGCCCCTCCAGCTGTGACCCTGTTAAAAGCTGGTTTGTCTCCTCTTCCCTTTGTCTTCTTACAAAGTCAGTCTCCCAGCTCCTCCCAGAGAGGACCAGCTGGCCACACCTGGGGATGAGCTACCCAAGGCAGACTCCTCCACAGGCCCATTTCAGACCTCTTCCATCCTCCACCACCCTGAGCCACACTGCCTTCTTCTGCCCCACTCTCATCTCCTGGCTCCATCCCTGTAGGGTTAATTGGCAGACAGCCCCTGCCCCCTGCAGGAAAATCAGAGCAGGGGTTCCCATTCCCAGATCCCCCGCCCCATGCCCAGTACAGCTGTCTCCCCACATCCTAGCCGCCCCAGGATTACCAGGCTCCCAGGGGCTCAGGAGGAAGCAGCTCAGAACATTCTTGAAGCCCTTATGTCAGGCTTTCCCTCCCATCTCTGGTCCTCCCCTCCTCCCCACAGCCATTCCCCAGACCCTCTCCCTCACTTCCCCCTGGCCAAGGCAGACAGGCCTGAGCACAATCCCTGGCCAGACAACTCTCCTAACTCACTTCTCTGAGCCTCAGTTTTCTCACCTAAAAAAATGGCCATAATTCCTACCTCATGGAGGATTAAATGAGGTAAGGCTGTTTGTTCAAGTATAGTCAGCCCTTCACAGCCCTCACCTCTGGGCAGCCCACCCTAGGGGCTATAGATAAATGCATTCAATTCTCAAGAATCATCTGAAATAGGTTGTTTTTAGGTGCCATTGAGTCGGTACCAAATCATAGCAACCTTATGCACAACAGTACAAAACACTGCCAGATCATTGGCCAACCTCACAATTGTTGCCACGCTTGAGCCCATTGATGCTGCCACTTTGCCAATCCACCCTGCTGGGGGTCTTCCTCTTTTTCTCTGACCCTCCACCTTACCAAACATGATATCCTTCTCCAGCGACTGGCCCATCCTGATAATATGTCCGAGGTATGAGAGATGAAGTTTGGCCATCCTGGCCTCTAAGGAACACTCTGGCTGTACTTCTTCCAACACAGATCTGTTGGTTCTTTTGGCCGCCCACGGCACTGTCAATATTCTCCTCCAACACTATAACTCAAATGCATCAATTCTTCTTTGGTCTTCCTTATTCAATGTCCACCTTTCACATGCATATGAGGTTATTGGAAATACCATGGCTTGGGTCAGGCGCACCTTAGTCCTCAAGCTGATCTCTTAGCTCTTCAACACTTTAAAAAGGTCTTGTGCAGCAGATTTGCCTAATGCAATACGTCATCTGATTTCTTGACTGCTACTTCCATGAGTGTTGATAGTTGATCCAAGAAGAATGAAGTCCTTGACAACTTTAATCTTTTCTCCATTGGTAAGACCGTTGTTTATTGGTCCAGTGGTGAGGATTTTCATTTTCTTTACATTGAGATAAATTCATACCGAAGGCTGTGCTCTTTGATCTTCATCAGTAAATGTTTTAAGTCCTCTTCACTTTCAGCAAGCAAGGTTGTATCATCAGCATATTGCAGGTTATTAACGAGTCTTCCTCCAATCCTGATGCCACGTTTTTCTTCATATAACCCAGCTTCTCGGATTATTTGCTCAGCATACAGGTTGAATAAGTATGGTGAAAGACTACAATCCTGTCACACACCTTTCTTAATTTTAAACCATTCAATGTTCCCATGGTCTGTTCATACAACTGCCTCTTGGTCCATGTACAGATTCTTCATGAGTACAATTAAGTGTTCTGAATACTTATACTTTGCAATGTTGTCCATAGCTTGTCATGATCCACACAATAGAAAGCCTTTGCTGAAGTAGGTAGGTTCTATTATTATCAATCTCTATTTTAATGAGAGGGAAGCTGAGACACAGAGAGGCTGAGTGAATTGCCTAAGGTCACAAAGCTAATACATAGTAGAGCTGGGATTCAAATCCAGGCCATCTGGCTCCAAAATCCACCATGCTACACTAAAGTATCTGCTCTGTAAAGATCCGTTCTCTTCATATCTGCTTCCGCTGCCCCGACTTGCCCTGTGGACTCACAGACTGGTCAGTGAGTGTGAGCAAGCCCTTGCTTTTGGATGTGCTTCTTTTCTGCCAGCCATAGCTGTGTGATCTTAGGTAAGGCACTGACCTCTCTAGTCATGACAGAAGCTATGACACTAACATCAAAATGGGAGATGCTAGTTGGAGGGACCATTTGTTTTCATAGCTCCACTCTGAAAGCTGGAGGCAGGGGAGGAAGGGAGGCTGGGGACCAAGATGGGTCTGAGATATACTTTAAACATACAAATTGGGAGATAAGAAAGATGTTCAGATGTCCCACTGCCATGCCTCAGAAGTGGGTCTCAACCTGTCTCAACATGGGCCAGCCCAATACCTCCTGGGGAGCCTTCTGCAAGCTGAGCACTACTTTCTAAAGTGAGAATCCAAAGGGGTTCATTGTGTCCATCTGTAGAATGGAAGCAAAATCAAAACCCTTGGCATGGTAACCCAGAGTCCATTTCTAGGGGAGAAGTTGGCCCAAGGTCACACACAGGGCTCAGACGTGAGGCCAGGATTCCCTGTGTGGTACCTCATGAGGACACTAGACATTATGCCACTTCCGACCATGGTCACAGTTTCAGTCTCTCTGGTGTTTTCTTCCTCTTCAGCGTTTTCTTGCTTGTCAGCTTCAACGCTGTGTCCATCTTTCCTGCCTCTCAGGATGCCATCCCTCGAGTCCCAGCCAGGAGCACCTTGCCCTTGGCACTCTATCCAATTGTTCAGCCCCTGTCTCTCCTCTAATGCAAAACATCCATTTGGCATCTGGCCACGTGCCACCTTGTTTTATAGCCCTTGAGTGTGCGCACACGTGAAGTTGCATTGATGACCCTGAAAATCAAAAGTCGCATTCCCGGCAGCAAGAAGATTCCCAGCAGTAGGAAGTTGGCACAAAAATAAGTGTTGAGTGTTTAATTAATTTATGATCCCCTCTGTAAGGAGAAGTCCTGGTGGTGCAATGGTTAAGCACTCGGCTGTTAAATGAAAAGTTGGTGGTTCGAATCCACTCAACAGCTCTGCAGGAGAAAGACCTGACAACCTGTTCCCATAAAGATTGTTGTTATTGTTAAGTGCTTTTGAGTCGGTTCCAGTTCACAGCAACCCAATATAGCATTTCCAAGGAGCAGCTGATGAGTTTGAGCCACTCAGCTTGTGGTTCAAACCAATGTTGTGGTTCAGTGCTTATCCTACAGTGACACACCAAGACAGCTGGAAAATACTATGAGGGAGTTCTACTCTGTCACATGGGTTTGCTATGACTTGAAGTTGACTTGATGGCGCCCAACAACAATCCTCTCTGTGACCACCGTCATTATTAGCATCACCACCATCACTTCTGCATCCCTCAACCTTCAGCAGAAGAGGTACCAACATTGCCATCTCCAGCAACTTCATCATACACTTACAGCAGCTGCACCAGCAACGGCAACATCCCTGCAGGTATCACTAGCAAGCTGTCTTGATAATAATCTCATTTCAGCCACTCAACACCTTGCACGTGGAGCTAAGTATCTCCCAGGCATTCTCTCACTTAACTCTTTGGAAAAGCCTAGTCCCCCGTCTGGCCCCTATGAGAAGGTACTCTCATTATCCCCACTTCACAGATGAAGAAACTGAGATGCTGAAGGATTCCTTGAATCCCCAAAGCAATAGAACCAGGAGACAGGAATTCAGGTTTGCTTGACTCCACCGTTCACCTTAGCTACACTTTATGCCATCACCCCAAAACCATAACACAATCCCCATAGTTTTCACTACCAAATAAGTCATTGATAGTATCAGCATTGCCATCACCAATGCCATCAGCATCACTGCCAAGAAGACCTGCCACCTTTAGTCTCACCATCCGTATCTCCAGCATCAGCACCAGCCACATCATCGTTCTTTTCTGGTTTGGGTTAGTTTACAGAGCATGTTAATTTCCCATTGAAGAGTGTGTATATATTTTGTTTGAAGACATGAGTTGCAGTTCCTTCAGTGTAACAACTGTCTTCCCACTTCCTTCCTAATGCCTCCATTTCCATTCATCCTTCTTCCCTGCCTTCTGATCTTTGTTTTGGGCAAATGCTGCCCTTTGAGTCTGATACGGTTGACTTTGTGGAGGAGTCTACTCCTCACAGGTGTTTTTGCTTACTTTACAGACCTATTATTGGCTGAAAGGTGACCACTCAGGGTGACTTCCATTCCAGGTTGCAGAGTGTCTAAGAGCCAACGTCTCAGGGGGTTTTCCAGTCTCCATCAGACCCATACGTCTGGTCTTTTTTTACAACTCTGAATTTTATCTACATTTTCCTCCCACTCTGTCCAGGACCTTCTATTGTGATTGGAGCAGTGAGTAGTGGTCACCAGGCTGTGGTTCCCATGATCCAATCTTCCCTTGGGCTAATCGTTTCCTTGACTCTTTGATTTTCTTCATTTTTCTTTGCTCTGGACAAGAGGAAACAAATAGTTGTATTCTAGATGGCCACTCGAAAGCTTTCAAGATCCTAGTCCCAACTCATCAAATTAGGTTGGAGAACATTGTCATTGTGGAATGTGGACTATGTTATGCCAACTGACCAAGACTATGCTCCAAAGCCCCACAAGTCCAGTGGCTCAGTCCGTCAAGGTATTTGGTTATAGCTATAACATTTTCATAACTATGCCTCCTGAATGCTGTACTAGATACATGGATATATTTGCATCACATATGAACACATATGTAGAAATATCCTCTACCAAGCCCATATATACTCATAGGTGTGGTCCCGGTTTGCATGTCTAGCTAGGTATCCATTTGTCAATTATTGTTTTATTACCATTATTGCAGGATTGTGTATGTAATAGTATTTATCAATGCTGTCTTTTATCCTTAAGTACCTCCCACATCATGATTCTTAGATGCACCTCAGTGATATTAATCCAGAGAATAAAGACCGGAAAGTGAGACCTAAACTTGACCTCAGAGAGCCAGGCTCATGCCTTCCTCTTCAGGCTTGCCAAACCCCCCTTAGACACGTTTCTCTGACTGTGGGAAGGTGAGTCTTCATGGCCAAAAGGTCGGACCTTTCTCTGAATGGCTGAAGAGCGCAGGGTAGATTCATCCATTCTGTAAACACTTATTGAGCACCACTGTGTGCCAACCACTGGACTACAGAAGTAAACAGAATAGACACAGATCCTTCTCCTATGAAGTGGGAGAGGACAGATGTTAAGCAAGTCATTACAGGAGGGACAGATGACCAAAGAGACAGGCTAGTCCTGCAAAGGAGTGGCCTGTAACAACCTAATCTAGTCTGGAAAATCCAGGAGGAGTTCCTCGAGGAAGTCAAAGTTAAGTGGTGCCTGAATGCTAAGTAGGAGTAAACTAGGCAAAAAGGATGCTGTGTTGAGGTTACGGGGGAGGACTTATGGTGCAGGACACAGCACATGCAAAGAGGCTGCAGTCAGGAAGAGCATGGCTCCTTAGAGGAAGTGAAGGGAACATCATATGGTTGGTGCAAATAGGTGTAGGAAAAAGTGTGGCTGGCCAGAACTAAGGCAGCCCACCCATTCTCATGGGAGCAGAAAGGGGCCAGGGATTTAGGAGAGACTCCATTCTCTCTGGGATTTGGAAAGTCCCAGATGACAGGGCATGAGCACCCAGCAGGAGGCCCAAAGGAAGCTGAGGGAAGGGCGGACGGGGGTTGATGAAATGTTATGGACGATGCTTAGCGATTATGCAGGGAGAATCGATTGCTCAGGCTGGTGGCTGCCTGGCACAGAGACACAAACGCCGAAATGTCAGGCCTATGATCTGACAGCATCACCCTGCAGCAGCCGCTGAGGGAGCACAGGGAAAAAAGATAAGTAGCCTGTGTCCCAAACAGAACAGCTGGCCCAATGGGCTGAGCAAGTGGGGTTATAGACCGGGCCTGTCCAGAAGGACCAGCTGAGGGGGCTTTTGAACGTGATGTCCTGGGCTCTTGCAGATACCTTTGCTCTGAGAGATCCAGGCAGGAGACAGAAGGAGGCTGGTGGAGAAGCATCTGAAGATATATTTTAAGCATGCAGATTGAGAGGAGGCAAGGGCACTGGGAGACCAACAAAGTTATTTATTCCCTGGAGCCCAGTGAAGGATGCAGGTGGGGACTGGATGGAGGGAGAGCAGAGGGAGGGAGGACCCAAGGGGACAGAGGAAGGTCCCTGGGGCCATCTGCTATCCCCACACCCTCCTGAGCCTGCTTCTGCCTTTAGCAGTTACTTCTCCACACCTGTTTCCAAAAGAAGGACATGCCACCTGGAGTCACCCCTAACACCATATTTTCAGAGCAACTACTGTGCACCTTGGACAGTCCCACAATCTCATTTGAATTTCTGTACATAACTTCACAGCGGGTAGAATGCTACAGAAAGAGAAACTGAAATTTAGGCTGCTAAGTGGCTTGTGCCCACTAAGTGCTGATAACTAAGTAATCAACGTAGCAGCAGCAAGGAATGTTTATGGAACACCGAGTATGCGCTAGGTGCTGCTCGAAGCCCTCTGCAATCCTTACCCTGCCTGATGTTCAACAAGGCCTCACTATGTCCATTCTACAGGTAGGAAAACTGAGGTTCATGGAGAAGGAACTTAGCCAAAGTCATGCTACTAATTAGAGATGGATGAGGCTGGAACTTGAGCCTTGTGTTGAGATACAAGGTCTACACCTGGAAGCATCTCTCCTAAAGACCAGTGTTTGAAGAGAACACTCCAGACAGAAGTAAATGAGCCCAGTGGAGAGTTTGATGTCACAGGATACACAAGGAAGGGGCAGGGAGTGACCAGGAGGAGAGCTGGCTCAAAGGGCCAGAGTTTGAACCACAGCTCCCCTGCCCGCTGTGCCCTAAACTCACTGCCTCTTGGGAGACATTTTTAGTGGAACAGAAAATCCATCAATAACAATCGTATGGGTCGCAAAAGTCTGACCCTCAACCAGCCATGGGATGGCAACATGTCATTCTGCTGTGTGGGGTCACCATGGGTCTGGGGCTGACACAATGATCTACAGGAAGGGGACCTGTTCTGTAGAACCACTGCCCCTTCCTACCCGCCCCATTGCACTCGGGTGATCTTTTAACCCATGAAGCAGGTAAGATTGCTTGGCTCACCCGCTTAAACCCTCTTGTGGCTTCTCCTTGCCCTGAAAACAAAATGCCAAGTCCTCAATGAGACTCTACTCCATCCAGCTCCCACCACCCTCACCTGTGCCTATTGAAGTCTTAGCTCCCTGTGTCTGGACTTGTTCTCCAGACTTCAGCTCAAGGGCCCCTCTTCCAAGACTCCGTCCCTGACCACACCGTGCCATGTGGCCCACTCACTGTCACTATGCCCTTCTCCATTTCTTCGCAGCACTTACCTCAGTGTGAAAGTCTCCTGCCTGTACTTCCCTCCTTCTAATTGTCTCTCCTGAGCACAAAAGAGACAGCACCTCAGCCTGGTTTCCTGCGCATCCCAGGCATTTAGAACAGTGTGTGGCAACTCACTCCAGTGGTCTTGGGACAACTCAGAATCACGGCAACCTCACGTGTGTCAAAGGAGAATGTGCTCCGTAGGGTAGTCAATGGCTGACTGTTCAGATGTAGTTCACCATGTCTTTCTTCCGAGGCATCTCTGGGTAAACCAACCTTTTGGTTGGCAACTGAGCAATTAGCCACTTGCAGCCCCAGACACTCTGGAAAACAGTAGGTGCTCCATCTCAATAAATACTGGCTGAAAAACTGGAAATTGGGAGGTGGGCACTTCCCAACGAGATGCCTTGCATGTGGCTGAGCTGATCCCCTTGTTCAAAGCCCCTTGTATAGCAGATAAGGAAACTGAGGCTCCAAGATGCAGACAGACCCAGCTGCTGCGAGCAGAGTTAGATGCTCCCAGGAAGCCCTGCTGTCCAAGCTGGAGGTTTTCAATGCCCTCAGCTGCTTCCATGAGTCACCAGCTCTAGTCATCCTTGCCCCTGACACCTGCCTCCTCCACGGTGCCCAGCCCTCACCAGCACGACCCCTCATTGTGCCAGGCTTGCCACAGAGGAGACAGTTCGCGGTATGACTTGGGGTTGGACTTCTGTCCAAGTTTCACCTTGACCATCTCCTCATTGTCTGGCCAGGAACAAGTACTTTGCCTCCCTGAGCCTCAGTTTCCTCATCTGTAAAGTGGGGAGTTGGGAGGATGTTGGATGTGCACCTGCCTGGTGCATAGCGTGCATCCATTCAGTTCATAGGAACAGTATCAGCTCTGCCTCCTGCCAGTTCTGAAGGGCCATTGGGACTGTCCTCTTCTGGGCATGGGGTGGCCTGCCTCAGCACCCACTTTCCTAACCGAGGAACTCTTGTCTCTACAGCCTGTCAATCCAACCAATTTTTATTCCTCTTGCCTCATGTTCACCAGCCCAGCCCAGCCTAGAGGGTGTCAGGAATGTGTAAACACCACACAAGCACATGCACACATCCAAACCCTCATTCACACAAGCGTGCAAGCACATGCATACAGATACACACAGAGGCAGGTGTTGACATACATGTCTACATACATGGATACACGTATGGGAAGACATATGCATCTACATCTACACACAGAGATTTATGTATAGGCAGACAAAGATACATGCATCTATGAATACAGGGGATATACAGATGTAGACTTATAATTATACACACAAACAAATGTACATATGTAGACACACACAGACACAAATGCACATATGGGCAGATGCAGACACACATACACATATCTACACACACACACTGAGACACATGTGGGCAGATGCAGAGCATACATGTCTCTCCCCACAGATATGTAGATACATAGTCTATGCCCAGAGGGACACAAGCTCTCGTGTGCTCACACCCACACAAACACCCCTCACACCCACAGCCACTCTCACATCTACACACAAAGACACAGCTGTGTGCCCACACACAGTCTGCCCCTCACTTATATGTGCACATGCAGACACACGGACCAGAGACACTCATGTTCATGTGCCCACTCATACCCACAGGAGCCTGAACAAACACTACATACATATAAAGATACCCCTCCTCAGATGCTCCATCTCTTACATTCCCCCACCTGGGAGACCCATGCTGTGTAGGTCACGTGTAAACCCACATGCAAGGAGTGACAAAAGGCCAGATATCTGGCATCACACAGAAGCAAATTAAATCTGGATAGAATTGAACAGCTCGTGTGCCCCTCTGTATGTGTTTGCCTGTCTGTTCTGCCTCTCTCCCCTCTCAGATGTGCCTCCCCAGCCAGGATCTTTCCTCAAGACAGTGAAGAGACAAGGAGGGTGTGCCCAAGTGTCCCATATTAGGTTTTGAGAAGAGGGGACTCCATACAGCGCCAAGCCCCTTGCAGCGCCCTGGAGCTGAGTCTGGGAGGCTGTCCCTCTGCTTGCCCAGGAATGGAGTCAACAGCACCATCTGCTGTCGATTTCTAGAACTACCCTTCAGAGAACACACACCCCTGGCCCTCAAATTGGCTTTTTGGAAGGACAGGGTTACCAAGGCCACAACTTTTAGAACAAACTGGGGCCTTAGGGGCACTCAATACCAGGGTCTAGAACAAGGTTGGTCATCAGAGCCCCCCAGGAATACCTGTAGCCAGGTTTAGGGTACCATTTTGCAGACAGGGACACTGAGACCCAGAGGCAGGAGTGACAGGGGATGAAGTCTTGTTTTCAAATCCCTTATTTCCTTTTCACATCTCTCACCCGGAGGGAGATTCACTTGGAGGAATGGTGTGGGCTGGGTGATGAGATGTGTGGTTCCCCACCTACAAGGCCCACTGAGGGACCACCCCCTCACCCACACAGGTGCCCACATACCTGACACCCTAGGGAAGAGGCTGCAGAGGTTGAGAGGACCAGGAAGAAAGTGCAGAACAGAACGGTGAGGGGTGAGGGCAGCCAGGTGGATGGGAGGGCTGCCTGGCTAAAGTCCCTTCGTGCTGAACCACCCTGAACACTGAGGGAAGCAGCTTTAGAAATGACCTGATCTAACCTGCTTATTTTACAGATGGGAGACTGAGGCTCAGCGAGACGTGACAGACCTGAGGCTGCACTAGCCACTGTCCCAGCTTGGAATCAGTCCAGGTCCTCAAGTTCCCAGCCCAGAGCTCTTGTCCTTCCACATAGCTGGCCTTCCTTCAGTCCCTAGGCAAACTCACTGCCTTTCACATCCCTGGCAGAAGGGACTGAGTTCAGTCCTAAAAGGACCTGGGAGGTCTTCCAAACTGGAGGGCCCAAGGAACCTGGAGGCACAGGAGGAAACCTGAGATAGGGTGGCTTTCCCCAGGTTCCTGGGACCAACCGTACGCCAACCCCTTTCCTTGCCTCTTAGTTTTGAGTTCATAGATGTCAGACACTTAGGAAGTGAGGGATTCATAATAGTAGTAGTAATCATGGTCCCTAAATGGTACAATCAACATGCCTGGCTGCTAACCAAAAGTTTGGAGGTTCGAGTGTATCCAGAGGTATCTCACAAGAAAGACGTGTCAGTCTACTTCTGGAGAACCACCATGGAAAACACTATGGAACACAGTTGTACTCTGACACACATGGGGTCACCAGGAGTCAGAGCCAATCTGGCGGCAGCTGGTACTGGGAGTGATCACAATCCAAATGATTACTATTCACTGAAAACCTACTAGTCCTGAGACTGGGATGAGCCATCTCCCTTCGGGAGACGGGGAACGTGAGGCTCAGGGAGGTGCAGTAACTTGCCTGGTCTCACCTGGTCCTAGGTTGCTGTGCTGAGACACTGGCTCCAAGTTTAAGTTCCCAGTACAAGACAGGTTAGTGTGTATGTCCTTGAATCCACTCAGCAGTGTTGGCATCACTGCAGCAAGGACACAAAACCACACAGAGGCCCATCTAGGAAGTATTTACTGAGCACCTATTACATACCAAGCACTGTTCCAAATTACAGCAGACAATAAAACAGAAAAACTGGAACAGACAGATAAATAAGATGTGTTAACGGATCCATATCCTGTCCAATGTAACAGGGCTGTGGAGGAGACAGGGAGTATATATATGCGCATGGGGGCCCAGGAAGGTGTCACTAAAAGGGGATACTTGAGTCAAGGTCTGAGGAGATGAGGGAGCCAGCCATGTGGATATACTTCAACAGAAGAAATAGTCTGTGCAAAGGCCCTGAGGCAGGATGGTGCCTGATAGTTTTAAGAGTTCACAAAGAGGCAATGTGGCTGTAGCATAACAGGAAGAGAATTGTAGAAAGTAAGTCCCAAGAGGTAACTGGTGGGAGGGATGTCATGCATGGCCTTATGGGCCTCTGTAAGGACTTAGGATTTTAATTAGTCTGAAGAGATGGGAAGACATTTTGAACAGAGAAATGGCAAGCTCTGATTTAGGTTTAAAGACTCACTTTGGGCATTGTGCAGACAATAGACTGTAGAGGAGCAAGGGTGAAAGAAGTGAGACCACTGAAGAGACCACCTAGTGACCCAGATGTGAGACAATGGCTGTTGTTAGGTGCCATCAAGTTGGTACCGACTCATACAGACCTTGTGCCCAACAGAACAAAACACTGCCCAGTCCTTAGCCAACCTCACCATTGTTGCCACGCTTGAGCCCACTGATGCTGCCACTTTGCCAATCCATCTCGCTGGGGGTCTTCCTCTTTTTCTCTGACCCTCCACCTTACCAAACATGATATCCTTCTCCAGTGACTGGTCCCTCCTGACAATATGTCCAAAGTATGAGAGACGAAGTTTGGCCATCTTGGCCTCTAAGGAGCACTCTGGTTGCACTTCTTGCATCACAGATCTGTTTGTTCTTTTGACAGCCCATGGCACTTTCAATATTCTCCTCCAACACCATAAGTCAAAAGCATCAATTCTTCTACAGTCTTCCTTATTCACTGTCCAGCTTTCACATGCATATGAGGTTATTGAAAATACCATGGCTTGGGTCAGGCTAACCTTAGTCCTCAAGCTAACATCTTTGCTCTTCAACACTTTAAAAAGCTCTTGTGCAGCAGATTTGCCTAATGCAATACATCATTTGATTTCTTGTCTGCTGCTTCTGTGAGTGTTGATAAGTTGATCCAAGAAGAATGAAGTCTTTGACAACGTCAATCTTTTCTCCATTGATAAGAATGTTGTTTACTGGTCCAGTGGTGAGGATTTCTGTTTTCTTGACATTGAGATATAATCCATACCGAAGGCTGTGCTTTTTGGTCTTCATCAATAAATGTTTTAAGTCCTCTTCACTTTCAGCAAGCAAGGTTGTATCATCAACATATCGCAGGTTGTTAATGAGTCTTCCTCCAATCCTGATGCCACATTTTTCTTCATCTAACCCAGCTTCTCTGATTATTTGCTCAGCATACATGTTGAATAAATATGGTGAAAGAATACAACCTTGTCGCACAACTTTCTTAATTTTAAACCATTCAGTGTTCCCATGTTCTGTTCAAACAACTGCTTCTTGGTCCAGGTGCAGATTCCTCATGAGCACAACTGAATGTTCTGGAATACTCATACTTCGCAATGTTGTCCATATCTTGTCATGATCCACATAATTGAAAATTTCCACCACCAAAGGACACATAGAAGCTATCTTTTTCTTTAACATTTTCTTGTGAATTGAGTGAAAGTTTCCAGATAAGATCATTGGTTTTACGTTCAACAATTCATGCACTTTATTTCATCTCAATGATTGCAATCACCTCCACGCAACAACAGTGATGCCGGTTCCTCCCTGTGATCCCTATTTGTATCCCATATACCTTCCTATCCCTTCTCAGTGTTGTCCTCAGGTAAATATTACCCTTTTGACTTTGAATGACTGTCCCATGGTGAACATACTGCAGAAGCTGTCTGGTGTCACTGTGAGAAGGCGCTTCAGCCCTCAGCTCTAGTCCAAGTGGGGAAAGGGAGGCACTTGTCAGAGTCCCTCAAGGAGTCAGAACTAGGGCACAGTCCCCTGGCTCCCTGTCTAGTGCTCTTTGTTGCACCACAAGCCCATGATCTGCCCCTTACTGGGGTGATAAAAGGATTAGGATTAGGAGTTGGGTTGGGCCTGCCTACCCCTTTCTAGAGAAGTGGGGCATGGTGGTGAGAGGCTAGGAAGGAGAGTGGTTCTGGCCTCCAGACTTCATTCCAGATTCCATGGTCTGCTTTACCTCGATGAGAATCTAGATGGATTCTAAATGCCTGAGACCTAACAAAACGTGAGGCCTGCATCTTTCTGGAATGAAAAAGATCGGGATTCAATGAGAGGTTTAATGATGGTATCCACCCAGAAAGGAGAGAAACAGCACTAAAACCCTCATCCCCACCATCACCACCATTCCATCTCCATTCCCATCATCATCAACATCATTCTCATCACTACCGTCACCACCAACACCAACACCACCACAACCACTATTGTCATCCATCACAACCAACACCATTATCACCAACAACACTATCACCGTCACCATCACCACCATTCTATCACCATCAGCATCATCACCATCATTCTTACTACTGTCACCACCAACATCAACGTCATCACCATCACCGTCACAGCCAACACCATTATCACCAACAACACTATCACCATCACCATCACCACCATTCCATCACCATCAGCATATCACCACCACCACTACTGTCACCCATCACACATCACAGCCAACACCATTATCACCAATAACAACACTATCACCGTCACCATCACCACCATTCCATCTCCATTCCCATCATCATCAACATCATTCTCATCACTACCGTCACCACCAACACCAACACCACCACAACCACTATTGTCACCCATCACAACCAACACGATTATCACCAACAACACTATCACCATCACCATCACCACCATTCTATCACCATCAGCATCATCACCATCATTCTTAAAACTGTCACCACCAACACCAACATCATCACCATCACAGCCAACACCATTATCAACAACACTATCACCATTACCACCAACATCACCATTATCACCACTACCACATTAATGCCATCAACATTATCACCACACCACCAACTTCAACACCATCACTGCCACCATCACCATTATCACCATTACCACCAACATCATCCTCACTAATAACACCATCACCCACTCAACACTGTCATCAGCACCACCACGTCCATCACCTCCCACGTAAACACTATCACAACAGTCATCACCATCACCAGCATCTCCACCAACATCACCCTCACCCTGACCACCATCATCATCTATCACCATTACCATCATTACCTCACCACCACCGCTAAGCCATATTTTGATTGGGTTGGATCAGAAAATAAAGAGTATTTTCTGAGACTGGTGCTGAGCCCAAAAAGCTAGCTGGAGGGTATGAGCGTGGGCTAGGTATCAGTTAGTCAGCAGGGAAGTAGACCTGGAAGGGTAGGAGATTAGTTTACAGTTGGGACTGGAGATTAGAAGCAATAGTGAGAATGCTAACCAGGATGGGCACCAGGCTAACTTGGGGAAAGAGGGACTAGGGGTCAGTCTGCGAAGCATGAAAGCAGGCTGGTAGTGGTCCAGATGGAATTTCAAAGAGAGGGACAGAGCAGCCCGTAGCAGATCCCAAGTTGAAGGACAGGCCAGGTGAGGACCTCTCCAGAATGGGCAAGCCTACCCCAAGCGAATGAGCATCAACACTACACCATCATGGCATCCCACTTTCTACTATCATTGCTAAGACTTTCATCACCATAACAATCAGCCTCAGGACCACATTCACCATGGCTACAGACATTCTCACATCCCCACGATTACCACCTACTAATGAGGTTGTTGTTGTTGTTGTTATGTGCCATGGAGTCGGTTCCGACTCACAGCGACCCTGTACAGGGTTTCCAAGGCTGTAAATCTTTACGGGAGCAGAAAGCCTCCTCTTTCTCCCGCGGAACAGCTGGTAGTTTTGAACTGCTGACCTTGTGGCTCGCAGCCCAATTTGTAACCACTACGCTACCAGAACTCCTTAGAGATTGCAATATCCATCAGGAGCATCCCCTGCCCTGTATTCCTTTAAGAATAGCTTACTCATTGATTTGGGCATATGAGTGTGTTTCAGATTGGATTCTCCAGGAAGCAGACCCTAAGATGGAGATTGTTGGAGGAAAGATTTATTAGGGGAGTACTCATGGGTCAACAGTTGTGGAATGGAAGGCAAAGAAGTGAGGTTGGACAGAGGGAGAGGTTGGACTGTCATGCCATCTCCCCAAAGATCTCAGCTGGCCCTACATGAACCTCAGAAGCTGGGATGGTTCTTTGCAGTTGTGACTAAGAGGTAAGACCTTGGTACTGCCACATCATCCAGTCTTTGCAAGCAGGTTGGGGTGAAATCTTAGGCGAGGCTGCTTTCTCCAATCATTTCTAGAGAGGGTCAAGAATTATCAGCCAGTAGGCTTTAGTCCTGAAGGGGGAACTGGGTGATACATCCCCATGTAGATTACAAATGCCACTGGATACTACATTTCCATTCTACCTTGTGTAGCTAGTTCTGGCCAATACCATCGAGAGGAAATGATGCATGCCACTTCCAGATCACATCTAAAAATGAATGTCTGTGTACTCTTCTTCCTGCTAGCTGGGATGCAGGGGTGATGGTGGGAGCTAGAACCCAGACATGGATGCTCTGTGTGAAGGATGGCAGAATTGTCCTACGCTTCTCACATACTTGCTGTTGTTATTGTTGTTATTAAGTGCCATCGCATCAGTTCTGACTGATAGTGACCCATATAGGGTTTCCAAGGAGTGGCTAGTGGGTTTGAACTGCTCACCTTGCAGTTAGCAGTTCAGTGCTTATCCCACAGCACCACACCAGGACTCCTCTTAAATACTAGGGGGTTTCAAGAAGTTCATGAGAAAATTTCACTATCTTCCTATTCCATTTTTTTTCCACGAATTTTTGGACGTCCCTTGTACATACTTCAACTGTTAGATAACCAAGAAATAACTTCTGCCACGTTTAAGCTTTGGGGAAGCTCTTTGTCATAGCACATTGCTGTTAATGGTGGTACCAACTCATAGTAACCCTGTGCACAGCAGAACAAAACACTGCCCGGTCTTGCATCAACTGCACAATTGTTGCTATATTTGAGCCCATTGTTGTTGCCACTGTGCCAAACTATCTTGTTGAGGGTCTCCCTCTTTTTCTCTGACCCTCCACCTTATCAAACATGATGTCCTTCTCCAGCTACTGGTGCCTCCTGACAACATGTCTAAAGTATGAGAGATGAAGTTTAGCCATCCTGGCCTCCAAGGAGCACTCTGGTTGCACTTCTTCCAACACAGATCTGTTTGTTCCTTTGGCAGCCCATGGCACTTTCAATATTCTCCTCCAACACCATAATTCAAATGCATCAATTCTTCTACGGTCCTCCTTATTCACTGTCCAGCTTTCACATGCATATGAGGTTATTGAAAATCCCATGGCTTGGGTCAGGTGCATCTTAGTCCTCAAGCTGACATCTTTGCTCTTCAACACTTCAAAGAGGTCTTGTGCAGCAGATTTGCCTAATGCAATACACTGTTGTCACAGCATACTTGCCTTTAGTCTAGATGTTCCACCACCACCTACATCACTACTCCTTCAATAGTAAGAGAACTATGCCTACCACCACCAACTCCAGATGACCGCTCCAGGATCCAATCCTGGTTCTTCTACCTTCTTGCTTTATGGCTTTGGGCAAGTCACTATCCTTTGGGCCTCAGTTTGCTCCTCAAACAATACGTAATTTCATAACATAATTTTGATCTACTTTAAGAGGTTGTTGTAAGGATTAGACAAAGCAATGTGTGTATGACTGGAACGAATGCATTAACACAGGAACAAATGCATTTCCCAGCTTCCCACCGTGTGGTCTGAATCCGGAGCCTGAAGGCTCAACCACTAAGTGGGCTGCATCTCAATGGTGACTACTGCTGTCATTACTGGTAGGATGGTGCATGCTGTCACAGCACCCCTACAACCACATGTGGCTTTAGAGTTAAACACACCTGGATTCCAATCCCAACTCTATTACCTGGCAAGTTCCTTAATGACCCTGAGCCTCTGTTCTGTCATCAGTAAAACAGTGCTAACACTACCCCAAGAGGTGGTTCTGAGGATTAAGTGAGATGATGTGTGTACGGTGCTAAACACAGTGCCTGATTCCTAAGAAGGACTCATAAACAACACCTTCATCATTGCAAGAGTTGCTATTACGTGATTATGATCCTCGTACCATATCTCCAGGTACCAGCCTGAGAAAGCTGTGAATGAACTCCTCCCTGAGCCTGGAAATGTGCTGGGGGAGGTGGGAACTATACCCCATTCTCTGGGGGCTTCTGACTCATGCTCAAGGTATCTGCTGCTCCCCCACATTGCTTACACACACACACACACACACACACACACAGAGCTAGGCAGGAATCCCCATGGACTGGGAGAAGGGGTAGAGATTAGCACAGTTCAGAACCCACTAAGTAGAAAAACCTGCCCCCTCACAGGTGCCTACTTCCAGACTACTGGGAAAGGAGGAAGGAGCCCAGGTAGCACGGTGGTTAAGCATTCAGTAATTAATCAAAAAGTCAACAGTTCAAACTCACCCATCACTCCGTGAGAGAAAGATGTGGCAGTCTGCTTCCATAAAGGTTACAGCCTTGGAAAATCTATGACGCAGTTCTACTCTGTCTCATTCTGTCAGAATCAGAATCGACTAGATGGTAACAGATTTGGGAAAGAAAATGTATAATGCACTTACCTGTCCCATTGAAGGTGCCCCCAAAGTGGGTTTTGAGGTTCACAACTGTGAACCATAAATGACCACAACCAGAGGAGACCACCCACAGGCGCTTTCACCTATAAGCCTTGTTGTTGTTGGCTTTGTTGTTAGATGCCATCGAGTCAGTACCGACTCATAGTGACCCTATGCACAACAGAACAAAACACTTTCTGGTCCTGCACCAACCTCACAATCATTGCTACACTTGAGCCCATTGAAGCTGCCACTGTGCCAATCCATCTCTTTTTTGCTGACCCTCCACTTTACCATTCATGATGTCTTTCTCCAGAGACTGGTTCCTTCTGACAATATTTCCAAAGTATGAGAGACCAAGTCTGGTCATTCTGGCTACTAAAGGGTATTCTGGCTGTACTTCTTCCAATAGATTTGTTTGTTCTTTTTTGACAGACCTTGGTATTTTTTGT
>NW_006408608.1:1207534-1216104 GCF_000296735.1 Chrysochloris asiatica | reverse complement strand
TAATGCAATACGTCATTTGATTTCTTGACTGCTGCTTCCATGAGTGTTGATAGTTGGTCCAAGAAGAATGAAGTCCATGACAACTCCATAACTTTATGTAACTGGTATTCCCTAAACCTATGATCTCTTGAGACTTCCTCACAGTAAAACCAAGAAATATGATGCTGTCTGGTCTTTAAAGACTTACCGTATCAGAAACCCTATGGAGCAGTTCTAATGTGTCCTGTAGGATCACTATGAGTTAGAACCGACCGATGGCAGTAAGGGTTTTTGCTTGTTTGTTTTAAGCATTGCCCTGAGAGTTCCTCTCAAAAGAAACACAGATGTTCACATTTTGTAAATGATTCTGTGGGGACTTTTCCCTACATAACGAGGAATCAGAACAGACAGGGTGAGAACCTTGAACCTCTGGAATGGAGAAAGAGTAAAAACAAGGAGGAGAGGAGCTTTAACACCAGAGGTTCATAAACTCACCATTTGGCCAAAATTCAAACTGATGGCCAAATCTCTGAAGAGAGGTCCCACGTCTCCATGGCCTGCATTACTCCTCACCAGGGCTGATGGTGATGCTGACCTTGTTGTTCCAAACATTTGCTGCCCTTCCCTGGGAGAATATCAACTTTCCTGTCCAATGATGTCAGACTCGGCCATGTGACTCGCTTCAGCCAATGAAATGTGAGCATAAGTGACATCTGCCTCCCCAGGCAGAAGTTTCTCGATTCCTGCTGTGGTTTGGTCACTGCTCTTTTCCCTCTAGGGAACCTGAGTGGTGCTGTGGGATAAGCACTGGGCTGCTAACCACAAGGTCAGCAGTTCAAACCCACCAGCTTCTCCACAGGAAAACCATGAGTCTTTCTGCTCCCATAAAGATTTCCAGCCTCAGAAACCCTACACAGAGTCACTGTGGGTCAGAATCAAGTTGATGGTAGTGAGTTCTTTTCCCTCTGCTCTGAGAATCAAAAGTCAATTGTGGATTAAGCAGAATTTTCAGACTCAAGGACAGTTCCCTTGCAGAACAGTCACAGAATGGTCCACGTTGCTCCAAGAGCAGCTATTAGAAATGCTATGAAATGGAAACTTTTGTTCCTGAGTTATCTAGATTTATCTCAGGAGACCAGAAAGAAATTTGTAACTACACAGACAGCCATTTAGGAGACTGGCCCTGAAGCCTTTTTCTAATGGGATCTTCTAGCAACTTGGAAGTCTTCGCTGCAAGTTCCCCTGGTTTAGTAGCCTGAACAGTGGTTTTAAATGTCTCTTTTTCTGGATCCTTTGTAAACATATATAATCATTTCATGGATGGCTGCCTTATAATTTTGTCTCTTTCCACTTTAATTATGAATGGTTTTTTTTTTTTTTAAATGCTGTTTTTTATCTGTTTTATGATATTAAATTTTTACTAGTGCACACACACAAAAAAAGTCAATTGTGACTCCCAGTGATGGTAAAGGGCAGAGCAGAGCTGCCCTGTAGGGTTTCCAAAGCTGTCATGTTGATGGAAACAGACATCCACATCTTTCTCTTGTGGAGCATCTAGTGGGTTCAAACCACTGACCTTTTGGTTACAACCACTGCACCACCAGGGTCCCTATGCTGTAAGAATACAAAGCAAATCCAGCCCACTGCCATTAAATCAATTCTGACCCACAGTGACACTGTAAGCATTCCCAGACTGTAAATCTTTACAGGAACTGACAGTCTCATCTTTCTCCCAAGGAGCCGCTGATGGATTTGAACAGTCAAACTTGTGGTTATCCCAGAGAACAGCAGTTTTCTAACAGGCCCTGCTCCCTAAGTATGGATCCAGATGGAAGACACATGAAGAAGAAGGGCAGCCCATGTGGAGAAATTCATCTCTGTATAAGCCACTGAGATTCAGGAAAGGTCTGTCACAGGAACGTAACTAGCCTATCAGATGCTGACTGACAGAGCAGCTAGCGGTTATACGATAGTTGCCATAGGTCTTGTTGTAGGTGTTGTTAGGTGGCCGTCAAGTCAGTTCCAACCCACAGCAACCCTAAACCCAACAGAACGAGACACTGCCTAGTCCAGCGCCATCCTCACAATTGTTATACTTGGGCCCATTGTTGCTGCCACTGTGCCAATCCATCTCATTGGGGGTCTTCCTCTTTTTTACTGACCCTCCACTTTACCAAGCATGATGTCCTTCTCCAGAGACTGGCTCTTTGATAATAAGTCCAAAATATGAGAGACAAAGTCTGGCCATCCTGGCTTCCAAGGAGCATTCTGGCTGTGTTACTTTCAACACAGATTTGTTTTTTCTTCTGATAGTCCATGGTATTTTCAATACTATTCTCCAAATTTTCAATTCTTCCATTGTCTTCCTCATTCATTGTCCAATTTTCACTTGATATGGGGTGACTGAAAATACCATGGCGTGGGTCAGGGGCACACAGCTTAGTCCTCAAACTGACGTCTTTGCTCTTCGACACTTTCAAGAGGTCTTGTGTAACAGATTTGCCTAATGCAATGCATCTTTTGACTGCTGTTTTCCCAAGTGTTGATAATAGATCCAAACAAAAAGAAGTCTTTGACAACTTTAATCTTTTCTCCATTTATCAAGGTGTAGATTTAATGGTCCAACGGTAAGGATTCTGGTTTTCTTTAAATTGAGATGCAATCCATAAAGAAGCCTGGGATCTTTGATGTCCATCAGTAAGTATTTTAAGTACTCTTCGCTTTCAGCAAGCAAGGGTGTATCATCTGCATGCCGCAGGTTGCTAATGAGTCTTCCTCTAATCCTGATGCCACATTCTTCTTCATATAATCCAGCTTCTCAGATTATTTGTTCAGCATACAGATTGAACAAGTATGGTGAAATAATACAACCCTAGTGCACACTTTTGCTGATTTTAAACCATTCAGTTTCCTTGTTCTATCCTAATGACTGACTCTTGGCCTATGTGCAGGTTCCTCGTGAGCATAATTAAGTGTTCTAGAAAACCCATTCTTCGCAATATTACCCATAGCTTGTCATGATCCATACAATTGAATAGTCAATAAAGCACAGGTAAATGTGTTTCAGTCAAGATCTATTTGATGTCAGTAACGATAAACCTAGTTCCACATCCTCTTCTGAATCCAATTTGAATTTCTGGCAGTTTGCTGTCTATGTACTGTTGCAGACATTTTTTTTATTATCTTTAGCACAATTTTACTTGCATGTGCTATTAATGATAATGTTCAATGATTTCCACATTTCATTGTGTCACCTCTCTTTGGAATGGGCACAAATATGGATCTATTCTAATCAAATAGCCTGGTAGTTGTCTTCCAAATTTCTTGGCATAGATAAGTGAGTGCTTCCAGTGTTGCATCAGTTGGTTGAAAGATTTCAATTTGTATTCCGTCAATTCCTGGAGCCTTGTTTTTCACCAATGCCTTCAGTGCACCTTGGACTTCTTCCTTCAGTACCATTGGTTCTTGATCGTATGCTACCTCTTGAAATGGTTGAACATCAACATTTGTTTTTGATATAGTAACTCTTGTCTACCTTCCATCTTATTTTTATGCTTTCAGCATCATTCATTATTTTGCCCATAAAATCTTGTAGCCTTGCAAGTCGAGGCTTGAATTACTTCTTCAGGTCGTTCAGCTTGAGAAATACTGAGTGTGTTCTTCCCTTTTGGTTTTCTTACTCCAGGTCTTTGCACATTTCATTATAATACTTGACTTTGTCTTCTCTGGTACTGTATAATCTCACTGACTCATTACTGTGAGGACACAGTAATGCTGATAAGACAGTTCCTGTTATTATCCCCTTACCACCTATTTGGCTGCTAGCCAGAACGTTGGTGGTTCGAATCCATCCAGGAATGCTTGGAAAGGAAAGTCCAGCAATCTGCTTCAGTAAAGATTGTTGTTGTTGTTACATACTGTTGAGTTAGTTCCAACTTATCACGACCCTGTATTGGGTTTCTGAAGTTTGGAAATCTTTGAGGGAGCAGAAGCTTCATCTTTCTCCTGTGGGGTGGCTAGTGGACTCGAACCACCAGCCTTGTGGTTGGCTTGTTGTTGTCAGGTGCCATCGAGTCAGAACTGACTCATAGTGACCCCATCACAGCAGAACGAAACGATGTCCGATCCTGGGCCAACCTCACTACCGCTGCCATACTTGATGCCATCAATGATGCCACCTGGCTGATCCATCTCGTTGGGGGTCTTCCTCTTTTTCTCTGACCCTCCATCTTACCCAGCATGACATCCTTTTCCAGTGACTGTTCCCTCCTTACAATATGTCCAAAGTATGAGAGACGAAGCTTAGCCATCCTGGCCTCCAAGGAGCACTTTGGCTGCAATTCTTCCAAAACAGATCTATTGGTTCTTTTGGCGGTCCATGGCACTTTTAGTATTCTCCTCCAACACCACAACTCCAAGGCATCAATTCTTCTACATTCTTCCTTATTCACCGCCCAGCTTTCGCATCCATATGAGGCTATTGAAAATATCATGGCTTGGGTCAGGCACACCTTAGTCCTCAAGGTGATATCTCAAGGTTGGCAGTCCAGTGCTTATCCAGCTCAGTTCTACTCTGTAACATATGGGGTTGCCATGAACCAGTCTACTTGACAGTAGTTATCAGCATGATTGGACTCCAGGTGTGGCACAGGTGGATCAGTACTGGACTTTGAACAACAAGATCGGCAGTTCAAACTCACCAGCTGCTCCTCAGAAACCTTATACAGAGTCACTCTGAGTCAGAACTGGCTTGACTGTACTTAACAACAACAACAACAACAACAACCTCATCATGAGTATCCCTATTATACAGATGAAGATACTAAAGTTCTGATAGACTGAGTATCACATCCAAGGTGTTATTGGGTACCAAGGAGTCAACTCTGACTTATAGGGACCACAGTCTAACAGAACAAAACATCACCTGATCCTACCTCATCATCCTTACAATTGTTGCTATATTTGACCCAACCATTGGGTCAGTCTATCTCATTGAAGGGCTTCGTCTTTTTCGCCAATCCTCGATTTTACCAACCATGATGACCTGTTCCAGCCATTGGTCTCATGTGATGCCTAAAGTAAGCAAGACAAATCCTCACCATTCTTGCTTTTAAGGAACATTCTGGCTGTACTTCCTTCAAAACTGACTTGTTCTTTCTTCTGGCAATGCATAATACATTCGATATTGTCAGTCAACAGCACAATTCGAATGCATCAAATCTCCAGTCAATCGTTCATTCTCATGGACCAGCTTTTGTATGATTGATTGAAAATACCATGTTTAACTCAGGTGCACCTTAGTCATCAGAGTAACATCTTTGCTTATCAACACTTTAAAGAATTTTTTTGCAATAAATATGCCCAATGCAATCCATGTTTAATATCTTGATTATTGATCCAAGAAGAACAAAATCCTTGACAACTTCAGTTTCTTCACCATTTATCACAGTAGTGTTTACTGGGCCCATTGAAAAGATCTTTATTGTATATTCAAGTGTAATCCACATTGAAGGCTGTGATCTTTATCTTCATCAGTAAGGGTTCTAAGGTGGTAAGAAATAAAGCTGGGATCTGAACCAAGTCTGTTCACCTTGAGTGGCGGGGATCATTTCCCCCATTTTACAGATGGGAAAGCAGAGGCTCAAAGAGCTAAAGCCACTGTCCCAAAGTTACACAATCATCTCAGGCCCTTTGTTCCAATGGCCTACTGCAGGTCACACAGGTAGTGAAAACCAAGCAAGGTGTCCTAACTTTGAATCCAGTGGCATATCTTCACTGTGGCTGAGCTCCCTGGCTCTTGGCTGCCCCCAGCCACAGCTAGTGTCAGGAAAGAGCCCTCTGTAAGCAATGCCCTGCTCCTGAATGTTCACGCTTAAGTTTCAGGAGTCCCGATGCCCGCCCCCCTCTTTTTGCAAGGGAAGAAGGCAGAGTCCATCTGCCCAGGCACTTCAAAGCTTTTTGACACTTGTTAATATCTTCCTGCTTCTGTGCAGGAAAGCCTGGCTCGCATTAGCACCCCAGGCCTGTGGTGATCGGGAGCAGTGCTTGGGCTCCATCCAAAAAGTGTCATACTCCGCTGGGGCTCTCTAACTACTTATCTAACATGGAACATCAAATGGTTTGATCTGCCAATTAGGCTCCCCCGGAGCTGCTAACTGGAAGCAGATGGGCCTATACATTATGGTATGGAAATCCCTGCTCTTCCCACCTCCTAGCAGAGGAGGCGTGCCTGCCCCAGCACTCTGCCCCCTCTCCCTGCCCACCCTGACATCCCCAGATGGGAACAGGTCTGAGAGCCTCCTCCTTGCATGGGAGATGGTGACCCAGGGAGAAAAGGGCTTCAATCTCTTATTCCCAGAGAGACAAAACTAGGCCTGGATGGGAATTTGTCCAAATGGCCCCAAGTTCCCTGAATGTCCAGAAGTTTCTATTGCTCTAAAGCTAGTGCTTCTGGGCCCTGGGGGACCTTTATCCATCAAATCAATGCCGGCCACAAAGTTTGGACCCAGGCCTACACAACATCAGGGGATGCTGTAAACTACCTCAGGACCAACCAATCACCAAGGAGCCCTGATACTGCCCCTCCCATCTCATTGAAGCACTGTCCCTCTCCATGACCACCACCTGGTCCTGGCCACCATCCTGGCTCCTGGGTCTGAGGAAAGACTCCCAAGGGGTCTCTCTGCTTCCTCTCTCACATGCCTCAAACGTGCTCCCCACACTTCCTGTCCTTCTCTTCAGAAATCCCTCAAAGTTCAGTTTAAGTCTAGATTCCTGACACAAATTATGGCTAATACATAATCACGTTTGTTCTCTGTGCCAGGACCCCCATAATGCTTCAAACAACAGCCCTGAGGTGGGGTAGGGGCTGTTGTCATCATCACCTTCTTCCAGGAGAGGAGACTGTAGCACAGAGAGGATGATAATGCCCCTAAACCCCACAGCCTCCTCTCTCTCCCTCCTCCCTCCTTCCAACTCAGATTCTCTTCCCGCTTACTCTCCCTCTCCATCCCTCCTTCCTTCTCTCTTGTTCCCTCTCAGCTTCTCCCCCTCTGTCTCTCCCCTCTCTCCTCCATCTTCCTGTCTCCCTCCCTTCCTCTCCCCACCTAACTCCTCTACTTTTTCTCTCTGAAGCTCCAGCTATACTAAACCTCTGGTTTCTGGATCCCCAGGATGCCTTCACCACCAGGCCTTGCCTATGCATCCCTCCTTCTTGCCTGTGCAAACACTTTCCCATTTGACTAAAAGCCACTCAATCTTCAGGTCTTCTTTGGTGTCATCTCTCAGGGACCTCAGCCTCCCAGGTGAGGTGACCTGCCTAGCACCTCAAAGGCACCTCCCCGTAGCATTTGTGACATGGTGCCACAATGATTTGTCTGGGGTATTGAGTCCTCCAACAGACCAAGAGCTTCTTAGGAGCAGGAATAGCCTTCTCAGTGACAGTTATGGATTGGATTGTGTACCCCAAAACTTATGTTGAAATCCCAGTCCCTGAACCTGGAAATACAACTCTGCTCGGGTATAGGGGTTTTCTTCTGTTGTGTTAATGAGATCGGACTGCAGTAGAGTGGGTCCTGAACTTACTTCCTTCTTAACGGTGTCTCATAAAAAGAACAGAACAGACACCAACTCTCACAGAAGCCACGAGAGGCAGTATGGGAAGACTCTTCTACAAGCAGGCAAGGGGCGCTCAGGGCTACAGCAGTAGAGACAAGATACCCCCCACCTCCAAAGAGCAGTTAGCAGTCCAGTGCTTATCCTGAAGAACCACACCAGGACTCCTGAACTTGAACTAGATGAAGGTAAATCCATTAGGAAACAGAGAAGGGACAGCTGGAACAAAGGTGTGAACGCAGACATTATTTTGGAGGGGGTAGCCAGTCCTTCACTGGGGCCACCAGGAGATGAGGCTGAAGAAGTGAGCAGGGTGAGCTCTTGAAGCGTCTTGAGTGGTACATGAAGGGATATGAGCATCGTCATGTGGGCACTGAGGAGCCATGGATGGTTTCAGAGATGGAAAGACCTCTGACTGTGATTGGGTCTACATTGGGTCAGACAACGTGTGGATCCGAGCAGAAGAGAAGCAAGGAGAGGACAGTTTGAGAAGTACTCAAAGAAAGATGTTTATAAATCAGAGTGTGTCCAACGGAGAAGATCAGGATGCGGGTTCAAAGAGCAACTGAGAACTTTTAGACTACGGAAGAGATGACCTAAGAATACAGCACACTTCTCCAGAATCCTTCTTTTTTTTGCTATCATTTTTAATTTTTAATAAAATAGATATTTGATTAGAAGCACGTTCATCCACTCATCACTGATAAAATTCTAGAAATATTTTTATAAAAGTTTCATATTTGATTGAGAATGGACTTCATGAGAACGTTATTTCTACATGTACAGATTTCCCACCCAACCCCACCCCACTCCCATTATCATCTTGAGAATTGAAAAATATAGAAAAGTACAAAAAATAAGACAAGGTATCCATAGACCATAATCCAGAATTAACCACTATATTTATATATTTACTTACAGAAGTTTTCATTTTTAAGAGAAAAGGATGTATATATATATAAAGCTGAAGCCCTCTT
>NW_006408608.1:1204570-1206033 GCF_000296735.1 Chrysochloris asiatica | reverse complement strand
TAGAGAAACATCTAAACCAAGTGTTTTAAATAGCACAATTATCTCCTTACTTCCTGATGCTATTTCTATCATTTCCAAATTCTACTAAATGCATAGATTGGTTTCTGGGTTCTCTTCTGCTGTGCTGCATCAATACCACAATATTTTGTGTGGATCAATGTTATCACCTGAAAACCGTTGCTCTTCTTTGCCAAATTTATTTTTCTTATCGCATTAGTGGGTATATCCAAACCCATGCTAACAACAATGATAACAGCAGGTATCTGCTTCTTGTTCCAAATTCCAGCTTCAACATTATCTTTGCTGTTTACTGCAGGTTGCTGCTGGGCAGTCATTTCACACACAAATGGTCTCTTTAGTATGACTTGGACTCTGGAATCCAATAAGTGTTTAGCTTTCTTAAAGTTTCCCTCATTTATGGTGTTTGTGTCAGAACAATTATTTCTATGTGCTATGAGGTGTGAATTCCTGACAAAGGCTTTCCCATTTTCAAGAGTTTTTAATTAGTATGAATTCTCTGATGTCTAATGTGACATGACTTCTGGCTGAAAGCTTTCCCGCATTCACTACATTGATAAGGCTTCTTACCTGTAGGTAGTCTCAAATGTAGAACAAGTGTTGAGAATTGAAAGAAGGCTTTCCCACATTCATTACAACCAGAGGGTTTCTCACCTGTGTGGCTTCTCACATACACAGTAAGAGATGAGCTTTGAGAGAAGGCTTTCCCACACACATTGCATTCATAAGGTTTATCACCTGAATGAATTCTCACATGCACAATAAGTAATAATGTTCATTGAGAGAAAGCTTTTCCACATTCATTACATTCATAGGGTTTCTCTCCAGTGTGAATGTTTTGATGTTTTATGAGGTACTTTTTTTGGCCAAAAACTGTTCCACATTCATTACATTTAAAGGGTTTCTCTCCAATATGAATTTTCTCATGCTCAGTAAGGTTTGATTTGCCACTGAAGTTTTTCCCACACTCCTTACATACAAAAGACTTCTCTCCTGTGTGAGTTCTCTGGTGTCTGATGAGATTTGACTTTTGAATGAAAGCTTTCCCACAATCCTTACACTCAAAATGTTTCTCTCCAGTGTAGATTTTCTGACGAGTAAGGAGGTTTTCCTTCTGACTGAATGATTTTCCACATTCATTACATTCAAAAAGCTTCTCTCCTGTATGAGTGTTCTGATGTTTAATGACATACTGCTTTTGGCTGAAGGTTTTTCCACATTCATTCATTACGTTCAAAAGGTTTCTCCTTAGTACAAAAATGTTCATGCTCAGTGAGATTTGATTTTCAGTTGAAGACTTTCCCACATACTTTACAGGCAAAGGGGTTCTCCCCACTATACATTTTCTCCTGATTAAGGTTTGACATCTGAATGGAAGCTTTCCCACATTCACAAGGTTTCTCTCCAGTATGAACTTTTTGATGAATAATGATTTACTTGCAACA
>NW_006408608.1:1186482-1202810 GCF_000296735.1 Chrysochloris asiatica | reverse complement strand
CTTATTATCTGCTCCTATTTTTACGCCACGTGGACCCAGGGGCTGGACTGACCCGAGAACAAAGACCAAAATCCCTAGAATCCCTCTTACCTCCAAATCCTGGCTCATCCACAGAAGAGCTGGGTGACCTTGGCTAAGTCAATCAGTACCTCTAAGATTCCGATTTCTCCTTACTTGGATAAGGATGCTTGGGCTGAAAGTGGCAGAAAACCCAACTCTAGGTATCTTAAGTATTAATGCATGTTAATGACTCATGAAATTGAAAAGTAGAATGATAGTGCTGCTTTCTGGAAAGATCCATTCACTCAGAAAAAGGTCCAAAGACCCAGTTTTCCACGTCTTCTACTAGGTCCAACTTCCCACTTGCCTTGTGGTCCCATGGGAGTTGCCCCCACCTCCAGATTCCAGCCGAAAGTATCTCTGTTGTAGGAAAACTCTTTGAGATTACCTCTGATTGGACCAACCAAGGTCATGTGCTCACCCCACAGCCAATGACTGAAGGCAAAGGAAGGCTATGTGCTGATTGGCTTGGCTTAGGTCACCTGTTCCACCCCTTGAGCCAGGAGACAGAATGAGCTCCTCTGGGACCACATAGATGCCGACCGGGTAAGGTCATTGTAGGGATTAGAAATAATGAATGTAGAATAATTGCTTTTTGAGAGGCAATTACTCTTTTTGTTGAGAAAAGTGAAAAAGAGGAATAAGATTTAATGTGTGGCCCCCAAGGAGAAAACAAAAGTCCATAAATAGACATTTTAGGAAGTCCAGTTTTGATTCAATCTATAGAATTTTCTAAAAACTAGAGCTGTTCTCAGTACACCTGTCAGTGGAGAGGAACAAGAGAGGATTCGATGCTGCTATAAAAGGAGGTGTGGACTTCTGGTGTGGTGCTGTAGGATCAGCACTGGACTGCGAACCACAAGGTCAGCAGTTCAAACCCACCATCTGCTCCTCGGAAACCATATACAGAGTTGCTGAGTCAGAACCGACTCGATGGCACTCAACAACATAGAAGGAAGTGTGTGTGGAGCAGTTTGTCATGCTGCAATGGCATGCATGTTGCTGTGATGCTGTGATGTCTTTCAAATACCAGCAGGGCCATCCATGGTGGACAGGTTTCAGCAAAGCTTTCAGACTAAGAAAGACTAGGAAGAAAGATCTGGCAATCTGTGGAAAACCTATGGCTCACAACAGGACATTGTCCACTTTGACTGCTTTAGACACGTCATCAGGAGGAATCAATCGACACGTTTGGTGAAGTAGAGAGACAGTGAGGGTAAGAAAGACCCTCAGTGAGATATATTGGTACAACAATGGATTCAAGCATGCCACAATCGGGAGGCTGATGCAGGGTGGGGCACTGTTTTGTTCTGTTGTACATAACGTCACTGTGAATCAGTTTTGACTGGATGGCAGCTAACAACTACAGCATAGGAGGAGGCATGGAGCAGATAGATACCCATAAGGCCACTGAGGGTCCCTCCCGGATTCTGTTCTCTAACGGTGGTTCATGAGGATGGGTCAGGAAAATGAGGTCAAAAAAAAAAAAAAAAAATTTACACCTAGGTGTCAGATGCAAGACTACAGAATTAAGAGTTTAAAACTCCATGAGGGTCCCCCAGTCTGGTCCTGGGGGCTAGGGGACAGGACACAGCCACATTGAGGAATAGATATGCAGGGATAGTCCTCCAGAAGCTCCCATGAGGCTCTGGCAACTCCAGGAGCAAGGATAGGACCTCTGAGTGATATTCAGAAAAGGTCCCAACAGGTAATCCTCAGGGCCTCATTCTAGGAGGGATGAAGACCAAGCCAGAGGAGGCTGGCCACTGAGGCGAGGGAGGGACAAGTCAGCATATTCCGGAGGAGACCTGCCCCTCTGATCTGCCAGTGGCCACCCAGGGAGACAAAGAACAGGCGCCTGGGTCTAGGAACCCTCAACTAGGCCCAGCTTTCCATTCAACCTCAGTTCTAACACCCAGCCAGGCATCCGTTCCACCACAACTTTACTCCTGTTGTTCCGCAAACACCATACTCACACTCCTGTCTTCCAGAAACTTCTGGGTCCTATAAGGCTCTTTTCAAATGCCAGCTTCCCTCAAAGTCCTTTCTGGTCATTTGGTAATCGCTCTGAAGCCCACCACCACCGCCGTGGTTCCTGTAAGCCAGGTAGCTCTGTCTGGGTCTCATTCAATGGGCAATGATGGTTCTGGGCTATGAAGCTCAGATCAACCATGTGACCCAGCAATTTCCATCTCTTGGAGCCTTCCCCTCACCCCCATCTATAAAACAAGGACTCTAATTAAACAAAACAAAACAAAATAAAACAAGTTGCTGTCAAATACATGACAGAGTAGGAATGTGCTCCACAGGGCTTTTTTTTTTTTAAGGTTTTTATTGTGGATTGAGTGAAAGTTTTCAGGGCACATCATCGGTTTCACATTCAAACATTCATATACCTTGTTTCATTACATTGATTATAATCCCCTCCATATACCATCAGTTAACAGAGTTTCTCTATATCCTCTTTAGCTTTTTTGGGGTGGGGGAAACTTTGCCTTTTTGGAATTTACAGTCTCGGCTTTTAGGGAAGGTTTTTACATTTATCTGTGGGTATCCAGGGCTCATGTATGGAATTACTAACCAGTATAACTGAATAATCAGATAAGGGACATTTTGCTATGTCTGCTAGGTGGCTAAAGTCTGATCCTCAGAGCCTATGGTTTGGACGATCAGCAACACTTGGGCCCACAGGGACCACAGGGCTTTTAATAGCTGATATTTTAAATAACAGATCACCAAGCCTTTTTTCTAAGGTATCCTGAGTGGACTTGAACCTCCAACCTCTTGGTTAGCAGCCAAGCACATTAACGATTTGCACCACCTGGGGGCTCTGCTTCCATTTTGTACAGGGTTTCTGAGGAGCAGCTGGTGAGCTTGAATCGCCAACCTTGCGGTTCAAATCAACTTTGCAGTCCAGCACATAAACCCACAGCACCACACCAGGTCTCCCATTTTAGAGACAGGGAGATGTCGGCTCAGGAACAGTAAACAGTTGGCCCCAGGTCACACAGCTCAGAAGTGGCAATGCTGGTATTAAACTGAGGTCTCTCTGATTCCACAGACCATGGGAACCTCTGAAAACAAGAAGGAAGCTCCTTCATTCCACCCAAGGGATATTTATTCGCAAGCCTTTACGAAGAGCCCACGGTGCCCAGTCTTCTCAGGACATGGAAGCCTAGGTCAGAGTTCTGAGGGAATCAGGGGGACAAAATGCAGATAGAGAAGACAGCTGGTGAATAATGAAGTCCCCTACCACCACCCTAACCCAAGTCTAAACAACTGTGTTGTTGTTGTTAAGTGCTGACGAGCTGGTTCCAACTCATAGCAATGCTGTATAGGGTTTCCGAGGAGTGGCTGGTGAGCTTGAACCGCCGACCTTGCAGTTCAAAGCCACCTTGCAGTCCAGCGCACTAACTCACAGTGCCACACCAGAACCAGTGTTGTTGTTGTTAGGTGCCATCAAGTTGGTACCGACTCATAACGACCTTATGCACAACAAAACGAAACACTGCCCGATCCTGGGCCAACCTTACCATTGTTGCCACGCTTGAGCCCATTGATGCTGCCACTTTGCCAATCCATCTCTCTGGGGGTCTTCCTCTTTTTCTCCGACCCTCCACCTTACCAAACATGATATCCTTCTCCAGCGACTGGTCTCTCCTGACAATATGTTCGAAGTATGAGAGATAAAGTTTGGCCATCCTGGCCTCCAAGGAGCACTCTGGCTGCACTTCTTGCAAGACAGATCTGTTTGTTCTTTTGGCAGCCATGGTACTTTCAGTATTCTCATCCAACACCATAACTCAAATGCATCAATTCTTCTACGGTTTTCCTTATTCACTGTCCAGCTTTCACATGCGTATGAGGTTACATAGTCCTCAAGCTGACATCTTTGCTCTTCAACACTTTAAAAAGGTCTTGTGCAGCAGATCTGCCTAATTCAATACATCGTTTGATTTCTTGACTGCTGCTTCCGTGAGTGTTGATGGTTGTGTGGCTGCCCTTAAATTAGCAGAAACCTACAGATACCCATTGTGACCACCAGATGGCGGATGTAGGCTGCTAAGTTGGACTTGGTCCCTGAAGACCAATAGGTCACCTTAGGAGGTTTCACAGAATGAGTGGCAGTGCCTGGCAGGCAGAAAACTCAATGGAAAGAGACAAAGCCTGAATGTCTTTAGATGCCCTCACTTAAGTGCATAAAAAAAGCCAGGATGCAACAAAACGAAACAAAGTCTGAAAGATGCCAAATTAGAGACCAGGGTGAGGTGGTAATCGTCAGGGTTCCATTTGTGATTGAACAAGCACACCCCAGCTTCCACCCCCAAAGCTGAGACCCTCTGTCCTAGAAGCCAGTGGGCAACATTAGTCCTTCCTCATGGTGTAGTCCTGAATCATGCTGTTGAAGTAAGCTGGTGTGTTGCGCTCTGGGTAGAAGAGGATCATGTAGCACTTGGGGCCAAAGTAACCCAAACTGATGCCCAGGAGGTTGAACACAGTGACAGAGAGGTCCAAGATGGTGACCAGCACACCCTGGTAGACAGACATGAAGGTGCAGAGGGAGATGGAGGAGATGAAGTAGAAGGTCATGCTCAGGGTGATGAACTTGGCCTCATTGTAGTTGGTGGGCAGCTCCTTGCCCATATAGGCAAAGCTGAAGCCCACCACCGAGAGGACCAGGTCCAGGCTGGTGTTGAGTAGTAACCCGTTATGGTAGTTGGGGTTGCAAGACAGAATCATGATCTTGGGGTTGTCGGGATCAGAGCGGGCGGTGGGGACGGTGGTTGTGGCTAGTAAGTTGCCCGTCACGACGGCCACCTTGAGTGCAGTGAAGACCGCCACAAAGATGTAAGGGCCATGGTAGCGGACCCAGTAGCCATAGGCCCGTGGGAAGCGACTGGCCATCTTGAAGATGTAAACGATCTGGAAGGAGCGCACGGTGATGCAGGAGATACAGATGGTGAAGCAGAGGGTGAAGAGAGCCTGGCGGCAGAGGCAGGCGGTCACTGTGGGCTGTCCCACGTACACGGGCAGTGCCAGGTATGCCACCAGCAGGGGCATCAGCATCAGGAAGCACATAGGGCCCCCAGCTGAGCGAACCATGGGTGTCTGGAAGTGTTTCCAGAAGATCTCCAGGATGACCAGAGTACTGAGGAAGCCCAGGGCAGCAAACACAGCCACGAAGATGGTGGGTGCCTCGTGCCATCTGAGGAAGGCCAGCCGCCGCTTGTAGCAGGAGATGTCATTCCTGTGGGACCACTCATATTTGGGGCAGAGCTGGCAGTCAAACTCATCTGCAAGAGCATACAGCAAGTCCCATCAGCCAATCCCTGCCTCCAAGCACCTGCATTCTTCCAGCCCTGCATGAGGCCAGGGTCCAGGGGTGGAAAGAGACTTAAGGGTAACCCTGAAGTCATTGCCAACATGCACTAAGTCCCTGATACCAAATTTCCACAGCAACTCCACTGCACAGATGAGGAAACTGAGGCTTAGCCAGGTGAAGTCATTTGCCCAAAGTCACATAGCCAGTAAGTGATGGAGTAGGACCTGAACTGAAGCCCCCAACTCAGAGCCTAACAATTATAATCCTTCTCTTTTGACACATGAATTACCCTCTGGTGCAAGAGGCAGTCAGTCATTCAAAGAATTCACTCAAGAAAAATTTTGACACCATCCAGCATGATTGGTACCATGGGTAGAAGGCCACAAGAGAGAAATAAAACCAGCCTTGGACTTCAAGCAATTGGGAGAAGATCAGTGAAATCATTCAACGCCCTTTGGTTGAGCACCTACTTTGGGCCCTGCACTCTACCAGGCACACAGTGCTTTCACTGGGGGAGACACTCATGCACTTTACTGATGAATCAATGAAGCCATGGGGGGCGGGGGAATCGGGGCCCTAAAATGAGGTTTTTGGCTCCCTCAGAGATTTAAAGCCTCTGAAACCCTCCACAGGGTCACTATGAATGGGAACTGACTCAATGGCACTTAACAACAAACAATTCTGAACTATGCTAAACAGTATGTTGTGGTACTGTAGGATAAGCACTGGACTGCTAACTACAAGGTCGGCGGTTCAAACCCACCAGCTGCTACTCAGAAACCCTATACAGGGTCACTATGAGTCGGAAACGACTGGACAGCACTTCCAACAACAATATGGACCGAGAGAGATGGTACTGCTTCCAGCTTTCTGGAGTTAATAGTCTATGGGGAGGATGTTTGTTCTTCTAGTCAAGGAAGGCATTCAACAAACATTCACTGAGCAACTATTATATGCTCTCAACTAAGCATTTGGGAGGTCAGAGAGATCAGTAAGATACTGCCTCTCGCTTCTCTGAAACCTTCCTCCTGTTGGGAGAGTCTTTACTCACTCACTCATTCACCGTCCTGTGACCACATCCTGACTTGACATCCCAGGGTTGTATGTGTGTGGAGTGCAGGCTTTTGAAGAATGTTGCTCCCTCTCCTTTCCCCACTCCCTAAGCCAACCTGTATTGAGTTTTCTCTATTCCAGATACCAGGAAGACACAACAAGAATCAGACAGCATCCTTTGCTTTCGCACACCTGGGGGAGACACCAGAGAGCCTGCCAAAGCAGAAGAGCCTTGAAAACACCAGGGGCAGGGCAGGGGCTGGGCAGGACATGGCAGGTAGTACCTGATTTATTGAGGAAGGAGCCAGGGAGGCAGTCAATACACTCAAAGCAGCAAGGATGGAGGCCCACGGGCTTCTTCCTCTGCCCAGCCCGGCAGCTCCTGGTGCACATGGACATGGGCACCTACAGGGGAGAGGGTGAGACACCTGAGCTCTCCTCTCCCACACTCAGATGACCCCTACTCTCCCCAGCTAGCAGGCTGCTCACAAGAAGCAGTCACTTCTTGGAAGAAGACCCTTGTAGAACCCTCATAGTTCTGCCTGTCCAAGCCTAACCCAGTACCCAGCTATTGAGAAGTAGACTTTCTGAGGTTGCGAAGAGCATAGTGGGCAACCCTGGAGCTGCTGGCAGAGACTCTTCTCTCCAGAAGGGAGAATGTGCCATGGAAGGAGTTGAGATATAGAGACAGTGAGTGTGACCTTGGAACCATCCTTGCCCTGAGCTTCATTGTCTATCTGCCCTTAGAGTTTTCTATGTGAGGAAATAAACTAACTCTGCTTAGATCACTTCCTGCCACGTGCAACCAAGAGTTCTAATGGACACAGCCCATCTGGAGGTGCAGGGGTTTTCAAGAGAATAAGTGTGGGGCAGTACTAACTATGATTATTGTTTGTATGGTCTCTTTCCAGAGCCCAGAAAAGTGCCCAGCACGGAGTACTGGTGTGGCACTCTAGGATAAACACTGGACCACAAGGTCAGTTTGAACCCCAAGGTCGGCAGTTCAAACTCACCAGCTGCTCCTCAAAAACCCTATACAGGGTTGCTATGAGTTGGAACTGACTCAATGGCACTTAACAATAACAACAAAGAAAGCACAGAGGAGGCACCCAATATTTGTTTATTGAAAATTTGTTTAATGACTGAATCACAAGTAGAGGAAACAGTACGAACAATTGGGTAGAAGTTGTAGAGAGGATACACAGGAGACAGTGAGGAGAGGAAGGCAAGAGCCCCACTCCAGAGGCTCATCTCTGGCATCCTAAAATCATGAGGACTGTGGGAGCAATCCTGGTTCTTGAGTGAAGGAGTAGCCTGATTAGACATGGATTGTAGGGAAATAGGAAGATATTGCAAAAATACACATAAAAAGGGACAAGGGAAGCCACGGGTGGTCCACTCAACCCCAGAGACCCACTCTTCTTTTTTTAAACTTTTTGTTGTGAATTGAGTGTAGGTTTCCAAATCAGATCATCAACTTTACAGTCAACAGATCATACAGTTCGCTTCATCTCAACAATTGCTGTCCTCTCAAGGTAATATGACTTATCCAATTTGTTCCCTGTGGTTCTTGCTTCCATCCCTCCTTCTTTCCCAACCCTTCGGAACTTTGCCCTTGAGTAAATGCTAACTAACCTTTTGATCTTGAATGATTGACCATTCGATGATGAGCATACCTCACTATTGTTGTCCCATATAGACCTATGTATTGCTTGGCTGAAAATTGAGTCGTAAGGGTGAGTTCAGTTCCAGACCTGAAGGTGACCAAGGGCCAGTCTCAGGGTTTCACAAGTTTCTATATGACCAGTAAGCCTAGGTAGGTTTTTTTTATAATCTTGAATTTTGGTCCATATTTTCTCCCACTTGGTCCAGGATCTCCTAATGTGGTCCCTTACAGAGCAGGTGGCTATAATAGCCAAACCCCACTCTTCTTAGCTCTCAGAGGTCTGCCTTCATGTTCCACCCATCCATGGAGTCACTCCTGTACATGGCTGTTGGATAACATTTCCAGAAGTCTTGCTCTCCTCCTGGAAATGTCTTCATGGAAGAATTGTAGTGACTCTCCATCAGACAAAATTAAAAGTCGGATCCCCTCCAGAATTCCAGGCCCTCCCTGGTCTTCACTGCTTCCCATGTGACCACACACATATGGATGGATGGGTAGCCCAACACACACCTCGTCCAGACCTATACCCAACCTCCCTTTCTATGCATCCACCTCTTCTTTTAAATCCATCACTTCACTGTCCCCAGAGTAACCACCTTAAGTAATAATGTCTTACCCTTGGACCCTCATCCTGACATGTATTCTAAAAGTTATTGCCTACACACTGATGCCAGGACCAGGGAATATCATGGTATGCTGAATGAGGCAAAATCTCTGCTCATTCATGGAATCATATTTTCATGGGGAAAACAACCCTGTAACTATATAACATGACTTGTTATTGCTGTTGTTAGGTGCCATCAACATGGCAGATGGTGGTATATGCCATGAAGAAAAAAATTCAGCAATACAAGACAAGTAGAGACTGAAGAAGGAGCAGATAGCAATTCCAAATGGGGTGGTCAGGGAAGGCCTCATTAAAGCAAAGACCAGAAGGCTGTGAGTGAGCAAGGTGTGGCATTCTCTGTGGCAGGGAGAAGGAACAGCAGTGCAAATGCCCCAAGATGGGGGAGACTTGGCATAATTCAGGAACAGCAGGGAGACCAAGAGCAAGAGAGAGAGTGGTAGATGAGTTCAAAGAGGCGGAGTCGAAATGCTTGGGTTTCTATCTTGAGAGAAATGAGAAATTATTGGAGGGTTTGGAGTAGAGGAGTGACAGGATCTAGCTTCACTGTAACAGGATCAACCTGTTTTCTGTGCTGAGCACAGACTAGGAGGGCCAAGAAACAGAAGCAAGAGACCAGGTGTGACTGCAATAGTCCAGTTTAGAAAAGATGATCGTTTAGATTAAACAGTTGACAGTGGAGACAGTAAGAAATGGTCAGGTTATGGATGTATTTTGAAGGTAGACTGGACAGGGTTTGCTGCTAGAGTGGATGAGTTTGAGAAAAAAAAGTGTCAAGGATAACTAACACCAGTGTTTGGGGCCTGAACAACTTGAAGGATGGTAGGTGGAGATTTGACTTGAAGTTCAAAGGGCACGTCCAATCTGAAGACACACATTTGGGCATGGTAAGCATACAGATGAGACTTAAAGTCACATAGAGAAGAGATAAAGGTCCAGTGACTGAGCCTGAGCTCCTTCCAATATTTAAAGGTCAGGAAGATGAGGAGGAACCAGGAACGAAGACTAGGGAGAAGTCTTGGTCTAAGAAAGAGAATGACCAAAATCCAAGCAAAAATTCTGTTTCTCAAAAGAGGAAATGGTCAGCTGTACCAATCAACTGTTTGCAGGTTGGCTGTGATGATGATGGTTGTATTGGCAACACAGAGACACTGGTGAACTTGACTAACTCAATTTCAGAAGACTGGTGTGGACGAAAGACTCACTGGAGTGAGTTCAGGAGAGACTGATGACTTCCATCTTAAGGTTGCAGATTGAACTTTCAGCTTTTTTTGTTTCCTTCCAAAATCCCAATAAAATTATAGCAAAGAGAGAATATTTTTAAGGATATAAATCCAGAAGAAGAGAGAGAACAAAAATGTAATCCAACAGCAACAAAATTTTGCAATTTTTGACTTGGCATACCTGAGAAAGTCGAGTCCTAATTGTTGAGTTGGAAAAGCAAAGAATCGACTCAACTGTTCTAGACATTTCTTATCTCTCACCTTCATCTTCATGGCCCATATTTTACTCCACCCATTGTTATAGAAACAAACTTCATGTAAGTGTAAACTAAAGCATCTGATTTCAACCACAAATAGCTCATTCTCTGTCCCAGAGCTTCTCTGCTACTACAGTGTGGAGTACCTGGAGGAACTTACTCAGCACTCAAACCGTGAAGTATGAGGATATCAGCACCCCATGAAGAAACACTTGATCACTGGGGGATGGGGCTCACTGAATAAATGCCCCCTTCTTCTGTCCCTCAGGCAAACAATTCTGAGGTGCATTCTGCATGAATCTCGGGTTTCTATAGGATTGAACTTCAATTGCCCACAGAAGGAGCAGTTCAAAAACGTACCCTTATATTGCTTTTTCTGCCCTTACTCTTGTGATCTACTATCACTTCCCAGAATAAACTACATGCATGTAAGCCTTATGTTCCTTAGAAGTGAGACTTCATCTCTCATAATTTGGACATGTTATTAAGAAGGACCAATCCCTTGAGAAGAACATCATGCTCTTCTCAAGAAAAGTACAGGGTCAGCAGAAAAGAAGAACCTAACCGCAATGTAAGCCTATGTGACTCAGGCCCAGATTTACAAGGTGAGCTCAGATTGAGAGTTGATACCAGGAGTGGTTCTGGAACTCGGTCCTTCACTAGTCAGTGATAAGAAACTCACCACTGTAAGTGGGGTAGTGTGTGCGCATACAATAGCACCACAATTGCTAAGACTCTCGCCTATGGTGGATATGGGGAAGGTTAAGTACTGACTGATGAAGGAACTGTGCCATTTGAACAGTATTCAGGCAATGGTAATTATAAGGCCTGTGGAGTGAGTTGCTTTATAAACCTCAAAAACAAAGAGAAAATGACAAGTGAAGGCCATCCAACAATTAGCTCAAAGCACACTATGAAAGTGAGAAGGCATCCATGCATGACACTTTCTTAAGATCCTCCTCCTCAGCAGTGGCAAATAAGGCTGTGATGAAAATGAAAGGGAAGACTTAACTGTGTGACTGTGTAGTGAGACGGCTGACTATGGTGTTACTTGACTTGTATAACCCAAACAAATGAAGAGTTAGTGAATAATAAGCTGACATCAGTTGCCACAATGGAAAATTGTGATTCCCCACCCAAATTACAGATATGGGTCCACCCAGGGTCCATTGGTCAAAGAGAGGCTTTTGGTCTTGAGGACCCTATAGCACCACAGTAAATATATGCAGTAAGCATGTTCCCAAGTCAACCCTCAAAGAGACATTTATCATGAGCAAATGTGTTCTGGAAAAAGGGAAATGCCTACTCTTTTGAGGTTTATTTTATACAGGGTCTGAGATAAGACACTGGTGGGGAGGATAGTGGTGGGTCATGGAGTCGGCACCGATTCATAGTGACCCTACTTAGGGTTTCCAAGACTGTAAATCTTTATTGGAGGTGAAAGCTTCATCTTTCTTCCCCAGAATAATTGGTAGTTTTGAACTGCTGACATTAAGGTTAGCAGCCCAACTTGCAAATAGTACACTACCAGAGCTCCTTGAGATAAGACACTAGCAGACCTGATATGCCATATGGTCTGCACAAAGAGTAACTCATGGAGGACAGGTGCTATATGGAGTCTTGGGCCATGTACTTTTTATAGTAGGTCCAAGGAGTCTGTGAACTCATAAATTTTGCCCTGGTCTCTAAGGACAAACCCTCACATTTGTTTTCTGACTTGTGAAACAAGAGATTTTATGATAGGATGACAAAGTGAAAGACCCTGAAACTTCCCCTACCCTATCCAAAAGAGAAAAATCATCCTGGGAAGAGTTTCAAAGATTAGCCCTACCAGCAAAGATTTAACAGATACAGGAGAGGGGTTATCCATCATATTCCCATTTAATTCACCTTAATGGCTCCTGTTAAAATCAGACAATGCATGACAGATGAAAGGAAACCACCATTAACTTGATCAAGTGGTTTCTGTGTTGGATATAATATTTTTACTGAAATCAAATAACACAACCTCTGGCATTTGATAGTAGCTATTGATCTGGGGAATGTATTCTTTTAAAGTTTCATCACTAAGAAGTATAATTGGAGGAACTTCACTATCTTGAGAGATGACATCATTAAAAATAGCAGAAGAAAAATGTCTGAAGGAGGAGAGGTGGAAAGATGGCGGACTGGGCAGAAAGGCTATATGGATCTCCTACAATAAAGATATAGAAAGCTGAATGAAATAGATGCAGGTGATAGTCCTGGAACCCTGAGGTTCAGATGAAGTGAACTTTGGCATCCTATCATAAAATACTTACTAAGAGAGAAAGCTGAACAGATGCAGCAAAAAAATAAAATAAAATAAAAGGTGGGGGGTTCTGACTGGTGACTTGACAGCTGAGAAACACGGTGCAACCATCTTAACTTTTTTTGTGAGCAGCTCCAGAGACAAGAAAACATATTGGCTTTAAAGAAACATACTAGTGGCACATGGAGATAAAGAGGCAATATTTTCTTATACCCCACACTTCCCTGGTGACCAGAAGCAAGGCTGGACCCCACCTGTACACACACCCAGGGAAATTTCTGCCCTCCCAGTTGTTGGAGGTGCACTGGATTGAGTACTGCAGTTGTGAACCCCATTAGATGAAGGGGGAGCTATGTGTATTAATCCCATTGGGGCAGGCCCTGCTCCAAATCTGCAGAGTCAGCCCTGGCCAGCCCTGAACTGGCCCTCACTAGGAGAAGCTGCTGACATTCATGGCAGCACCACCCAGAATTCAATCCAGGTATGTTGTTTTTGTTAAGTGCTGTCAAGTTGTTGTTGATGTTAGGAGACAGAGTTGATCTGACTTACAGAGATCCTATTCACAGCAGAACAAAACACTGCCTGATCCTGTGCCACCTTCAGAATCCTTATCATGATTGAGCTAATTGCTGCTGCCACTGTGCCAATCCATCTCTTCTCACTGGGGGTCTTTGTCTTTTATGCTGACCCTCCACTTCACCAAGCATGTCTTCTCCAGGGACTGGTTTCTCCTAATATGTCTGAAATATGAAAGACACTGGCCATCCTGGCTTCTAAGGAGCACTCCAGTTGTACTTCTTCCAACACAGATTTGTTTGTTCTTCTGGCAGTCCATGGTACTTTTAATATTCTCCTCCAGAACCATAACTCAAAAGCATTAATTTTTCTATAGTCTTCCTTATCCATTGTACAACTTTCACATGCATATGAGGTTATTGAAAACACCATGACTTGGGTCAGGCACACCTCAGTCCTCAAACTTACATCTTTGCATTTCAACACTTTAAAGAGGTCTTATGCAACAGATTTGCTTAATGCAACACATCATTTGATTTCTTGACTGCTGCTTCCACGAGCATTGATAATAGTCCAAGCAAAATAAAATCTTTGATAACTTCAATCTTTTCTCCATTTATCATGATGTTATTTTTTGGTCCAATGGTAAGGATTTTTGTTGTATTTACAATGAGGTGCAATCCATTTTGAAGGTTGTGGTCGTCGATCTTCATTAGTACGTATTTAAAGTATTGTTCGCTTTCAGCAACCAAGGTTGTATCATCTGCATATTGCAGGCTGTTAATGAGTCATCCTCCAATCCTGGTTTTAATAGGATCCATTAAGATGAGTTCTTTTTAATATAATTCATCTTCTCGGATTATTTGCTAAGCATACAGATTGAGTAAGTATGGTGAAAGAATACAGCCATGCCACACACCTTTCTTGATTTTAAACCATTCAGTGTCCCCTTGTTCTGTTTGAACAACTACTTCTTGATCTGTGTACAAGTTCCTCATGAGCACAATTAAGTGGTCTGGAATACCTATTCTTTGTAATGTTATCCATAACTTGCCATGATCCATACAGTTAAAAGCTTTTGCATAGTCATAAAGCATACACACAAAATCTTTCTGGTATTTTCTGCTTTCAGCCAAGATCCATCGGATGTCAGCAATTATATACCTTATTCCACATCCTCTTCTGAATCTGGCTTGAACCTCTAGGAGTTTCCTATTGATGTATTATTACAGTCATTTTTGAGTTATTGTTATCAAATTTTACTTGCACATGATATTAATGATATTGTCTGATGAGTTCAGCATTCCATTGGATCATCTCTCTCTGGAAAAGATCTGGATCTCTTTCAGTCAGTTGCCAGGTAGCTGTCTTCCAAATTTCTTGACATAGATGAGTGAGTGCCTCCAGTGCTGCATTAGTTTGTTGAAAGATTTCAGTTTGTGTTCCATGCATTTCTGGAGCATTGTTTTTTGTCAATGTCTTCAGTGCACCATCGACTTCTTCCTTAAGTACCATTGGCTTTTGACTATATGCTACCTCTTGAAATGGTTGAACATTGACCATTTCTTTTTGATATAGTTACTCTGGGTATGTATTCCTTCCATTTTCTTTTGATGCTTTCTGCATCATTCAATATTTTACCCATAGAATCTTTCAATTTTACAAGTCAGGTCTTAAATTTTTTCTTCAATTCTCTCAGCTTGAGAAATGTTCTTCCTTTTTGGTTTTCTTACTCCAAGTCTTTGCATATTTTATTATAATACTTGACTTTGTCTTCTCAAGCTGCTCATTGAAATTTTCTGTTCAGCTCTTTTGCCTCCGCATTTTTTCCATTTGCTATAGTATCTTTACCTTAGAAAGCAAGTTTCAGAGCCTCTTCTGACATCAATTTTTGTCTTTTCCTTATTTCTTGTCTTCTTAATGACCTTTTGATTTCTTCCTGTATGGTGTTCTTGATGTCACCTCACAACTCTTCTGGTCTTTGGTCATTAGTGTCTAATACATCAATGTTCTTTAGATGTACTCTAAATTCAGGTGGAATATGTTCAAGGTCGTATTTTCCCTCTCGTGGACTTGTTTTAATTTTCTTCAGCTTCAGCCTGAACTTTCATATGAGCAATTGATGATTTGTTTCTCAATCTGCCCCGGGCCTCATGTTGGCTGATGATATGGATCTTTTCTACCATTTCTTCCCACAGATGTAGTCGATTTGATTTCTCTGTATTCCATGTGGTGAGGTCCATTTTTAAAGTCATCTTTTATGTTACTTAAAAAAGGTATTTGCAATGAAGAAGTCATTTGTCTTACAAACTTCTATCATGTGATTGCCAGCATCATTTTTAACACCAGGGCCATATTTTCCCAATATTGATCCTTACTCTTTGTTTCTAACCTTTACACTCCAATTGCCAATAATGATCAATACATCTTGATTGCATGTTTGATCAATTTCAGACTGAAGAATTTGGTAGAATTCTTCAATTTCATCCTCACTGGCTTTAAAGGTTGGTGTGTAGATTTGAATTGTGGTGGTATTAACTGGTCTTCTTTGTAGGCATATGTACATTATCCTATCACAGAAGCATTAAACTTCAAGATAGGTCTTAAAATGTTCTTTTTGATGATGAATGCAATGCCATACCTCTTCAATTTGTCATTATTGGCATAGTAAACCATATGATTATCAGATTCAAAATGGCCAATCCTGGTCCATTTCAGCTCACTAAAGGAGCTCTGGTAGCATAGTGATTACAAATCAGGCTGCTAATCTCATGGTCAGCAGTTAAAAACTACCAGATGTTCCGTGGGAGAAAGAGGTGACTTTCTGTTCCTGTAAAGATTTACAGTCTTGGAAACCCTGTACTGGGTCGCTCCGAGTTGGAACTGACTCCATGGCACATAACAACACAACAATGACAATGTCTAAGATATCCGTTTTTATGAATTCTATTTCATTTATGACAACTCCAGATTTGCCTAAATCCATACTTTTATCATCCCATGCTATATCTGACAACATTCTGGTACTATTCATCATGTCCATGGTTAATATCTGGTACTGACAACATTCAGTGGCTAAACATTCAGATGCAGTCTGTCTCTCCTTTTTCTCAATCTGTCTTAGTCTGGAAGCTCATCTGAAACCTGTCCATCATGGTGACCCTGCTGGTATTTAAAATACTGATGGTCTAACTTCTAGTATCACAGCAGCCTGCAAGGCAGTGTGACAAACTGACAGATGTGTGGTGGGTGTATATGTATACAATATTGTAATTTGGAAAGACTGACAAGCAAACAAGGATTTAGCTGTCAGTC
>NW_006408608.1:1142421-1183112 GCF_000296735.1 Chrysochloris asiatica | reverse complement strand
TTTTTTTTTTTAAAAAAAGATAAATTCTTGAATTTCTGTTTCCCAGAAGAAAAGAGGGACATGAAGACAGCTCTTTGTGATATTTTGCTATAAGGAGCATATTCTGCATCCTACACACATTTTAAGCACCTGCAGTTTACCTGCGGGGTACCCTAGGTCCCTGTTTCAACAGAACACCAACGTAATTCAAAATAGAACATGCCCTTCTCACCTCACGCCTCTTGGCCTGAAGCAGTGAAAAAAGGAGCAACCTGTGCCCAGGGGTCAGAGCTAGGGGCTCACACTCCTGCTCTGCCATTTCCTAGCTCCATGGCCTTCTGAAGTAACTTCACCTCTGCACCTGGGGGCCCTTGTCTGCAAAACCCGAGCAATAATGGTCCCAACTCAAAGGGCTACCAACGAGCATATACAAGTAAACACAGAGACCAGGGCTTGGCACAAAGTAAAAGCAAAATATAATGCGCTAAACTGCAAAGTCATTTGAACTTCAAGGTCGGTGGTTCAAGCTCACCAGCTGCTCTTGGAAACTTTATGCAGGGTTGCTATGGGTCGGAGTTGACTCGACAGCACTCAACGACAACAACAACTTAGCCATTGTTTTTTCCCTGGACCCCCCACAGCAAACTCTCCATCCTGTGACAGTGGCTAAAGGCTGTGTGGTCTTAGGCAGGTCACACAACTTCTCTGTGCCTTCAGCTTCCTAATCCATGCAATGGGGAGAATGGTAGCATCTCTCTCAAAGAATTACTATGGGGATTGAGTTTCTTAGCAGAGGACCTGGCACAACCGTGTTCAGTAGATGTTTACTTATCTCTTAGCCCCTCTGTCCTGGGGGTCCAGAAAGTCTTGAACTTCCACAGTCTTCAATCAAAGGAGGAAGGGTTAAACCCCAGACTATACACCTGCACGTAGAGACCCTACCAGCTAGCAACAATAGCTTCTGGGTGTCCTCCTTGTTAAAAAGGGTTCTTGCCACCCAGCACGATCCCCGATGCCCAGTCCCCAGGCCTGCCCACCCACCAGTCCCTCTAAGAGCTGACCGTGTTGTTGGCGGTGTTCCAGAAGATGGGGGCCATGTTCCGCAGCTGCCCCTGCACTGGGTGGTAGAAAGCAATGGTCTGGAAGGGGTTCTGGCTCAGGTTCCAGCACCACTGGATGATCTCCAGGCCCAGGGACAGGTCTCCCTGTTGGTCGAAGAAGATTTGGTGGCCCAGGAGGGTAAAGTTGACCTTCCAGATCTCTTGAAGTAGCTGAAGGGAAGTGGATTGGTAGTATAGGCTGGTCATATTTGAGAGAAACTCTACTGTCCCCCAAGACTCAGTTTGCACATCTGTAAGATAGGCACAAGAAGTCTTCAAAAATGTTACAGTTTGCTGAGGGCTCTGGCTTTATGATCAGACACATCTGGGTTTGGGTCTTAGTTCTACCACTTCCTAGCATTGTGAGAATTTGAGTCTGTCACTTAACCTTTGTAAGCCCCCATTTCTTCTGCTGCTAAGTGAGTGTGGGGAAAAACAAACAAACATATCATCTGGGCTTTGGAAAATAAATAAATATATATATACTAGGTAATGAGAACTGTAGCTGAAAAATAGTAAGCATTTACATCAGCAGAAGTTAATAGTTTTCTTTCCCTGAAAGTCGCTTCAGCCATCCCTTTGGGACCCAGTTTGTGGCCCAGAGTCCCCTGTCTCTTTCATTTGTATCCTCTGGCCTGAATTTCATCCCTAGTTCTATCCTTGAATTGCTGTGTGACTTTGGGCAAACCATGCTTGGTAAAGTGGAGGGTCCGTGAAAAAGAGGAAGACCCCAACAAGATGGACTGGCGCAGTGGCAGCAGTAATGAGCTCAAATCTAACAATGGTAAGGATAATGCAGGACTGGGCAGTGTTTCATTCTATTGTAAAAGGGTTGCTATGAGCTGGAACGGACTTGACGGCACCTAACAACAAACAACACAGTAACAAGGTATAGATAAATAGATTTTTTTTTTCAAAGACTGAATGAAATTGCTCTGTGAAGTACGCAACTAGGTACTTGAAGATGGTAGGGTCTAGAAAAGGGGCAGAAGGGGAGACTAAAGAGGGAACATGAGCAGGAGTTGGAGGGTGGTTGGACAGTAGAGTGGGAGGCTGACTCCAAACTGAAAAAAAAGGCAAGGAACTGTTCAAGAGTTGTTGTTAACACAGAGTGGACAGGGATGGGAAACTTGGACATTGGCTACCCAAAATGGGGGGCGGGGGGCTACAAAGGCAAGAAGTGACTGGCTTACAAGGTTTCAAGAGGGAACCTAGACCCAGAGGGCCTGGAGGAAGGTAGAATCTCCAGTGAGTGGTATTCAATCTGTCTAGGCGGGGCTGATGCAATGAAATGCAGATGGGTCTCTTGTGATACAATAGTGAATAATTGTTATCAGGACTGATTGTGAGGGTTGGAAATGTAAAAGTAGATGTTTTATAGCAAGGAGGGGAGTGATTAACTTTTCAGTCTAGGAGTGGAGGTCCCTAGGACCATCAAGGGAGAAGAGCAGAGAGTGGGACCCTACCCAGAGAAGCAGTGATGCCTGAAATGGAGCCAGAGATGATGATGTGGAGCGATGGAGCAGCTGGAGACTTTAGACCCAGAGAGGGAGAGCGACTGTGTGCTGAAGACCTGGGGGGCATGGGGGAAGGATTGCATGAAGGGGATTGTAACCATGGCAATGAGACGATATACGATAGAATGAATGTAAAACTAATGTTCTCCTATGTAAACTATCACTTAATTCACAATAAATCATTTAAGAAGAAAAAAAAGAGTTGTTGTTAAGTGCCACTGAGTAGATTCCAACCCATAGTGACCCTGTATAGGGTTTCCAAGGAGAAGCTGATGAGCTTGAACCACCAACCTTGCAGTTCAAATGACTTTGCAGTTTGATGCATTATCCCACAGCGCCACTCCTGTTCAAGAGTCGACATGTCTAATATCTAAGTATAAACTGTAAGTCTCTGATGTGAATCCCTTTTACTTCTTTGAGGTTCAGTAAAATTTTCTATACCTCTGGAGTCTTCATGTGAGTAGTACTTATGTGTGTATGTGTGTGAGAGAGTCAGAAAAACACAGATTTAAGTTACAGGTCTGCATCAAAACCAACCAGTTGCTGCGGAGATCAGTGACTTGTGGTGACTTCCATAGGGCTTTCAGTGGCTTCTTCTAGAGTGCCTCTGAGGAGACTCAAGCCTCTAACCTTTCTATTAACAGTGAAGTGTTACCATTTGCACATTCCAGGACTTGAGTCTGAATCAAGGTGATGTAAAATTAGGTTAGTTTACTAGGTAGTTAGAACTAGGTATGGCCTGTCTACACAGGGAAAAAAACAACCTCAGCAAGAAGGAATTTTCTGAAAAGAGTGGGAAAGTGAAGATTGTTTGCAAGAGGAAATGAAGTTAGCTAAGGAGCTGTGGAGCTGTGGGATAAAGCACTGAACCGAAAAGTAGGTTTGAACCACAAGGTGGGTGGTTCAAACTCACCAGCTGCTCCTTGGAAACCCTATACAGGGTCTTTATGAGTTGAATCCGACTCAGCAGCACTTAACAGCAACAACCAAGGAGTAGGACACAGAAGAAACTATTGTAAGGAGAAATAAAGTTAGTTAAGAGGGGTAGGTGAAAGGGGAAACCAACATAAGAAAAACAAAGTTAGTTAGTGATAACCTGAAGCCTGAGGAAACAGGATTCAAGGAAACGTCTACAGACCATTTCCCTGGGCACTCATGGCCCACTCCCCTGGCAAAGGGGTTTATAAAGAAGAAGCCAAATTGTATTGGGGCCTGTTCTCTGTAAGAATATCTCTATCTTACTTTTCCCTAAACCTCTTGTCTTTCCAACTTCTTTTGCCTGGAGTAAGTGTGTCATGCCTTCTCAATTCTTTGGAAGGAGAGTTAACACTGTTTCAGGGACAACATTTCAACCGTGACAGTGTTCAAGGGGCAATGAGAGATCTGTAAATCTGAAGCAGGACCTCAAAGAGGTAGATGGGAAAACACAAGTCCATTCCTAGAGCCTGATCCTGGAGAGATGGAGGCTTCCACCACATCCTTCAAGGGCATCTCACCTGAATCTCTAAGGATAGACTCTTTGGGACTGTGACAATTGGTTACTAAAAGGAGTTTTGCTTGGACACCAAGAAGGGCTTCTGGTTCTATAAACAAGGGATGGAAGCACGAGATGGTCCCCTGGTTTATCACACTGTTTACCCAGAACCCACTAACAGAGGGGGTGCCTTCTACCATCCCATAGCAATCACAGAGTCTGCACCTGCGCATGTGTCCCCGCTTAGGGCAGGCCCGACCCTCACCTTCCAAGGGTACACCACCTCCTTGGAGCAGCGGGTCTCATTGCATCTCAGGAGACTGTGCAAGGCGTGAGCCACCACGTAAACGGCTGAGTACACGTTGTAGACCACGCGCTCGCCTGAGAGCGTGAGGATGGTGTTAAAGGACTTGGCGGCGTCCAGGCAGGTGTGGCACTCCTGGTTGCAGGTAGCTGGTGGGCTGGTCTTGTTGGGCGCAGGTGGCCCGTAGTAAGCTTGGCGAACGCGGAACTCACTGAAGCGCGGGATGGGCACGCTCTGGGTGGTGACGCCCAGGAAGGTGCCCATGTGCCGCAACTCGGTGAGGTTGTGCAGGACCGGGTCGATGGCCCAGGACTCGGAAGCGATCCACACGATGCCCGTGAGGTTCTGGCGCAGCACCTCGTGGAAGAAGTGATGCAGGGCCAGGTCAAGCGACAGCAAGACTACCACGCGCGCCTTGCTCTCCTGCAGCTTGTGCACGATGGCAGCCAAGCGCTCATGCTCTGCCTCCGTCAGGCTGGGCTGCAGCCTGGGCAGCGTCTCCTGGAAGGCGATGCAGATGCCCTGGCCCGCCAGCTGTTCTCTGAGCAGATGGCCATTCTCTTGACCGTAGTCGTCGCTGCTCACCAGCATGATGACCCAGTTCCAGCCGTACCGCACCATGAACAGTACCATGGCCTTGATCTGATGTTCAGCGCTCGGCACTGTTCGCAGCACCGTGGGGAAGCGCTGCTTGTCACGCAGTTCATCGCTGATGGCACTGTAGGTGATCTGCCAGAGGAAGGGGGCTGGCGCATTAGCATGGGTCCCACCAAGTGCATGGCCTGGGGGCTCCCACCTGCCATCATCCTGCTAGTGAGATTTAGCAGGGAACATACACTGAGGGGCTCCAGGGGCTGACAGAGGCAGAGCACAAGTGCCAGTCCTCACTGTGAATACATTTAGTGAGGACCTACTATCTCCTGGAGTCCTGGTGTGGCACTGTGGGATAAGCATTGGACTGCTAACCACGAGATCAACAGTTCAAACCCACCAGCCACTCCCAGAAACCCTATACAGGGTCACTATGAATCAGAGCCCACTGGAGGGCACTTAACAACAACTGTGAGTCAGGCCCTGAACTAAGTGATTTATAGTGCTAATCAACATGTCACTAACATTTAGTAGGAACCTAGTGTATGCCAGGCTTTGGGCAACATCAACTCCAAATCCATCATCTACAAATAATAAAGTACCTATTGTGTGCCATGCTCTGGGCTGGCAATGTAAAGATGAACAATCACTGAATTATACATTTGCAGACTGAAGAAATGGTGTTTTATTACCTATATCTGTTGTTAGTTCCGACTCAGAGAGACCCCACTCTCCGAGGAGCAACTGTGGGTTTGGATCGCCAGCCTTGTAGTTAGAAGCCCAGTACTTATCTAATATCACCATATATTTAGCACAATTTGAAAAAAAAATGAATAGCACTAAACTATACTTTACTGAAATAAAATAGACCCCCAGCGAGATGGGTTGGCAAAGTGGCAACAGCAATGGGCTCAAATGTAGCTACGATTGTGAGGATGGCACAGTGCTGGCCATTGTTTCCTTCTGCAGTGCATAGGGTCACTATGAGCCAGTACCAACTCAATGGCACTTAACAACAACAAACTGGAGTATAGTAAAACAATGCCACTAACATGTAGTGAGTACCCCCTTTGGGCCAAGCCCTGGCTTAGCTGCTTTCACAACACTATCTATCAACACTTATTGAGGATCCTGTGTGGAAGATTCTTGACTGTTGTCACTGTTAAAAGCCATGGAGTCGGTTCTGACTCATAGCGACCCTGTATAGGGTTTCCGAGGAGCAGCTGGTGAGCTTGAACCACCGACCTTACAGTTCAAACCGACCTTGCAGTCCAGCACATTAACCCACAGCATCCCCAAGACCCTTGGCTGGTGAGGTAGTGGTTATGTGCCATGGAGTCAGTTCTGACTCATAGCAACCCTGTACAGGGTTTCCGAGGCTGCAGATCTTTATGGGAGCAGAAAGCCTCATCTTTCTCCCAAGGAACCATTGGTAGTTTCGAACTGCTGACCTGTGTAAGATACTTTATATAACAACCATTATTGACTACCTACAGTGTGCTACATTGGAAACATTACAAATAACACCAGAATATTGTGGTGTGGCACTGTGAGTTAATGCACTGGACTGCAAAGTCGGTTTGAACTACAAGGTCAGTGGGTCAAGCTCATCAATCACTCCTTGGAAACCTTATACAGGGATGCTATGGGTCAGAACTGACTAGATGGCACTTTAGAAAAACAACAAACTGTGGGACATAGTACCAGAAGATGAGCCCCTCTGGTTGCAAGGCACTCAAAGTAAGACTGAGGAAGAGCTGCCTCCTCAAAGTAGTGGACTGTGATGACGCAAATGGAGGAAAGCTTTCAGGACCTTCATTTGCTGGTGGGGCACAACTCAAAATGTGAAGAAACAGCTGCAAACATCCAAAATAATCAGACGTGGAATGTATGAAGTATGAATCTTGGAAAATTGGAAGTTGTCAAAAATGCAATGGGATGCATAAAAATCAATATTCTAGGCATTAATGAGCCAAAATGGCCTGGTATTGGTTATTCTGAATCTGACAAGTACATGGTTTACTATGCCGGGAATGACTAATTGAAGAAGAATGGCATCGCATGTATCATCATCACAAAGAACATTGCAATATCTATCTTGAAGTACAAAGTTGTTGTCTGTGATAGGATAATATCCACACGCCTACAAGGAAGACCAGTTAATACCACTATTATTCAAATGTACACACCAACCACTAAAGCCAGTGACGATGAAATTGAAGAATTCTACCAACTTCTTCAATGATTGAGCATTTAATCAAGTTGTGCTGATAATTACTGGTGAATGAAATACAAAGGTTGGAAACAAATATGGCCTTGGTGATAGAAATGATGCTGGAGATCACATGATAGAAACTCGTAGGACCAATGACTTCTTCATTGCAAATACCTTTTTGAAACAACATAAAACGTGACTATATACATGGATCTCACTAGACAGAATACACAGAAACCAAATTGACTACATCTGTGGGGTGATATGGTGGAAAAACTTAATATCATCTGCCAAAACCAGGTCAGGGACCAACTGTGGAACAGATCATCAATTGCTCATATGCAAATTCAGGCTGAAGCTGAAGAAAATTAAAACAAGTCTATCAGAGCCAAATATGACCTTGAACATATCCCACCTTAATTTAGAGACCATTTCAAGAACAGATTTGAAGCATTAGACACTGATAACTGAAGAATGGAAGAGCTGTGGAATGATGTAAAGAATATCATACAGTAAGTAAGCAAATGGTCATTAAAAAGCCAGAAAAAAGAGAAAAGACCAAAATAGAGATGACAGAGAGAGTGAAATTTGCTCTCCAGTGTAGGGATGCTAAAGTAAATAGAAGAAATGAGAAAGTTATTGAAATAAACAGAGATGTTCAAAGGACAGCTGGAGAAGACAAAGTCAAATGTGATCATGAAATGTGCATTTCTCAAGCTGAACAAACTGAAGAACAATTCAAGCCTCAACTTGAAATATTGAAGGATTCTATGGGCAAAATATTGAATGATGCAGAAAGACTCAAAAGAAGAGAGATAGAATATACAGAGTCACTGCACCAAAAAGAAATGGACGATGTTCAACTATTTCAAGAGGTAGCATATGATCAAGAGCCAGTGGTACTACTGAAGGAACAAGTGCAAGGTGCACTGAAGGCACTGGTGAAAAACTGACAGAATACAAATTGAAATCTTTCAGCAAATTGATATATCACAAGAGGTGCTCACTAAAGACTTCATTTTGCATAAATCCACAATCAACACTCATGAAAGCAGCGGCCAAGAAATTAAACTACAATGCATTAGGCAAATCGGTTGCACAAGATCTCTTTAAAGTGTTGACGAGCAAAGTTGTCAGTTTGAGGGCAAAATTATGCCTGACCCAAGCCATGGCATTTTCAGTAGCCTCGTATGCATGTGAAATTTGGACAATGAATAGGGAAAACCATAGAAGAATTGATGCAGTTGAGTTATGGTATTGGAGAAGAACATCGAAAGTACTCTAGATTCTCGGAAAATCAAATAAATCTGTCTTGGAAGAAGTATAGCTAGAATGCTCCTTAGAAGCCAGGATGGTCTCTCAGGCTTGGGACATTTACCAGGTGAAGAAGAAGCCTCCCAATGAGCTGGAATGGCACAGTGGCAGCAGCAACAAACTCACTCGTAACAGCAATTGTGAAGATGGCACAAGACTGGGCAGTGTTTCATTCTGTTTTTCATTAGGGTCACTATGAGTCAGAACCAACTCAATGGCACCTCACAATAACAACAACAACAGTGTGCTAGGAACTCTTAAGTAGCTGGAATATTTTCATCTTCAGACAGTCCTGTGATGGAACTCTCATTTCACTTTACAGGGCAAGGGGGTGGAGTTTGAGGCTCAGAGTTAAGAGAGTTGGATAAGGCTTAAGAGTCAAGATGCACACCCAGGTCTGTCTGCTTCCAAAGCCTGCACCCTTAACCAATAGACTCAGCTGCCTTTCCAGGATGAGGGAAGGAGACCAGGGGTTGGGGTCAATGTCCTGATCTTGCCTCTGTTCTCACCATCACCATCCTTTAAGATTGCTGGGAAGAAGTGGGCCTTCTGAATAACTACCACTCAGCCCACTCCCCAGACCTGTCTCCCATGATCCAGAGCCTCACCTGTGGAAGGAGAAACAGGGAGAGGAAGTTGGCCACAGTACTGGTAGACTCAGAGTTGTCGGGGCCAATGATAGCCACCACACGGGGCACATAGCTGCTGTAGTCATCCTGGATGGGCAAGAAGTAGTCATCATGCGACAGGAAGTAGAGCACAGGCTGGATGTTGTTGGAGATGTAGCAGACATCCACCATCTCATAACCCAGCCGCACGTCTGGCAGCAGCCAGCTGTCATTGTTAATCTCTTCCACCGCAAAGCGCATGGCCTGCATGAGGTTGTAGCCCAGCACCTTCATTTCATACCTAGAGGGGTGAGGCAAGAAGCAGGTACAGAGTGAGGACGGGAGGAGGCTGAAGAGTCAACCTACTCATCCTGCCTGCCACAGGAAAGCCAAAGCATTGTCCAAGAATGATCTGCTCTAGAAGATTCTGGCTGCCATTTTTACCACATTATTGTCACTGCATCCCATCTCTAGGATGGGATCATTATGGCCACCACTGACATCATGACATTTGTGACCACCATCACGGCTACCACTGCTATCATCACCAGCCCTGTGACTTCCATCATTACCCCACTAATCTCACCACATCTCTGTGACCATCATTACCCACTATAACCATCACCATCACCACCTCACCATCACCATCATCATCCACTACTCCTATGACCAGCATTACCACCACGGTCATTACAAGCATCACATCCCTGTGACCACAAGGGCACACAATCACTATCACCACCATCACCATCATTACCACCATCACCACTACCACTAACACATCACCACCTCCACCATCCCTATCACACTCTTCACCCTTTTGTTATCACCACAACTACTGTTGTCAACATTACCAGCATCACAACTGCTGTGGGTTGAATTGTGTCCCCTAAAATTACACATCATGATGATGATTCTAGGCCATGAGTCCCAGGATTAAGGAATTCTCTTCCATCCTGTGATCTGGTAAAATTATCTTACGTGTTGAAATGTTCAAGTCTTTGATGTAAATAAGGCAGAATTAGCGGCAGTTATGTCAAGAAGGCAGGATTGTTGTTATTGTTAAGTGCCGCTGAGTTGGTTCTGACTCACAGGGACCCTGTATAAGGTTTCTAAGGAGCAGTTGGTTAGTCTGAACCGCCACCTTGTGGTTCAGATCAACCTACGGTCTAGTGTTTATCCTACAGTGCCACACCAGTACTCCACAATCTACAAAAGTAGGTTGCATCTTTGGTCAATCTCTTTTGAAACATAAAATAAACAAGCAAACAGAGATCACAGGGACTTGACGACCACCAAAGAAGATGAGTCTCAAGCAGAGTGCATCCTTTGGCTCAAGGGTCTCTGTGCTGAAAACCTCCTAGATTCAGGGAATCTTGATGCCAAGACAAATGTAGATCACTAAGGAACACTGGGCCCGTAGGTGTTGAAAGGAGACAAGGACTGTTCCCCAGAGTCTTTTCCTAGAGCAGACACCTTGATTTTGGACTTCTAGCCTCTTATACTGTGAAATCCTCACCACTGGACCAATAAACAACATCCATATAAGGGGAGAAAAAATTCAAGTTGTCAAAGACTTCATTTTGCTAGGATCAACCATCAACACTCATGGAAGCAGCAGTCAAGAAATCAAACGACGTATTGTATTAGGCAAATCTGCTGCGTAAGATCTCTTTAAAGTGTTGAAGAGCACCTTAAAGTTAGAGTGTTTAAAGAGTTTGAGGAGTAAGGTGAGTCTGACCTAAGTCATGGTATTTTCAATAACCTCATATGCATGTGAAATTCGGACAAAGGATAAGGAAGACCATAGAAAACTGATGCATTTGAGTTATGATATTGGAAGAGAATATTAAAAGTACCATACACTTCCAAAAGAACAAACAGATCTGGTTGCAAGAAATACAACCAGAGTGCTCCTTGGAAGCCAGCATGGTCAAACTTCATCTCTCATACTTCAGACATATTATCAGGAGGGACCAGTACCTGGAGAAAGATATCATGTTTGGTAAAGAGAAGGGTCATAGAAAAAGAGGAAGACCCCCAATGAAATGGATTGGTACCAGGGCAGCAATGGGCTCAGGCATAGCAATGATTGTGACAATGATTGTGACAATGATTGTGACAATGATTGTGACAATGATTGTGACAGGCACAGGACCGGGCAGTATTTTGTTCTGTTGTATATAGGGTCGCTATGAGTCGCTACTGACTAGACGGCACCAAACAACAGCAGATCAGACAAATGCCATCATTCCCACCACCATTGGTACCTTCATTAGAGTCCTTGGTATTATTGCAGGCATCAGCTCATCCTTGCTAACATCATGTTCTGTATCAACACCAGCATCAGCCCCCTCACCGTTCTGCACCAACATCATATAAATGGTGCACTTTTTATAACCAACAATCTATCACCTTTTGTACCTTCCTTCTTTTCTCCAAGGATACCTGATGGCATGGTAGTCAAGCACTTGACTGTTAAGTTAAAGTCCGGCAGTTTAAACTCGCCAGCCACTCCAGGGGAGAAAGGTGTAGCAGTGAGCTTCTGTAAAGGTTTACTCTGTCCTAGAGGGTCGCTGTGAGTCACGCTCGACTCAATGTCAATGGATTCTTTTCTCCCTGTCTCACAGGATGCCTTTATCCCTTTTTGATGTTGTTGTTAAGTACCATGGAGTTGGTTCCAACTCATAGTGACCCTGTATAGAGTTTCCTAGGAGTGGCTGGTGAGTTTGAGCCACCAATCTTGTGGTTCAAACTGACCAAGGTCACTATTTTATGATCCCAAGCTTGGCCTTCATAATGCATGAAGATGGTCATGTTCAGCAACTCAGATGATGCTGCCATCCCAAGAATGTTACAGTTACCCATTGGCTCTAGCTTGAATGGATTGCCAACCAGAATTTGACCAGATGAAGATAAAGAAGTATGATACAGGGAGCAAGCATTAACTGCTACAACCCGATCCACTAGACCTTTAATAATGGATGAGGCCGCAAAGAACTTCCAACCAAATAGGGAAGGATTCTTCATATCAAGGATCAAGGACTGAGTTGATGGGGACAGGCAACGTAGATTTCAGACAGGCTATAAAGGCATGAAGTGGCTGGCTTACAAGCTTTCATGAGGGTGCTTTGTGTCAGAACGAGAGGACTAAGCCAGAAACCCTACCGAATAGTTTTTTTTCATCTTGTCCAGATGGGTCTGGTGATGAGGGGGATAGGATTTTATTATTTAATTGTGAGTAACTATTTTCAGGTCTAATGATGATTGTCACAACTGTAAATGTAGAAGAGGTACAACTAAAAGGCAGAAGCAGTTAATATGCCATTTCAGGAACAGAGGATCCTAGGACCATCAAAAGGGAGGAACATGAGAGGAGTGAGGGATTCCAACCAGAAAAGCAGAAACAACAGAGATGGTGGCAGATGTGAAGACAGAGAGACAGAGCAGCCGAGAACTCTGGGCCCATGGACGAAGAAAGGCAGTGTGCCTGCAGGCAGGAGGCTGGCTTGCAAAATGTGCCCTTTGGATATTTAAACAAATATATATTTACAATATGGTATGTGTACAACAAAAAAAGATAATAGCGGTAAATACTGTTGGCTAAAACTCTGGTAGCGTAGTGATTACGAATCGGGCTGCGAACCGGAAGGTCAGCAGTTCGAAACTACCAGCTGCTCCGCGGGAGAAAGATGAGGCGATCTGCTCCCGTAAAGATTTACAGCCTCGGAAACCCTATTCAGGGTCGCTATGGGTCGGAACCGACTCGACGGCACTTAACAACAACAAGGGTGTATGGAGGCGATTGTAATCATTACAGTGATTTGCTGAATGCAAAACTGGTGATCTGCCCTGTAAGCCTTCACTCAATCAACACACAATAAAAGTTTCTTAAAAAAACACGTTATGAGATGTGGGAAGGGGACAGAGAAGATCCCCTCCAATCCTGGAAGCACCCCTACCTACTCACAGTCCTCAGAATAATAGGAATAATAATAAAATAAAGTAACTCTTCCCCTCTAGTCTAAAACCAAGCAGAATGCAGCAAGAAAATCTGTAACCCGAAATGACATTCTGCCTCCTAAAAGCAGAAGACCGACTTTCTAGGCTGGACTTTGCATTGGACTCACTGGGAGCCCCCAGTTGCTAAAGGGGAAAGATGATCTTTAAGATTCTCTAGGCTCTAATAAAGGAGCTCTGGTAGCATAGTGGTTATGAATTGGGCTGCAAACCGCAAGCTCAACAGTTCGAAACTACCAGCTGTTCCGCGGGATAAAGATGAGGCTTTCTGCTCCCGGAAAGATTTACAGCCTCGGAAACCCTGTATAGGGTCACTATGAGTCGGAACCAATTCCATGGCACATAACCACCACCCAGGTCCGAACATGATCACCAAGTATTTTGGTATCTCTGTGAAGCCTCCCTGGGGACTGCTGGGCTAGATTCCAGGAGGGGAGCATGCCTTGGCATTGAGTCCGGAGAAATGTTCTGGGCCCTTGGTCCTGGTCTGACCTCCCAAGGACCAGCCCTCACCCTGCCACCATGCCCAGCCTCATACTGGAGACTTACTCCTTGCACTTGGGCACCTGCAGGTAGTTGAGGTGGACGATGCCCTTCAGGTTGGCATGGAGAGTGAAGAGGCCACCCAGGAGGTAGTCCCCGGCCAAGTGGAAGTCAGAGTTCTGAGTCAGCCCAGTCAGGGCCTGTAGGAGGAGGACCAGGGAGCAGACTGTCCTAGCCTGGGACATCATGGCCGCAAAGTGGGGTTTGAGGAGGTGGCTCTGCCTCATCAGAGAGCTGGCCGCTCTGACACCACGGATTTGCATAGACATTTACATAGTAATGGTCCTGCCACTGAGGGAGAGGGGGCAGGAAGCACCTGGGGCAGGTGGGGAGGTTTGAGGGCTCCTGTGGGGAGGGGCGCTGGAGTGGGAGCAATCCTTTCTCAGGGAGAGTGTGGCTAGCTACAAGGGTAGGTCTCATCCACCTAACCTCTGGAACATTTGGGAGAAGGAACATCAGGAGATGTCTCATTGGGAGACATAGTAGTGTGGAAAAAGAACCCACGCTTTCGAGTCTAACCAAGCTGGACTTGCTATGTGGTAATGCACTTATGGAGTCCTGGTGTGGCACCATGGGTTGGTTAATGCACTAGACTTCAAGGTCATGTGAACTGCAAGATCAGCAGTTCAAGCTCACCAGCCGCTTCTCATAAACCATATACAGGGTCTCTATGAGTCTGAACCCACTCGATGAGTCTTAACAACACAACAAACAAAAATGTACTTATGGTAGCTGATCCATAGTTGCTGGTGATGTTCACTGTCTGAGTTGGCTTCTAACTCATGCCAACCCCACATACAAGAGAACCAAAGGCTGCCCACTCCTGCTGTTGTTGCTAACTGCTGTCGAGTCGATTCTGACTCATAGCGACCCTGTATAGAGTTTCCATGGGACAAGTGGTGGGTTTGAACCGCTGACCTTGTGCACTACCCACATAATTGGTTGCCGATTGGGCTGTGCGATACACAGGGGTTTTCAGTAGCTCGTTTCCAGAAACAGATTGCCAGACCTTTCTTCCGACTGTCTGGCTGCTCCACTGAAACCTGGCTGTGGCTGAGGTACACTGTCCAGGAACCAAACCCAGGTCTCCTGCATGGAAGACAAGAATTTTATCATTGAACTTCCACTGCCCTCTGAGCCATAGATGTGGTGGTGTACTGTTGACTCAGTTCCAATTCATAGTGACTCTGTAGGGCTTCCGAGGCTGTAAATCATTATTTATGGGAGCCGACAGGCCCATTTCTTTCCACGAAGCAGGTGATGGGCTCGAACTGTTAACTGTGTGGTTAGCAGTCCAATGTGTAACCCACTACACCACAAGGCTCCTAACTGACCCATCATTTCTTGTTGTTATGTGCCGTGGAGTCGATTCTGACTCATAGCGACCCTGCACAGGGTTTCCGAGGCTGTATATCTTTACGGGAGCAGAATGCCTCATCTTTCTCCTGGGGAACAGCAGGTAGTTTCGAACTGCTGACCTTGCAGTCCTCAGCCCGATTCGTAACCACTACACTACACTACGCTAGTGACCCATCGTAGGTACTCAAAAAAGCAGTGGCAACTATCAGACACACTTCTGGTGAGCACTTACAATGAAGCTGGCTCCAGGTCACATGCTCACCACCCATAATGTTCATTGAAGCTGGGGCTACTGCTAATCCCATTTCACAAATGAGGAATTTGAGACACCGAAGGGACAGAGTTGAAATTGGAGTCACAGAGAGCGTGGCTTTTCCTCTCCAGACTACAGCACATCGTGAGATGACTGTTTTTGCTAAAGAGCTGTAACAGCAGAGAGTGGGGACCAGGAGTGGCTGTCCTCTTGTTAGGCCCACAGGCCACAGTCAGAGTGAACCCCCTGAGGCCTGTGTTTGACTTCACACTAGAGGGTAGCGGTGATAAGAGGACAGTTTAGAATGCCGAAAATCAAAGGTGAACACCCTCCAAAGACCACATCTGTGAACTAGGGACCCATTTGAATTAGAGGCCTTTTTCCTGGTGGTGCAGTGATTAAGCACGGTACAGCCACTGCTGTGTTGGATTCTGTAATGATTACTGCTTCTGTAATGATTACCGCTTTTAGAGCCCTGTGCAGCAGTCTTACACAACTCTGCAAGAGTGCCAAGACTCAGAACCAATTCAGGGGCAATGGGTTTGCCTGTCCTCATGAAGTGGGGCTAGCAGGAGTCTTAGGGGACCTGCTGCTGAGTGCTGGGGTCACGGTAGGAGGAAGTTCAAAGGTACAAAAAGGTGCTTCAAAACCCACCGATCTCCCTCCCCACCCTGCCAAGCCCTGTGTCCTCCAGGAAAGGGTTGTTGTTGTTAAGTGCATCAAGTCAGTTCCGACCCATAGCGTCCCTGTATAGCATTTCCAAAGAGCAGCTCGTGAGCTTGAATTGCCAACTTTGCAGTTCAAACGGCTTTGCAGTGTGGTGCATTAACCCACAGCACCACACCAGGACTCCCTGCCCCTAATTCATTGGCACCTCCCCTGCTCTGAGCAGCAACGGCCCTTCCTGTGTATCTTCACTGGACACCTTAGTCACTGGCCAGTTCGTATAGGTGTGTGTGTGTGGCCACATGACCCTGGCCAATCTAGATTTGAGATCAGCTCTTGTTTGCTGTGTATGTTCAGGTTCCTTCATACCCCGGAGCCTCTGCCTCCTCCCCACTGGAATTGTTTGGTTGCCTTTGAGTCCGCTCTGACTCACAGCGACCTTAAGTGTTAACAGAAACGCTGTCAGAGCCTGCTCTGTCTTCATGAGTGCTGGCATGAAACCCCTGTTGTGGCTATTCCCCACTGATATGGGACGATACTTGCTTCATCGAATTGGCGTGGGGGCTAGATAAAACATCATGTGCCAAGTGAGGGGCCAGAGCAGGCCCTAGAGGAAGGTGGGTTTGCAAAGTACATTTTTTCTTCTTGAGATGAGCTGTGACTGGGAGTAGGGAGGAGCCATAATGAGAGCTCTATGCTCAGTAATGTTTCTCCGAGTTACCCAGAAGGCTGATGATGTCTTAGCAGCTCCAGAGTTGTGGGGAGCAGCCTCTCTGGGGTGGTCTCTGTGAAATCACAGAGACCTGGTAACTGTGGAACAAACCAAGATTTGCTGCATGATCTAGGGTCTGTCTCTGCCCCACTGGGAGTCTATGTAAGCTAGAGGGATAGAAAGAACATAACCCAACCCATAAAACAAAAGGAGCTCGAATGGAGGGGGGGGCTAATTGTCTCCTTGCACTGCCTTTCCTGCCACGAGACCATTACTGGGTATTTTGATCAAAGATTCCATAGAAGAATCTGGATCAAAAGGGGAAGAAATGCTGAACAGAATTTCAGATTTTCCTACCATCCAACTTTCTGATGTCTTCTTAAAACCAAACAACTTTAGGTACATCAGTAAAGAATGTCTGGTTATCAGGACACTGAGGGTTGGAAATGTTAAGGTAGACGTTTTGTTACAAAAGGAGGGGAGTGACTGACTTTGCAATCTAGGAGCGGAGATCCCTGGGATCATCAAGGAAGAAAAGTGGAATGCAGGACCCTACCCAGAGAAGCAGTGATGCCAGAGATGGAGGCCGAGATCATGATATGGAGAGAGGGAGCAGCTGGGGACTTTAGAGCCAGAGGTGGGGGTGGGAGGCTTGCAGGGTATACCTGTTGGTTGGTTAATGATGCATGGAGGGGATTGTTGTTGTAACCATGGCAATGAAATGATATATGAGAGGATGAATGTAAAGCTAATGTTCTCCCATGTAAACTATCACATAATTCACAATAAAACATTTTTTTTTTTTTTTTTTTTAATGTCTTGCCGGTCTGCTATGAGCAGTGTGCTCTTTTACGAACGATCTACAGGATCAATGTGAAGTAAACAACTCAAATGATTAGAAATCTTAAGGGACAGTGACTATGTTAAAGGGGAGCAATAACTCAGATAAGGAATGATATCACAACTTGAAGAATGTAGTTAATGTCGCCGAATTGTACATGTATGAACTGTTGAATTGGTCTACATTCTACCTTGTATATTCTCAACAAATTAAAAGAAAAATGTGATCCTCAGTTTCCTGAAAAATGCCAAAGCTGAGGCCTTGGTTGGTCAAGTGGCAGGTGAAAGGGGTTAAAGCTGGGATTGGAGCCCAGGCCGGTCTGACTCTAGGTGCCGTGCTCTGGGATGGGGTAGGGTGGGGTGGGGGCAGTGCACTAGTGGCTCCAAGAAAAGGCTCAGCTGGCACCTCCAACTGGATTGCAAGTTCACTAAGCCACCTGTGCCTGTTTCCTTCTCTGTAGAATGGGAATCACCATATGTACCTCATGGGGTTGCTGCGAGGAACCCACTATGCTGGTGTCTGCCCAGAGAACAGAAAACAACAGATAGGTGCATGGATTAATGATAGCGAAGATGTGCCTCCACAAAGTGGGGGGTCTGGGTCTGCACCCTGCCGCTTCCTCCAGCTCCCAGGAGCTCCAGAACTTCCTGGAGGCCAGGTGACACAGGTGGCCCTGTATTTCCATAGAATACACGGCTGACCGGCAACATTCGGCAGTGGTGGAGGGGTGTCCGGCCTCAGTCAAATGGTTCATGCTCCAAACCCATGCCAGTGGCCCCCAGCCACATTAGGGAAATGAAGGGGCTCCCTGAGCCATCACAGATACAGGGATTTACTGTGGTGACCTGTGCCAAGAAGTCTGACACCTGGGCGGGCACTGGGCCAGAGGAGGGCAGAGGGAATGGAGTGAGCAAGACTGAACCAATTCCTGTCCCAGATACAAGAGGTAGGGAGCCAGGTACAGGGGTAAAGTGGTAGAAGGGATGACTGGTCAGCAGGGACCTAATGGAGCCCAAACCTCGGCTTTCCTACTCCCAGCTGTGACCCTGGGCTTGTCATTTCACCTCTCTGCCCATCCACACAAGGCAGGTAAGTTGCTGGTAAAGCTTCATGTGACCATGCAGGTAAGACGCTCAGCCAGTTAGAAGCCAACTCTGTCATTGTCTTCCTGACTTTGAACAAGCCACTCCAGTCACTCAAAAAACCTCCACAGCACAGCTACCACCCTGCCCTTCTGATAGCTCAGCCTGGGCACTGCCCTCAGCTCCTGGCACGGTCTGTCATGGGCTCCGGAGTCATCTCCTCAGCACACATCAGCAGCAGTCCCTGAAGGGGACGGGGACAGGTCGGGGGGGGGGTGTCTCCCAATGGGCAGTCTTTGGCAAAAACCCCCAGTCAACCGCCCTGGTCAGAGGACTCTCAGACAGGGAGCTAACAGTGAGTGAAGATGGTCAAGACATCCAGTGCCTTCCCTCCCATGCCATGGTTCACTGTGTGCGCACCTCACAAGGCTAAGGTTCCAATGGACTAGCTGCTGTTCTGTAATGCAACCTGATGCAATGGAATCACTGTGCTGAGCAGAGTGTGCCTTAGGATGGGGTCTACCTCCAGGCTCTCAGCATTTTGGCAGCACCTGCTCCCTCTCCACTCTGCACTTTTTCCTTTTCCTACTGCCCGACCTCTGGATCTGGGGAACAAATCTGCAAGTCCCCAACATACTGACTCTCGATCATGTGAGCTGATGCTTTGAAGTAATCTTTTATATATATGTGAGGGGGCTTCAAAAAGTTCGTGGAAAGATTCCATTCTTCCATGAACTTTTTTGAATCCTTCTAATATCACTTGTTCCATTTCTTTAGAAAATCCTAAACCAGCTCATGTGGGCTTGAACCCAGATTCTGGGCTTGAGCTAACCGGCCACTGAACGGGTATCCCCAAAATCCACATGTGGACATCTGGATGAAGAAGAATGGGTTTGGGAATCAGACAGAACTGGGTTTATATCCCAGCATCACCACTGCTGAGCCTCTTGGCAAGTTTGCCTCTTGCTACGTCAACTTACGCATCTGCAAAATGGGGGCAGAGCAGGCAGTTCTTACTTCATAAGGCTGCTATGAAAGAGGAAATGTGCAAAGTCCCCCAAACCAAATCAAGCTCACTGCTAGTGAGCTAACTCCAACCCACAGAAGCCTGGAAAGCAGAGCTGGGGAACCTTTTTCCTGCCAAAATTTGTAACTTCATTCATGGGCCATGCAAAATTATCAACTTTAACATTAGCCAGCTATATTTGGTCAAACTTTTTAATTAACTCACCCCTAAGGAGTCCTGGTGTGGCGCTGTGGGTTAATGCACCAGACTGCAAAGCTGTTTGAACTGCAAGGTTGGTGGTTCAAACTCATCAGCTGCTCCTTGGAAACCCTACACAGGGTCGTTATGGGGTCAGAATCGACTCGACGGCACTTAACAACAACAAAGGAGTCCTCGTAGTGTAGTGGTTACGAATTGGGCTGCTAATCTCACTGTCAGCAGTTCGAAACTACCAGCTGTTCTGCAGGAGAAAGGTGAGGCTTTCTACTCCCGTAAAGATTTACAGCCTCAGAAACCCTGTAAAGGGTCGCTATGGGTCAGAACCGACTCCATGGCACTTAACAAGAAGGAGTCCTGGTGTGGTGCTGTAGAATAAAACACTAGACCGCAAGGTTTGTTTGAACCACAAGGATGGCGGTTCAAATTCACCAGCCGCTCCATGGAAGCCCTATGCAGGGTTGCTGAGTTGGAACTAACTCCATGGCACTCAACAATGTGATGGCTGGAACTGCAGTTGCCTTGGCAGAGCCAGACCAAATTATTTCACAGGCCATATACGACCCACAGGCCGGATGGTCCCCACCCCTGCTGTATGGGGTTCCTAAAGCTGTACGAGAGTAGAAAGCCTCATGTTTCTCCCGCAGAAAAGCTGGTGGGTTTAAACTACTGACCTTGCAGCTAGCAGTCCAGTGTTTATCCTACAGCCCCACTTAGGAACCATATTTCTGTGAAAATTAATGCACACATATGGAGTCCTGGTGTGACACTGCCAGATAATGCGCTGGACTGCAAGGTCAGTTTAAACCACAAGATCAGCAGTTCAAACCCACCGGCCACTCCTTGGAAACCCTATACAGGGTCGCTGAGTCTGAACCAACTCGATGGTACTTAACAATGCACTTTTTGCCAAGCCTCCTCTCCCTGAAGTAATGTATGTGCTAGGCTTTTTTTTTTTTTTTTCAGTGCTATTGCTGTAAAGGAACTCTGGTAGCGTAGTGGTTACGAATCAGGCTGCGAACCTTAAGGTCAGCGGTTTGAAACTACCAGCTGCTCCGCGGGAGAAAGATGAGGCTTTCTACTCCCGTAAAGATTTACACCCTCGGAAACCCTGTACAGGGTCGCTATGGGTCGGAACCGACTCGATGGCACTTAACAACAACAATTGCTGTTTTAAAAAAAAAAAAAGCCTAGAGCTTTTATGAAATATGAAAATACCTGGGATGGGATGGTAGAGTTGATGGGGTTATTTGCAGTCGGTACCACAATATGGTACACAAAGGAGTCCTGGAAGGCACTGTGGGCTAAAACACTGGACTACTCATGGTTGGTTTGAACCACAAGATCAGCAGTTTAAACTCAGCAGCCAGCCGCTCCTTAGAAACACTATGTTGTTGCTGCTGAGTGCCGTCGACTCAATTCCGACCCACAGCGACCCTGTATAGGGTTTCCAAGGAGCAGCTGGTGAGCTTGAACCGCCAACCTTACAGTTCAAACAGCTTTGCAGTCTGGTGCGTTAACCCACAGCGCCACACCACGACTCCACTAGAAACACTATACAGGGTCACTATAAATCAGGGCCGACTCCAAAGCACTTAATGGTCCAAGGAGCCCTGGTGGCACTGTGGGTTAGGCTTTGGGCTGCAACCACAAGGTTAACAGTTCAAATCTAGCATGGGAGAAAGATGAGACTGGCTGGTCCCGGAAAGACTGAGTCTCGGAAACCATATATAAGGTTACTAGAAGTCGAAATCTACTCAATGCAGTGGGTATAGGGTGCACAACAGTGGAAGTTACAATAACAGGTAATATTTCTGAACCCCTTAGATGTGCCCAGCACCGCTCTAAGCTCTTTACATGAAGTAACTCACTGACCTTCTGTGGCAACCTGAAAGACGGGGGTATCAGTAGCCTCACTTCGCAGATGAAAGAACAGAAATTCAGAGATTATATCACTTCCTGAAGCCCTATATATAATCTCTTCAGCCAGGAGGCAGGGCAGTGGGGTTTGAGTCCAGCTCATGTGGCTCCAAGGACTCCGTGGTCCCCAGCAAGGAGTCCCTGCCCACCCTTCCATCACACAGAGGGCGCTGTGCTCTGCCACTCGCCAACCCCATCAGACTTAGGAGAACTTGGCCACACCCACAATGCTGTCAGAAAGACGACTGATGTGTTTACTAGGCATTTTATTGGGTGGCATCTGAACAAATCCCACTGCCACCTCACAGTGTAGAACTAGGAGAATGGTGTGCACCTTCCAGCCCAGCAGCCTGCCCTGGTCCCACTCGGGAAGATGTCCCCCATACAGGTGGCATAGTCCCCCCCACCCCCACCCCCACTGCCCTTGGGCATAGGCCCACACCAGTGTTCTTTGAGGAGGAGTTCAGACGTGTGCTCTTCCCCCACTGCCCTTGGGCATAGGCCCACACCAGTGTTCTTTGAGGAGGACCCAGCGTTGTCAAAACCCATTGCATGGAGTTGATTCCGCCCTTTAGGCCAACCGTTGAGCGTTGAACCACTGTGCTTCTTCCCAGCACTTTCAGAGTCCCCTGAAAAGCATCCTCTGGTCACCTGGACTCCAGCCAAGAGAACAAGTTGCCAGTCCACACAGAGTCATTATGTGCCCAAAAAGGGGCAATCCTCTGGAAGCCAAGGTTAGGCTGGAGGCAGGAAGGGAAAACGCATCCACCTGGGCCCAGTGGGGACTGAGCCCTGCAGGGAAACCCACCAATACGGGCTCTGAGCGCAGCTGTCTCCAGAGGCAGGAGCAGAGGAGGTAAGGGAGAGCTGACATAGGATGAAGCCCCTCCTTCAAGACATCCCCAAATCACAGCCACACAAAAAGGACCACCACAAAGCACATGGGGCTGGCCAGAAATCAAGTGGGTCTCAGGTGAACAGAAGAAACCATGTGAAAGGCACACTGGCATCTCGGGTGTGGTTGGGCAGAGGTACCTGTTGATTCAGGGTGATAAGAAAGGCAGGCAGCAGCATTTGCCAGTCCTGTAGGCCCCCCTGGGCCACACCTAGCCCTGGGCATCCAGTGGCCTCAGGAGGAGCAGGGGAGAGGTCCCAGAGCTGCCTCTTTTTCCTCAAAGGATCTTGGGAGCTGCTGTACCTCCATCCCCAAGATCCCTCAGCCCCTGGGTCACAGTAGAAGGGTCCTACCTATCAGATGGAATTTCTAGAACAACCAACAGGGTAAGAGGTGGGGGCAGGGGCAGCCCTGTTCCTCCCCAACGTGAATCAAACCCATGCCAAGCCCCTGACCCTGAGCAGTAGTTGGGATGGCCAGTGGTCTCAGTGCCAGAAAGGGGCCATCCCAGGAGCCGGGTGGAGGGACCAGTGCAGTCAGAGGTCAGTCGTCTGGATGGACAGACAGCTGGACGGTGGGCAGCTCGGAGCAGACTCACTGCATGTACGAGTACCGCCAGTCTCCCAGAGGCTGGTGGGTCTCCTTGATGACCTGGGGCGATGTCCAGCGCAGGACGTAGTGCGGCCCTCCGGGCTTGTCATTGGTGCCTGTTGAAGAAATGGCTCACTCTGGGTTTCTGTGACAAGATTCCATGGCTCTGGGCAGATGGCAAAGGAGTCAGGGAGCAAGTGACAGGCAGCAAGCTGGCCTTGACCCATGCCCTGCTTGGGTACTTGAAAAATATCAGAGGGAACGCCCAAGAGACCAGGCCGGTACATGGAAGAGAGGGATGTCTCAAACGTGCTAGGGTGAGAGTGGCCAGTGCAGCTAGATCTAACCTTTCACAGCAAGCAGGGGTTACAGAGCACATCTACCCCAAGTGCACAAGGACCACATCAGTTGAGGCAGGAACCCATGGGCAGGTGTGTCCCCAGCACTGCCAGGCTCCATGTGCCCTGTCAGCCTTTTCCACAGCAGATGGGTAACCACCCCAGTGTCTGAGTGAGCTCACAGGTTGAGAGAACTTAACGTGTTAGCATGGGTAAAAGGTCGGGCACACAGCAAGCAGAGCTTGCTAACACTCTCAGGTGAATGAAGGCCCCAAGGTCCTGCTAGGAACCTGGCTCCTTCCTGGGAAGAGGGACCACTCACCAGAGGCTCGGGCCCCACCGAAGGGCTGCTGGCCCACTACTGAGCCAGTGGACTTGTCGTTGATGTAGAAGTTGCCGGCAGCATTCCTCAGCATCTTTGTGGCCTCGTGAACTATGTCCCTACAGGGACAGGGCAGCATTACAAGGACAACCAGCCCCCTCCCCAACCGCCATAGCACACACAACAGTGGCCAGCCACTTGCTGGGCATCCCTGGGCAGATTGTTCAGAAACACGGCTTTTCCCTCTTCCCTAGAGTGGGTGAACTGCTGAGGGGAGGGAGTGGGGCAATTTAAACAGCACATGATGGGTGTGGGGGAGGACAGAGGGTCAGGGCTGCACCCAGGAAACCACCCATGTGTCCAACTGTCCTGCCCCTTGGGAACTGAGGGGACCCCCAGACTCTCAACCATCGCCTTCAACTCATCCCACCTATAAGAGTCCTGGCAGGAAGGACATGCAAAGCCCCAGACTCAGTTTTATGGGGCCCAGGTTCAAATCCTGCCTCTGAAAGACCATCAGTGACCAAGCATTTGACTTCCTTTTCTGTGTCACAGAGAGCTATCTGAGCACGGGGCTATAACTTTGCTCAGGGAACCCCAACAGTGTCTGGAGAGCTAGTCTAAAGTGGGGCCCCAGATCCTATATTTTTAACAGCCAGCCTGCCTGCCTGCCTGTGTGGGTTCAGGTGAGAGGGATGGAGAGAAAGCAGGGAGGCAGCATTACCACTGGGAACAAGCCAGTTAAAGAACTGTTGAGACAGCCTCTAAGCAGGACTCAGGGACATGAACATCAGAATTCCAACAGATGGGACCACAGCGACCCCCGCCACTCACTTATCCTGGGCGAACACTGCCCCCGTGAGGCCATAGCTGGTGGTGCTGTCAACCAGCTGCAGCGTCTCCTTATACTTGTCATCCGGGTAGACATACACGGTGAGCACCGGCCCGAAGATCTCCTGGGAGGAGAGTCCCAGGGTCAGGCCCTGCACCAGAACCAGGGCCCCGAACCCTCTCAGTCTCCCTGCTCGAGTCTCTCCCTCCCCCTAGTTCCCTGTCCTCAGTCCAGTCAGTCCAGACCTCTAACCGCCCCCCCTCCCCCCCAAGAAAAGCCAGTCTTCACTTCCTCCTGGCTTCCCTCCAAGGACAGAAATGTGTCCCCATGCCCTGCTCATCGCATCCCAGTCTCCATGGAGCCAAGCCCACACCTGGAAAGCAAAGGGCCCAGACCCTGGGAAAGAGGAGGCTTCCAGCAGCAGTAGGTGTGGAGGGTTCAAGGTCCCCACTCCCTTAAAGAGCTGGAGAAGATGCCCCCTGCAGCAGCCCCACCCCGGCAATGCCACCTGGGCAAGTGCCTGGCTTGGCTGCCTTCGTTCCTCATCTATAAATGGGAAGGGCAGGGCACATCTCCTGTCAGGTGCCCAGCATGGCCAGGCCCCAGAGGCCACGATCACTGCAGCCATCATGGCACTGTGGGCAGTGGGAGGGCTGGGACACCAGCTGGCATTCATTGTCAAGGTCAAAGCCCAGGGTTTGGAGTCTAGAAGTCTGGACTCAACACCTGGCCCACTCTCACTGGGATTTGTAGGGTTCTCCCTCCCACCATCTGTCAAATGGGGACAATGCCACCCTGGAAGTGCCAGGCTATGTGTTCTACTTAGATGAGACTTTTCTCCCCTGGGCCCCTCGCCCACCAGGTCACCTCCTTCATGATGGACTCCTGAGGGTCCTTGCTCTCAATGATGCAGGGTTCCACAAAGTAGCCCACCGAGTCATCACACTTGCCCCCCGCCAGGATGGTGAGGCTGGGAGAGGAGCGGGCGTGTTCCAGCCACTTCTTGATGCGGCCAAAGGACTGGGTGGGTGGGAGGAGGAGGTGTCAGGGCTGCTGAGAGACCATCCCCAGCAGCCCCCCAACTGTCCCTGAGAAGACCCCAACTTCTGAAATGGGGTGACTGGGGTGGGGGTGAGAGTGGGGAGGTCAGAAGCCAGGTCTGGCTGAGCCATGGCAGAGACAAGGGCAGGTGTGTGAACTTGTATGTGTAGGTGTGTGAGAAGTGTTGGGTGTATCTGAGAGAATACCCAATACAACCACAGGTATACTTCCGGGTGTTCAATCAACTTTTCAAACAAGAATTGTATTTTCAATGGTATTGCCGAAATGCTTAAGCTTACTGCCTACTCTCAAATTAATAAATGAGAAAAAGCATTTACAACTTCAAAAATAGCTTTTTGTTGTTAGCTGTTTGTAGATTGATTCCCACTCATAGCGCTCCCTTGTGTGCAGAGTAGAAGTGCTTCACACAGTTGGCTGTTAAAGGCTAGAACCGCTTGGAAGCGGATTACCAGATCTGTTGTCTTGCAGGAGTGGGGTCTGAACCACCAACCTTTTGGCTTGTAGTCCAGCACTTAACCTTTCACACCACCCAGGGACTTTATACACACAAGCATTTTATTGACATATTTTTATGTTTTAAATTATTTATGTGTGTTGTTGGTAAGTGCCGTTGAGTCCGTTTCAACTCACAACGACCCCTGTATAGGGTTTCTGAGGGTGTAGATCTTTGCAGGAGCAAAGAGCCTCATCTTTCTCTCGTGGAGCAGCTGGTGGGATTGAACCACCAACCGTGGGGTTTACAGTCCAGTGGTGATCCTACAGAGCCACTACACTCCCATTATATCCTGGTGTGGTCCTGTAGGATCAGCACTGGACTGCTAACTGTAAGATTGGCAGCTCAAACCCACCAGCCGCTCCTTGGAAACCCTATACAGAGTTGTTATGAGTCGGAACTCACTCGATGGCACTTAACAGCAACAATACACAATAAATATGGAACTACAAAATATAATCTCCACAAACATTATATTCATATACAGGCAAATGGATGGTCATGTGTTTTCATGTTTAAGCACACAGACCTATGTGTGCCTATGTGCATATGTAGGTTCATGCTCATGTCTGGGGCCTGACACAATGTCCAGATTGTACATAGATACACATGTGTATCTGCACATCTGTGAGTCTATGTGGCTTTGGGTATGACTATGTGTATGCGGCAGACCTACATGTGTCTATACACAACTGCATATGAATGTATACATGAACACATGTGTGCACACACTACGCATGTCAGAGGGGTGTGTACACAGGAGATGAATGCTTCTTTGGTCGTGGATGATTGTCTGGTTCAAAACTGCGTGCATGTGTGTGCATGTATGTAGCCACAGAACCACCCTGCTCATAGCAATTGGGGCCGGGCTATGCCCTGACTAGGCCTCCCCATCTCTTCTTCCCTCTCCTCCCAGGTCCAGCATCCAGACCCTCAGGGAACCTCCCACTTCCTGCCCTGTACCTTGGCATCAATCACTGCGGAAAAGAAGGTCCCAAAATCCTCCGCAGGCTGGAGAGGGGGAGACACCACAAGAGAAGAGTCACTGCAGGCTGGAGACAAAGGCCCCACCCAATCCCATCAGCCCCCCGCTGGGCCACAGCAGGGACACTCACATCGCCCACTTTGATCCTGCTGTGCTCCTCCAGCAGCCGCCCTTTGATCTGCGGCCACAGTGAGCTTGGCACATAGAGGCGGGAGCAGGCGGAGCACTTCTGGCCCCCATACTCAAAGGCCGAGCGCAGGGTCCCGCTCACCACACTGTCCACATCTGCTGAGCGGTGGACGAAGTGGAAGTTCTTCCCACCACACTCTGTGAGGGCAGGAGGCAGGAAATGACTGGGTGGCCACGTCCATCAGGCACTGCCTGCCTACTCCCATCCCCAGCCCCACGGCCAACCCCCAGCACTGAGCGGACAGGAAGCAGGGACCATGGGTCCAACCCCTTCATCACACAGATGAGTAAACTGAGACGCAGGCTACCCAACCTAAAGGCAGAGGAACCAGAATCCTCCCAGCAGCCAACCTTACACCTTTCTGCACTCCCAGACGTGGGCACAGCTTTCCTGGTGAGGCAGGTTAAGTTCCCAGTCCACATCAATTGCCAAGGCTGGGCCCCTTCTTCTCCACTCACAGTGGGAAACCACGCCCCAGCTTACTTAGCATGAGGGGCTTTCAGGCAAGTCCCCTCACTCTCAGAGCCACAGCTTCCCAACTGAAAACAGCAGCTAACAGCACTTCCTAGAGCCACCCTCTCTGCCCGCAGCCCTTTGTGGGCTTCGTGTCTCACTAAAGCAAGCCTCCTAACAAGCCCCCATTATCAGACCCATTTTAAAGATGAGAAAACCAAGGCAGAGAAATGCCCAAGGTTGCCTAGCGGGGAGTAGGCGGCAGGCTCTGGGAACCTTGGCGAGCAGGTGGCAGGAGACAGATTCAAGAAGGAGCTGACTGCTCTCTGTCCGGTAAAGGTCAGATTGGACGGTATCAGGGGACTGGAAGCTGGAAGTGCTATAGCTTGTCCTGAGGAGGACTCACCTTCTCTAACACCTTCATCAAAGTTCCCACCAGCTGAAGAAGGGGATCCAGTCATCTCATGGGAACCACCTTACCCCCAAGGGACAGGAACTTGAATCCCGAGTCCCAGCTGTGCTGTTCATGTGCTGTGTGGCCCTGGGCAAGTCCTTCCCCTGCAAGCCCCAGCCTATCTGTCCAGAAACGAGGGCTCAGCACCAGAACACCTTCCCAGGGTAGTGTTCTGTGGCCCCGTGAGTTTGGGAACCACTACACACCAGCCTGTGCTCCTGAGGATGAGCCACACACTGGAGCACGATGGACTCTGAGAAGCCCAGCACATCAGTTTGTGCTTTGTTTTTCTAGCATGGCACAAACCACGTTTCCCTAACCATGACTCTGTCTTTAGGGGAAAATGATTACTGTTTCAACAGGATCTGGCCCCCACGGACCTCTCAGACCCATATCCTACTAACTTGTCCTCCCCTGCTTCCCCGGCGACACGGGCTGTTCTGTAACAGTCTCAAGTCCCGTAAGATGTAAGGTATGATTGTGTCTTCTAAATATGTCTGGTAATATGAACTTAGAAATAGGTCTGCCACTGTTAGACTTCCTAACATGAATGAGGAATCACTAGAAGCTTACAAGTCAGAAGATAATTATTTAAAAAGTGCCTGAACTTGGCCTAGAAACGTGGCTGCATCTGACATGTATAAAGCACATAAACAACCTTTGAAGCCGCTCTGACAAGACACGAAAAAGAAAGAGCATCAGTCTCAACAGCCCCCTAATCCCTAACGCTGAGGAGAAGACACACCATTCAGCTACTCCTTCACCTTGCAGAAAAGGCACGGCACACCAATCTGACGTCATGCGGGCCTTGCTGTGTGGCGTCAAGGTGACAAATGCACATAGAAGCCCTATAGTTCTCCCCACTCACTAAGGTTTAGTCTGCTGCAGCAAACCTTGAACCCAAGCCTAGTTAGGCCTTCCTCCCATGACCCTTTATTAAAGCTCAGAAGTCCAAGGTCTAACGCTCTAAACTCTTACCGCCACACAACGCGGTTACTTGTTTATTCTGATTGAATGAAGTGAAGTGAAGTTCTCAGTGAAGACTTGTGAGGTGTTAAGTGGATGCCTTGCCAAGGCTACCTTGTAGGAAACTAAAGCGGTTTGCACATAACAGACCAGAGTCACTGTTCATCTCTCCCAGGGTGATACCCCACAGGATCGGATTGTTCCATTCATTCCCTAAGGTAACACCACACTGGCCTCCTGTCTTTTCTTCAAACACAAGCTCACTCCCACCTCACGGCCTCTAGCTTTGTGGTTCCCTCTGCCTGGACCTGTGCCCTGTGCCGTCAGATACGGTAGCCACTGACCACAAGTGGATGTCTACATTCAAATTCAATGTCTACATTCAAATTCTAAATTCAAATGAATTCAAATTCAATGAAGCAAAAACGCGTCTTCCTCCATGACACGAACCACATTTCAAGTGGCTGCCGTACCAGACAGTGCAGATGGACAAGGCTCCCAGCATCACAGGAAGCTCTAGTGGACAGTGCTGGTGCCCAAGCAGGGTCCCCCCACAGACTGTACATGGTTGGCGGCTTTTCATTGTTCTGGTCTCAGCTCTAAGTTAGCATACCCACCCCTCTGGCCTTGGCCTCTCACCTCTCTTCCCACCTTTATTTGTTGAGAGCCCTGTCAGTAAGGGCTCTCAAGGACATGCTCACTGTCTGTCCTGACTACTGGGATTTAAATGGCCCAGGGCAGGGGCCGTGTGCGGCTTGTCATATTGCACACCAATGTCCAAAACACTGCCCGGGGGTTTCCCTAATGAACAGAACCACACGCGAGGCTCCCACATGGACACCTGACCCACGGCTGCACCACCCCCACCGCCTCCTCCTTCAGGACAAGGGGTGGGGCCGGCAGCAGAGGGCCACAGGGACGGGCTGTGGGACTCCTACCTCCAGCCAGGCGTGGGAAGGTCCGGAACCGGTCCAGATTTTGGGCTACTTGCTTCCAAAGGTGTTTGAAGGTGCTGAAACCAGAAGAGGTCAGGGTGAGGATCAGGCAGTGGGGCACATGCTCCTGAGAGGGTGAGTCCCTCTCCAGTGGGGAGCAGGCCGGCTGGGGGGCCCACAAGAGGAAGGGACTGAAAATTCCAGGGGACAGCACCGGGGTAGCGCCCCAGCAGGAGGCAGGCAGGGGTAGGGGAGGCTGGGTGGGTGGCAGCAGATGGAACAGGTTCCATTCTGAACCTAAGGGGAGGAGGTAAGGGGAGGACTGGTGGCAGGATGGTACAGGGGAGCAGGTCCAAGCTTTGAAGCTACAGAGCGCAGTGTTGAGTCCTGGCTCAGACTCACGTGGCTGTGTGACTTGTACTCACTACTTAACCTCTCTGAGCCTCACATTTCTCATCTGGAAACTGGAGGAAACCATGGAGTCCTGGTGTGGTGCTGTAGGGTAAGCACTGGGCTACTAACCACAAAGTCGGTGATTCAAGACCACCAGTCACTCCTTGGAAACCTTATACAGGGTTGCTATGAGTTGACTCAACAGCACATAGCAGTACCCCCACCTAGCAGGATTGGCATGGGAGAAAGTCCTTCAGACAGGCTGGACACACTGTGGGTCCCTGACGGGGAACTGTCCATGCAATGGGCTGGAGGGGCCTCCTTAATCCAATACCTGGGGCTCAAGCGGCAAATCTAAGGAGGGGCCTGGGAGAAGGAGCTCAGGCCCCCGTCCCGAGCTATCACCCTGGAGGTCTACACCTCATCGAGGGCTCTGAGTGTGACCAACCTCAGCACCACAAAACAATAAAAATGCTAATCACCCAGCAGCCAGCGACACAGTAGCTAATACTAATTTATGACTTTCCTACCTTTTAGCCCGCTGCTCATCAGAGCATGGCAAATGGGGGGCCAGGCTGCTGCTGCCCACTAATCGGCAGAGACCCAAGGGGCCCACGGCTGGCAGAGCGGGCCTTTTGGAAAACGGCCCTCCTCAGCAATTCTAACGCTGCCAGCGCCACCCAGCAAGCCTTGGTAGAGAAGGGTTGGGGGAGCTGGGGGCGAGCCCTAAGGGGTAAGAAGCCTCTGCAAGTGCCCCAGGGACAATCAGCTGCCCCCAGATAGCTCCACCTGATGACCACAGGCACTCCAATTCCAAGTGACCAGCCTGGGTTTCTGCTTGCTCTTCCCAGCGTCCACCTGGGGGAGTCACAAGTTCAAGGTTTCTGCTGACTCTCCACCTCCCTTTCCCTCCTTGGACAGGCAGTCCCCACCTTCTTTCTATTTTCACTGGCTGCCCCCTGGCTCAGGCCAATGCTGTGCCCTCTCAGGCCAGCTGTGGGACAGCCTCCTACCCAGCACAGTAATAGCGTGATCTGGACAGAGGAGGCGAACATAGGGCCTGCGGGGGTCGGGCAGGGAAAGAAAGTGATCAAGTATCTGGGAATCCAGCAGCTGGTGGGGACGTGGGCACAAGAGCCCACCTGCCCTTTCCAGCCAGTGGTATCACATGGAAATAGTGACCAGGGTGCCCAGTTTCTCAAGAGAAGCCAGAAGTCCATCTATAAGAAACTAAGGCTGGATCACCACTATTAGGGGCCAAAGAAAATACAAGTCCAATTTGAGGGCCACCAGCTGCAATCTCTGATAATGACCTACTCAAGAACCCAGCGGATGCTGAGAACCTTCAGTGGCTCCCATCACCATCAGAGTCCAGCCCAGACTCCTTTGCAGACTTGACGGAGCCCGTGTAAGGAGCCCTGGTGGTACCACAGCTAAGCACTCAGGTGCTAACTAAGAGAAGAGATTTGAGCCCACCCAGCTACTCTGAGGGAGGAGAGCCTGGTGATCTGTTTCTGTAAAGATTCGGTCCTGTGGGATTGCTCTGAGTCCGAATCGAGCAGACAGCACCTGATGACAGTCACAGGGAGCTTGTATAGTCACTAGACTAAGTCACCTGAGAGCCGAGACCTTCTCTATGAGCACAGAGCCCAGCACACAGCAAGGGTTCCAGAAATACCCACTGAGCAGGTGAATGAATGGGTGAGACTCTTGATCAGACAGCTGCCTGCCTCCTGATTCATCAAACTGTGTCCCCACAATGCCACACTCCAGCCACATACCTCTTTCCAATCCCTACAGTAAAACATGCATTCCTGCCTGTTTTACCCTCTCCTAGAACACTCTTCTCTCACTCTCTCCCCACTTTGCCTGGTTAACTCCTGCCCTCCAGTCTCAGCTGCCACCTCCTCCAAGAAGCCTTCCTGACTCTTCTCCTCCAATCTATCCCAACCTGTCTCCTGCCCTCTTCCAGAGGTCAGGACAACCATCAAAATCAGTATTGACAGACATCTATAGGCTATACTTCAGGTCTGCAGAGCTCCTTCCAAGTCATGGACTGATGTGAACTTCACACTAACTCTGCCACCATTGTACAGGTGCGTTTGCCTCCGCTGTACAATGAAGAAACAGAGGCTCAGAGATGTGTGTGAGGTGGCTCACCCTCCTCGCAGTGAGTGGAAAGAGTCAATGGCTGACCCGTGGGTTCACAGCTCTGGCTCCTGGATAGCAGATGACAAAGTGGTTACCTGGTGACCTTCCCCTGTGACATGTAGCTCCCCTCCCCAGGACTTACGGCACACTGCCAGTGAAGTTGATGCCACAGAGGTGCTCTGAGCTGGTGATGGTGTCCCCAAACACGGGCCCGTCCGCTGGCACAAACTGGATGATGTTGGGGGGTAGACCCGCCTCGCGGAGAATGCGGTAGACAGCGTAGCTGGCCAGCATGGCTGTGTCACTGGGCTTCCAGAGGACCACGTTGCCCTGCCCAGGAGGCATGATGATAATGCACAAGGCTATGGGGCCACCAGCCCACTGACTTGCTCTGCCGCCCACAGCACAGCCGTCCCTTTACCTCAAATCTGCCCTCAGCTCCCGAGGACTGACCCAAAGTACCTGTGTGTCCTCGGCCCCTGTGCCAACCAGGATGTCCCCACCTGATGCCAGCCCTCCAGCACTGTGTCCTAAAGCACTGAAGTCACACCCTGCCCTGTCTGCTTCCTTGCTCTACACAAGGCCTCTTTCTCTAGAAACCCGTGCTGACAGCCCACCGCCCCCCCTGGAGGTCTGTCCAGGTGTGTGCACAGCGCTGCTTAAGCTGAGAACCAGGAGCCGCGTCCGTCCTGAGCAGGCGCACCTCCCACTCCTTCCTCTATGGTCAGGAGCTGTGTCCCCATCAGATGAGGGGCCCCACAAGAACGATTATGACTAAGGACTCCAATGACTCCACTCCTGGCCCCACAGCAGATGGACTTGGTCCGTCCGAATCCGTGTCTGTCCCATCAGCCACTAGCTGTGTAACCATGACAAAAAGCCACAGGCTCTGTTACTCTTTTCAGCACTCGGAGCGGAGGCCTGACCACACACAACACTCACTTCTCAGAACTGCTGAGAGAGGACAAGGAGAGGTGGTACTGGGCACGCGGCAAGCCCTCAAAGGGGAGCTACAATGAGCCTCATTAACTAACACGCAAACCAAACCCTGTCACAGAGCTGACTCCGATTCATGATGATTCAGAACTGCTCCACGGGGCTTTCTTGGCTGCAGTCTTTATGAAAGCAGACTGCAGGGCCTTTCCTGGGACTGCTGGTCGTATACTATGCCCACATGCGGCCAGACGTGGTATTAAAACAAGGCATGCGCACAGTACCATTTGATCCTCACAACCCTACAATGGAGACTTTGTTATTATTTCCACTTTACAGGTAAGGATACTGTGCCTCAGGGAAGTTCAAGGACCTGCCTGGGGTCACTCAGCTAAAGGTGCGATTCTAGCCCAAACCCTTTCCACAGCCTCCACCTTCTATGCTTCTCCCTGTGTGGAGACCTTCAGGTGGGGCACATTATGACCTCGGATGATAGCAAGCCCCCACCCAACCTTGGCCCATAAGCTCACCATCAGGGCCGGCGCCCCTGCCAGGTTGCCACCAATTGCCGTGAAATTGAAGGGGGAGATGGCTGCCACGAAGCCCTAGGGATGGAGGGGATGGTGAGGGTGGGGCTCCAGGTCCCTGGCAGTCCCTCCCCTGTCCCTGTCCCTGAAGGTACCTCCAGCCCCCGGTACACCACGCTGTTGGTGCTGGGTGGCACGCTGAGGGGCTGCTCGCCCTCCAGCTCTGTGGCGAACTTGGTGTTGAAGCGGAAGAAGTCAATGAGCTCAGCTGCGGCATCGATCTCAGCCTGGATCACCGTCTTACCCTGTGGAGGCAGCAGACGAAGCTGTCAGAAACCTGAGCTGGTGCTCAAGGCAGGTGGTTCCTACTAGCCCACGGATGGCACCACGCCCAGCCATAGCAGGGGCTACTCAATGCTGACTGGGCTGACCACAGCTTTTCCTGGGAGACCCTTGAAAAAGGCACACCACTCAGGACCTGGGTGTTGCTAAGGGCTGTTGTGTCGATTCTGATTCATAACAACCCTGTATAGAGTCTCTGAGGGTACACATCTTTACGGGATGTGTACCCTCATCTTTCTCCTGTAGAGCAGCCAGTGGGCTTGAATCCCAGACCTTGTAGTTAGCAGTCCGGTGCCTCTCCTTGAGTGTCACCACAGGACTCCTGGGTGGGTGTAAGCAGCATTTATTGATCACCTATGACAGATCACCCGTCTGTCAGTTTGTCACACTACAGTGACTTGCAGGTTGCAATGATGTAAGAAACTATGCCACCGGTACTTCAGATACCAGCAGGGTCACCCTTAGTTTATGCAGGTTTCAGAGGAGCTTCCAGGCAGAGACTAGAAAGAGAGGCCTGGCAATCAAGTTAGCCAATGAAACCATCTGAATCACAATAGAACCATGTCTGATTCACTTGCTTTGAACATGTCATCAGGACGGACTGGTTGCTGGAAAAGGAAAGCATGTTTAATGAAGTAGAGGGCCAGCAAGGGCATGGGAACCCCTCAGTGAGGCAGATGGACTTGGACATGCTGGTGAACATGAGGAAAGGTCAGCACTTTACAGTCTGAGGCATCATGGGACCTCTGAATGGAGGTACCAGGAATGGTCCTCAGTACATACTCAGGATCACATCAGCACAGGACTGCCAGGTGGGTCGGGCTCTTGGGGCACTAGAAACCAGGGCAGGCCGCTTGTCCCCTTGAGATGAGCACGTGGCCTCACTAGGGGTGGGGAGAAGGCTTGAGTGAACAACCAGGAGGCCCCAGTCATTTAGGCTGGCTGTTTTCCTCCACAGCACATGTGAACTGGGGCAAGGACATTGGGTGAGTCTCTCTCTCAGCATACAGGGCCACAGGCAATTGCATGCCTCACTGGGACACAGAGTCGGGAAGGCTGAGCTAGTCTGTGGTCATGCACTTCCTACAAGCTTCTGAATCTTTAGCCAAATAAAGTGTGAGGCTCACCCAGAAGACCCATCCCCAAAGTGCTGCCCAGAAAGTCAAAGGTAATAATACTGGAGTCCAAGGGTGTGGGGTACCACACCACCTCCATGCAGCAGGGGACGGCCAACCAAGAAGATGAAATTGGGCTGACCCAAATGGAGTCCTGGTGTGGCATTTAGGTTAAGCGTTAGAATATTAACTGCAAGGTTGATGGTTCAAACCCACTAGTCACTCCTTAGAAACCCTATACAGGGTTGCTATGAGTCAGAACTGACTCAATAAATGGCAGCCTGGGTTCTGGAGTTCATAACTTGCCCAACCCGAACCCCAGCGGGCTGGCATCCCCAGGCTCAGTTTCTGGGATGGTGAAGTCAGCTTCTCCCCGTGTCCGCTTACCCGGCACACTTTGCTCTTGGTACCTTGCCTCACTCAGCATGCATGCATTCTAAACGCATTCACCAAGAGCTTTCTACAACTCTGTTAAAACATCGTGCGAGACAAGAACACTAAGCCAATGATCGTTGCTATTGTTAGCTGGCATCAAGCAGGCCCCTAACTCATGACGACCCCAAACACAAGGAAATAAAACCATGCCTGGTCCTGCACCAACTGTGAACTGGGCCCTAGTGACCCATAGGATTTTCACTGGATAATTTTTTCAGAAGTAAATCACCAGCCCCTTTCTTTTTATTCTGGAAGCTCTGCTAAAGTCTGTTTAGCATCAAAACAACATTCAAACTTCCAGTGGGTGGTTACTGCTCAGGAGGAGCATTGGCCAGAAACTGAGTTCGGGTCTTCTGCCTGGACTGTGAGAATTCTACAGCTCATTAAACCATGTTTTCCGCCATCACCACCAATAACCGTCAAATGGATTCCAACTCATGGTGACCCATGGTTCAGGGTAGAACTATGCTCCACAGGTTTTCAGTAGTGTGACCTTCCAGAAACAGGTCACCAGGCTTTCCTTCAGAGGTTCCTCTGGGTGGGTTCAACTCACCACCAGGAACTCCTAATCCATTACTAGCCTTAAAAAGCTCATAAAAGATGATGAGTGCATTGTTGTTGAGTGACCTCACATTGATTCTGACTGACTCCCAGGGACGCTGTAGGACAGAGGCAAACGGCCCCGCAGGGTATCCTAGGCTGTCCTCTTTAGGGAACACATCACCAGGTCCTTCCACCCACACAGTACTGGGTGGGTTCCAACTGCTGACCTTTGGGGTAGCAGCCAAGCGCTTAACCAGTATGCCCCAGAGCTCCTCTTTCGACTCTAATGTGATCTGTTCTGCAACTGAACTGAAGGAGTAACCTTGTGACCCAAGGCTCAGGGAGCCTCCCAGGGGTGGTGGTGTCTGGGCAGAGAAGACAGTGGGAGCTCCTGGCTGGGGTGCTGTGGGCAGAGGAGAGGGGGCACAAGGCACTGGCAGCGAGCAGGGGAGGGCTGGACAGAGATGGGGAATGAAGGGCCCTCCTGGGACTTAGGTCTTGGCTGTGCATCGTAGAACAACTAGCTAAGGTGTGATAAAGATGCTAGGAAGGGCCGCAGGACCCTGCCCAGGCCTGGGGGCAGGGGCACTGCACAAGGACAGGGACAGTGCCACAGTCCAGGCAAAGCCTGGCCTGGGACGAGGGCAGAGGAGAGGGGAGGAGGAGACATTTCCAGGGCAGAACACCCTGAAGACATCTCTTGGCACCCCAAAGCAGGTATCTGTTGTAATGAATGGGGAATGCCCACTCCCCAACCTGGCCCATAATGCACCTCACCTGCCCCACCATGGTCTTGGCAAGGATCTCGGCCCTGTGGGGTCCGCTCAGCAAATCTGCCGCTTTCAGGAAGATCTGGGCCCGGTCAGCGACAGGCTTCAGGTCCCACTCTTTCCTGGCAGCCAGGGCGGCCTCGATGGCTTTGTTGAGCAGGGCCTGAGAAGAGAGAGAGAGAGAGAAAAGGGTTGGCGGCTTAGCCAAGAGCGTCCCAGGAGATTCAATGAGGGGAGAGACAGTCAGGAGGCTCCACTCTACCTTGGGAAGAACCCAGGCACCCTAAGTCCCCCGCTTCCCCACAGCTGCAGATGCTGTGCCCCATGGCCGGCTGGCTTGACCAAGGACACGGTCCCAAGCCGTCAGCTGTTAAACCTGCTCCAGCTGCCTTGGGAAATCTGACCAGGGCTTCTCCTTATTCCTGGAATCTTGTGCCCCTAAACTGCCATCCAGGGCTCTAGCTCCCTAGGTTGGGGCCTTGCCCTGGCCAGAGTAAAACCCCAGACTTAAACTCATGATGGGGGGCTTTAGAGAATTCATGGAAAAACAGAATGAAAAGATGATGGAGTTTTTCCTCAAACTTTCTGAAGCTGCCTCATACACGTGCCACTGCCCCATAAATTTACATCCAGATTCCCCGCCATAGGTCACCTGTCCCACTTACCCATCTCCTAACAACTCTCTGCCTGGCTTTCCATACACTATGCTCCTCATGTCCCCAATTAGCTACGCCCAGAATCTAGCAGGGTCTGCCCACTGCGATGGGAGTGTCAGGTACATCCCAGGCCTGGCCAAGGCAAATCTCATTGGGTTTAAGTTAGCTCCTTTCTGCCAGGGGCTGTCAAAGCACCCACAGTGCCAAGTGAGGGCACCCACAGTGCCAGTCCCACTCCATCCCCCATCCACAGTCAGGCAGGGAAACAGCAATGGGCATCAGCAGTGGGCAGGGCATGGGCAATGACCCCAACCCCAATGCTGCCAGGGACTCACCTTGTCTGCATAGCAGAACTTGGCCACCTTGTGTCCGTGGTTAAAGGGCTATAAGAAGAGAAAAGAGTGGGGTCACTGTCGAGGAGGAGGCTGGTACTGGGGTTGGGAGGAGAGTTGGGCACATAGCCCGTCTTCCTTTTGCACACTGTCTTTCATTTTTGCTGACAACGTATACATCAAAACATGCTTTCTGTTCCCATAAAGATTTACAGCCTCAGATACCCTATGCAGGGTCGCTATGAGTGGAAACCAACTCCCCGGCACATCACCACCACTGCCACCGCCACCACCACCGCACATGCTATTCAGTGACGTTTGTATTCTTCACATGAAGTCCACATACTCACTATTTCTGTTCCTGCTATGTCAGCCCCATTCATTTCGACTCACTGTCCCCTCAACCTTTGCATCTAGACTTTGGAGTTACCGTTGTCTTCAAGAAAATTTTAGTTTAATGCAATTCTTTTTTTAAACCTGAATTGCTTTTTAATTAAAAAATGACTTCAGGGGATCATTTTAAGGTTTAAATTATATCCCAGGGTAATGGTCTCCTAGTATTCCCCCAGCCTCAATGGAGGCTGTATCCCTTGGGAATTTGAAGTTCTGTTCCTCAAGTTTTCCCCTTTCTTTCAGGACCCAATTAGGAACTCCAGTTAGGTGCAGTGGATAAAACCCCCGGCTGTTAATCATTTCTCCTGTGGAGTCCTCCAAGGGCTCCTCCACAGGAAAGAAGATGGGGCAGTGCGTTTCTGTAATGATCACAGCCTTGTAGACCCTACAGGGCCGTTCTACTCTGTCCCTACAAGGTGGTTCTGAGTCAGAATCTACTCAGCGGCCAATGGAGTGATTGGGATCCATCTAATGTGTTCCCGACCAAAATGTTCCATAGTAGCAGTTCGGTACTATATGGCCCTTCAGGACAGGAGACGCAGTGGTTCATGGAGGCCACGGGCCCTTCAGTCCAGTTCTTTCTCCCAAGCTCCAGATGCAGATGTTGGATGGTTGCTCAGAGCCCACTTTCTAGGCGAGATTTCCCCGACAAACTCTCTCGTCTCTCCATTTCTCTGCTGGCCTGAGGGACACCTCCTTCCCCAGGACCTTCTACCTCTCGAGAGCAGAGCTCCGATTCATCGGTCTCTGAGTTACATTCCCTTACTGGCACCCATATCACACAAGTTCAATCCAGAAGGAGAAAGACATGTTCCACATGATCATTCGGGGGAAGCTTGGCTTGTAGGGCCAGAAAGACACAGGTTCAAATCCCAGTGCTGACATTTCCCAGCTGTTGCACCCCTACCTTGTGGAAGATGGGATCCTGAAGGAAAACACTTCTAAATCAGCTCTGTGAGTTCACAGAAAGTCTCTTCACACAAGAGCTAATTTAATAATGTCCCACTGCCTTACCCTCACCCCAACAGACTAGTGTAGAATGCTCACCATTTCTCCATCCTCCTGAGTCACTGAGGAGCAGGGCAATTACTTCTTGGGCCCCTTTCAGGAGACCCATAATTATTCATCTAACGGGAAGGCACGCAACAAACAACCGGCAGAACTAGCAGTGCTGGATGCTAGCAAGAACTATAAAAAGCAGAAGTTTCACTTCCAACCCCACGCAGGGCTGGCAATATTAGTGGCATATGCTAGATATATCAACACCTCTGCCACCCATTTAGTCTTGAGCTCTGGTAGCATAGTGGTTACGAATCTGATTGTGAACCGCAAGGTCGGCAGTTTGAAACTACCAGCTGTTCTGTGGGAGAAAGATGAGGCTTTCTGCTCCCGTAAAGATTTACGGCTACCCGGAAACCCTGTACAGGGTCGCTATGAGTCGGAACCGACTCCATGGCACATAACAATAACAACAGCGCTCAGTTTGGTCAGCAGTTCAAACCCACCCAGGGGCTCTACAAGAGAAAAGATTTGTCACTGTGCTCCATTCAAAATGACATCCTAAGAAACCCTTTGGGCCAGTCTAACTCTGTAAGTCGCTGTAAGTCGCAAATCAATCCCTAGCACCTAACAACAATACAACAGTCTGGTTTAGACCTGTGCTGGCCAATATGGTAGCCACTCTTGCGACTTAAAACTAGCCGTGTACTGTGGGTCAGGTGCTCAGCAGGCACATGTGGCTGGTGGCTCTTGTGACAATGCAGACCCAGAACACCGCCCCCCCCACCATCATCTGCAACAAGGCGGCTCAGAGCTGGGGTCTTCAATGAAGCATTTCCCAAGAAATCACAGAGAAGCCCAAATCA
>NW_006408608.1:1139162-1142061 GCF_000296735.1 Chrysochloris asiatica | reverse complement strand
GGGCATAAGGACACTGCCATATAACTTGAGGGGATACTGTACATTAAAAAGAAAAACAAGAAAAAAAAAAACACCCTTTTCCTGTTTTAAACACTGTATTACATAATTTTTGCTTGCCTAAACAGACCATTTACAAATATAACGTCAATAAACTACTAACATCCATAAAAAGGTAGCTTTCTAAATAAAATGCAAGAATTTAAAAGGATGGCATCTAAACAAGAAAAGATAAAACAAACTGGAATGAAATCGCAGCTGTAATCTTAACAGAAGTAGACTGCCCAGCCCTCCTATGGTGTTCCTGGGTGGGTTAGGACCACCAACCTGTCTAGGGCAGCAAGTGAGCACAAACCATTTGGGGCACTAACAAATACAGACCACCCTGCCCTCACATCCCAGCATGCCTGGCTCTACAAGAATGACCAGCCAGGTCAGTGAAGTAGCATGGGAAATGAAACCCAGGAGTGCCCCACCACCTGCCCCTCAACCCTCCTGGGGGTTATGAAAATTCCAGGGACTCACCTCCTTGGGAAAGGCCCAGGTGGGTGCCAACAGTGACCACAAGAGGTTCTAAGCAGAGCTGTGACCCTGATGAGCAAGATCATGAGAAGCCAGCTCTCAGCCCACACCTAGACACATACCTGAGTTCCAACCTGAGGAGCCCCGTGACCTAGCGTGAGGCCTATAGACCCAGGTTGTGTTCCTGCAGCTCCAGGTGGTGGGTCCTCAGATTGCTGAACCAGCAGCAGCAGAACCAACCAAGTCATCATCGCTGGCCACCTCCCCACCCTCAGCTCTTCCATCCTAGCCCTTCTAGCTTCCCTTCTATTTTCAAGGACCCTGAGAGCCTTTGCCTATCTCCAAGACCCCGTGCTTGCTTTTCCCCGTCTGGGTGGTGACCTGCTAGGCGTTTCCCATGACCAATGGCTGGGGGTTGGCTCAACCTTCATGAGGGAGATCTCTGTCTGCCTCATTCAATACTACGTCCCAGCATCTTGAACAGGCACTTGGAAAATGATTGTTGAGTGACTGAATGACCAAAAACACCTATTACCAGTAGACCACCAAGCCCCAAAACACCAAACTTATTGCTGTCAAGTTCACTGCAGCTCCTGAAAACCCCATGTGTTACAGAACAGAAAAGCTCCATCTGTACCCCGAAGCAGAACACCAGGCCTTTATTCCGCAGTGCTGCTGGGGGTGGGGCTTGAACCCCCAACCTTTAGGTTAGTAGCTGATCATAAACAACTTGTGCCACAACAGAACACAGATCCTGCTACAAAGCAGAGCAAAGTCCTCCTCTGATCAGATGTCTTCTACCTTTAAACAGGAGTCCAGTAAGTAATGACAATGAGCAGGTACCTCATTGACATGCCCTGGCATAGATTTCCAACAGGCTGCGCTGCACAAAGCTAGAATCAATCAACCATGTGAGTAGATGTCCCCACTCACACTTTGTATATATTAGTTTTTTGTTTACAGCTGAAGTGGGCAGTAGCCTTAAACTTTCTGGGTTCAAATGATCGTGGCCATGATAAAGAATAAAAGAATGGGATGAGCACCCTGCCCGAGGTTGCAGCAGGTGCACGTCCACCCTCCAGTCACCCCGTGGAAAAGAAAGGTCCACTGTTGGCCATTCAGTCACGAATCCAGGGCAAGACTCCCAACAGTCACAAGAGGGCGCCACTCCACCAATGAACAGATGGACTGCTGGGTGGGAGTCTCTTGTAAATTATCCACACACAACAGACCAGCTTTACTCCCTCCCCGAAGCTGGGCTGTTTGACTCTGTCCCTTTATCTAGCAAAATCCCTGCTGAGATGTTCAATGTGTCCATTTTCCTTAAAAGATGGCAAAGCTATGGCAAATATTTTTAACTTCCTCTTGGCAGGGAATGATGTTGGCAACTTTACCCACAGTCCTCAGGATTGCCTTTTGAAGTTCAACTGTCCATGGAAATTGAAATCTGAGGATGAATTAACGACCCTATTCAAGGCAGACACCACATGCCCTATGCTTGTGTGTGTCAGGGAGGGAGACCCCAGCTTTAGGGGAGAGAGAGGCCCAGCCCAGCCTGCCCACCAGACTTACCGACACCTGGTACCGCACGTCTGAGGTCCATACCTCCTCGTCTCCCACCACACACGGGATGGCTTCTGTCCGGCCCTTGAAGTCCTTCAAGGCCTGTAGAGGGACAAGAGCACAGATGGGTTCCTCTCTTGTTCTCCCACCTAAAACTCTGATACAGAGTCTGAAACACAGGTGCCACGAGGTACCAGTGAGAAGGGGCCACACAGGGTCAGTGAGAGGGTAGTGTCCTCCACACCGAGCAGCCTTCGCTCAGCTCAGTCCATGGTCACCACCCTGGACATGTCACCAGGCCTTCCATGACAAAACTGTAACTAACTGCCCCTGAATTACATACACAATGGCAGCAGATGGGGGATGGCGGATGTAACCGATCGCACTGAATCCCCTGCGTGAAAAATGCTGAACTGGCAAATGTCGTGTTAGCTACACTTTAACAAAACATAAAACACAACACGGCAGTTCATTCGAAAATGCTTTGAAGCCTAGGCCTTCTGTGGGCTTGCGACCTTAGCCTGGGCTGAGGCACCCCAGGGAGGCCCCAGGCTGTACCCCACGCTGCTCCTGATCTTCTCCTACTCCAGGCTTCTTCCCAAAGGTGGGGACCAGGGGCAAAAAGGGGTGACTGGGTGCTGCTGGGGTGATTTCCACTCCATGCCCTATACCTGCTGAGTGACCTGTGGGTGTTCCCTCAGTAGCACTATAGGTTGGTGGTTCAAACTCAATAGCTGCTCCTTGGAAACCCTATACAGGGTCGTTATGAGTCAAACCCGACTCAATGGCACATAACCTTACCTTTTGTTTTTTTCTT
>NW_006408608.1:1121773-1128364 GCF_000296735.1 Chrysochloris asiatica | reverse complement strand
TCGCTCGGGGCTGCCCTGGGTGAACGCCAAGATGGGCTCATTGTCTACCTTCAGGGAAGAGGTGTGCCTCCACCGCAGCCTGGGGCACAAGAGAAGGGCACAGAGACAGACAGGTCAGCAGCAGCCACCAGCAGTGCCAGACCCCTCTGCCCTTCATCTCCAGAGGGGCCCAGTGGGTTGGTTCAAAAGCCTGAATTCCAGAAACCAAGGTTCCAGTCCTCTGTGTTCTTGGGCGTGCGGCTTGCCTTCTCTGAGCCGGTTTCTGGCTCTCTTAAATGAGAGTAGTCATTCCAAGCTAACAGGAGAGTTTGAGAATTAAAGTCAGATAAAACTATTTTTAAAAATGTTTTAAGTTTTTGCAAGTATGAAGGATCATTCTCCCTTTATTCTTCATCCCTCAACGGAAGCTTTATCCCAGAGAGACCAACGAACTCATCTCAGCTGAAAAGCCAGAACATTCCAGAGTGGAATCCCACTGGAGTGTAAACTGCTGAGATTCCATTGCTACAAAGAGTCAAGAGCTCCAGGTGGGTAAGAACGTCCAAGCTGTGGACCGTGGACCACCGTGGACCGTGACACTGGAGGCCTGGCCTACACTTAGTTCTCAACCACAGGGAGGGCTAGTCTGGGGGTCCAATGTCTGATTCTGGAGCACTGAATTTCAAGAATTCCTGGCTCTGGGGACACTGTTCAATCTTGAGCCCCAGGACCTCACTGACTGGCACCCCTACTCACTACTCCCCTAACATGTTCAGGGCTCAAAGGGGGAATAACAGGGGGATAAGAACCGGGACACTGGGGTCAGTCATTCCCAAGTTGAGCCCCAACTCTGTCTTCTCCTCCAGCCACAAAGTTCTTGTTTAAACAAAGCCCACATGACAACCAAGCTCACCTCATATGCCCAGGACACTTCAGAGTTTATAAATACTAATAATGGGCCTGGGCTACTGGTCCTATTACAGAAATAAGGTAAATTAGGTCCTAGAAAGGAAATGACTAGTTCAAGGTCATATATCAGGAAAAGTCTAGACCCGAGTCCAGAAAAACCCAGGTACCATGTGGTACTGCAGGTTAATGCAGTGGACTGCAAAGTCAGCTTGAACCATAGGATCAGTAGTTCAAATTCACCAGCCGCTCCTCGGAAGCCCTATACAGGGTCGCTATGAGTCAGAACCAACTCAACATCACTTAACAACATCACCCACCAGCTAGAAATGAGCAGGGGCACACCAAAGTCAACCAGTTGGGTTTATTGTTCATTGTAGCAAGGGGTGGGGAACAGTGGGGTGCTTCAGTAAGAGCTTGGCCAGCAAGTTGATTTTCGACTCACAGTGAGCCCCAAGTAACAGAGTTAGAACTGCCCCATAGGATTTTCTAGAATAAAGAAGTTGAATTGCATTGAATTTTAGTGTGGGTGAAGAATACTGACTATACACAGACTGCCCCAAGAACAAATAGGTCTCAGAAGATGTACAACCTAATGGTCCTTAAAAGTAAGCACGGTGAGACTTCATCTCATGCACTTCATTCATCTCAAGTTACCAGGAGGCGACCCTGGAGAAGGACATCATGCTTGGTAAAGTAGAAGGTCATCAAAAACGAGGAAGACCCTTAATGAGCTGGGCTGGCACCGTGGCAGTTAAACTGTGAGGGTGGCGCAGGACTGGGCAGTGTTCCATTCTGTTGGACACGGAGTTGCTGTGAGTCAGAATCAACTCAATGGCATGAAACAAAAGTAACAACTTCTATTGGAGCAGGCTGCCAAGGCTTTCTCCCCCAGAACTAAGTAGTGGGTACAAACCACCACTCATTTAGACGCCACCAGGCTACTTATTAGGGCTTTAGTGGGGTGCTTTGAGGAAGGGTCTACAGGATGACAGGGGGTTTGCCCTGGGCTGGAGGCTGCTAGAAAGGGGGGCAGTTCGATGGGTAAAAACCTAGCGGCTACTCATTCAACAGAAGCTAGGCTTCTGCTGCCTCGCAGATGGCAGAGTGGTTTTGTTCACGTCTGAGCTCAGACAAAAGGATGGCGTGGGCTTGCTTTGTCTCACTTGATCCTGGTCCCGGTGACCCTGCCTGAGGTTGTCATTCTCTAAGGTAGTTTACGTCCAACAGGAGAACTCAATAGTCTGGCTGTAGGTGTCAGATCAACTCTCAACCTCAGGTACCACCCTTCTTCCTCACAGCAAAAGGATCTGGAGTTCACAGACCCAGACTGGGAGGTCCAGCAGAAGGACACAAAACAGGGGCCATGAAGGCAGGTCCTTTGTTCCTTCCACCAGATTTATTGAGGGTCTCCTGCAATGGCCAGGAATCCCTGCCTGGTAAACAGTCAACATGCTTATCTGCTAACCAAAGGGTTGGCAGTTCACACCCTGTCAGATGTACCTCAAAAACAAAACAAAACAAAAACACAAAAACCTGGCGATCTGCTTCTGAAAAATCCACCACTGGAAACCGTATAGAACACAGTCCTACTCTAACACATGTGGAGTCACTGAAAGTTGGAACAGACTTGATGGCACCTGGTACTGCACTGACCAGGAAGACAGCAAGGTCTCCACAACTGCCCAAAGCTGACCTTCAGTGGGAGACACGGTAAAGAAACAAACCCAACCATCATCAACAGTGATCCCACATGAGTCAACAGGAGAAACAGTACTATGCTGGCTACTTCACCAGGGTGGCCAGGAGGTGAGCTCAGGATCGAGACTTGAAGGAGGTGAAGGTGCAGCCCTGAGAAGAGCTGGGGAACAGCATTCTAGACAGAAGGAACAGCAAGCGCAAAGGCCCTGGGCAGGAACAGAAAGGTGGTGTGGAGTCTGTGTGGTTCAAGTGGAGGGAGGAGGACCAGATCAAGCAAGATCCAGAAGGGCCAAACAAGCTTTGGGGACGGCTCTTCCCCACTCCAGGTCATATCCACCACACCCACATTCCTCTAACTACAGTCTTCCCTGCTGTTATTGTTAAGAGTCATGGAGTTGATTCTGACCCATAGCAACCCTATATAGAGTTTCCAAGGAGCAGCTGGTGAACTTGAACCAAAACAAGAAATTTGGATCTAGGCCAGACCTGGGCTCAAATACAGTCTGCAACACACTAGCTGTGTGACCTTGGGCAAGTCACTTCTCTGAGCTTATTTTCTATGAAATGGTGATGCCCATCCCCCTGGGCTACTGTAAAGATCCTGAAAGATCACAATGTAAAGCTCTATCCTACTGTCCTCACGTTGTCTCGGACCCACGGTGAGTGTACATGCTACAGAGAACTCCAGCTGTAACCTTTAATGAGAGGCAGGCCTTTATTACACAGCACTGTGTTCTGTCTGCCAACCTTAAGTTGGCAGTTGAATGCAAATGTCTTGAACCATGCCTGGACCTTTTCTGTAAAGTTCTAGTGGCTATTAACAGTGAGGTCAGTGGTTTGAACTCACCGGTGTTCCCTAGGAGAAAGATGAGGCAGTCCACTTCCCTAAAGATTTAGTCTCAGAAACCCTACTGTAGGGTCACTATGCGTTGGAATCAACTCGATGACAGTTAAGTATACATGTGCTCGAGGGTCCCTGTTGTTACTGTTGTGTGCCATTGGGTCAGTTCAGATTCTCAGCGACCCTGTATAGGGTTCACCAGAGCAGCAGGTGGGTTTGAACTGCTGACTTTACAGTTAGCAGTCCAGTACCAATCTTACAGCAGTGGCACAAATGGCTCGCACTTTACTACTAACACAGAGGATGGTGGCTTGAATCTCCCCAGCTGCACCATGGAAGAAAGACCTGGCGATCGACTTTCATAAAGATGACAGCCAAGAAGATCCCAGGAAGCTCAGTTCTACCCTCCAACACATGGCACTGCCCTGAGTTGGAATGGGGTTTTATACACATGCTCAATAAGTCCTCGCCCTGGACAGAGGCCCTTGTACCTCAAAGGTTCATGAACTCATGCTGGCGACTAAGTACAAAAACTTCCCAGGACAAGGGGAGAGGGGCATCTACCAGGCAGTCTCAAAGGGTCCTATGGGCATTTTGAGCACAGTAGCTGAAGCTGAGTCTGTCTGGAAGCCACTTGGGCTTGAGCAGCCTCCTCAGGGCCTGAGAGCAATCAGTGTCTGTCTCTGGGACTCAGAAATCAGCTGTCAGCTACCACTTGCTTCTCCCTGGGCAGGTGGGCAGGTGGGGACTCGTCAAACACTGGGGCCAGCATATCCCTCTCTGGGCCCCGTTCCTGGTGGAGTAGGAGAAGCACAGCCCAAGACCCAAAGCCACATTCGCTCTGTGATCTCAGCAAATTGTTCTCCACTCCCAACACCTGTTCCCTCACCTGAAAACTGGTAATACTGTACCTCTCACAGCAGCGGGGCCTGGAGGAAACAGACAAGCACACGCCTTTCCCCAGGCCCTCTTCCCTGGAGGGTTTTTCCAAGAAAATTGTTATGTCTCTAAGAAGATCATTTCACCTCTGGAAAGCATTTTCTTACCAGGTTTCAAAGACGAAGTGATTCCCAGGGCCCCTCCCCCCCAGGACCGCATTCTGTGGGCTGGCTCAGGGGCTCAACAAAATACCCCCCAAAAAGTGGGGGCAGATAATACCATATTCCACCCAGGGCAGAAGCTTAAAAGACAGCAACTACCAGCTCTTGTTTCCTGTTCCTTCCAGGCAGTGTCAGAAACAGAAATCCTACAGGCCTCGCTCTACCTTCCTACAGGCAGAGGTCCGCTGTGACCTCAGAATCACCCACCCCTGGCTTTCTCTACTTCTGGAGAGTCTCCAGGTCCTGGCTCAGCTGTTGGTCAGCGGAGTGTGACTTGGGGGAACAAAGACTAGTTTGAAGGTGGATCAGTCTTTCAGGTCTAGAACTAACCCAGTGGCTCAATTCTCAGCCAAGCGACAGACAGGTATATAGGGAGGACAACAGGACCAGTGAGCTACACACACCACTGAATGGTCAACCATTTAAGAAAAGAAGGGCAGCATTTACCTAAGGACAAAATTCACAGGGGTAGGGAAAGGAGGAGGGATGAAAACAAGCACAGGGAGGAAGTGGGGTGAGGGCATTGTAATCAAGATGAAACAAAGTTTAGGATTTGATGAAAGGAAAGCTGATCATCAGCTCTGTAAGCCTTCACTCGATTCACAATAAAACGTTTTTTAAAACAGAAAAAGTTAATAGCAACCAAAAGTAATCTGGGGTCTCCAGTCAAAGTTTTTTTTTTTTGTGTGTGTGTGTGTGTGTGTTTTACTGCTGGGCCATTTTGGATTGAGTTCACACAAGGGCCCTTCCCTAGGTTCAGGTGAAGGCGGGAGATGAATCACACAAGGACTCAAGCCTCTCTGAGGGCCTGAGGGCTTTCCAGGCAGGCTGCCTTCAGTTAGCACACAATTACTCCCTGCCAGGCAACGAGGCTCACTGCTTTAACACTGCCCTCTTGAGCAACTCCAAGGTGCCTGGCACTGGGATATGGGCATGCCTCCTGCCCTCTATTACAGCCATTCCCAGTCCTTCCACCTCCATGGGGGGTGCAGGGCAGGGTCTGAATGTCACTCAGTGCCCCCAGCAATCTGGGAGAAGCCCCCTGCCCACCTAGGCTCATGGCCTGGGTCCCAGACCTCAAGAAGCCCCTTTCTGCAGGTACCAAGATCGAGGGGAAAAACTTCCTCTTTGGGCCAGAGCATCAGGCTGAAAGGACACCAGGGGCTAGTCAAGGTAGCCCCAGAAATTACAAACTGAAAAACCGAGAGCAGCAGGGACTCCCAAGGTCCTGTGGTAAATGGGGATCCTCTTCCATCCACCCCCAGCCCAACCAGCCCCATGCTAGTCTTCAAAGCAGCCACCGGTCTATTCTAAACATAATCTGATCACACACACAGCTCAGCTCAAAGTGACTCAATGGCTTCCCATTTCTTCTCAAACAAAATCTGCAATTCTTCCCATCCCCGTACCCCTGCCTCCCTCACCCACCCCCCTTTCACTACCATCTAGTCACAATGTTAATTTTTATGGTCCCTTCTACTTGGTACAAGGAGCCTTGGTGGTGTTGTGGGTTAGCCATTGAGCTGCTAGCCATAAGACCAGAGGTTCAAATCCACCAGCCATTCCAAGGGAGAAAGATGAGGTTGTCTACTGCAAAGAACTCTAGTCTTGACTCATAGGTCACTACAGGTCACTATGAGTGGGAATCGACTCAAAGGGCAGTGGATTTGGTTTGTGTTTTGGTCTACTTGGTACAAGGAATCCTGGTGACATCACAGTTAAGTGCTTGGATGCAAATAGACACGTTGGCCAATTGAATCCACCCAGTGCCTCCTGGGCAAGAAAAGGGTCCAGCAATCTACTTCTGAAAAATTGTTCTGACTCACAGCTATCCTAGACAGGGTTTCCAAGGAGCGGCACCATGCCAGGACTCCTCTTAATGACTACAAGGGGGAAAAAATACACCAAAAAACCTATGGTGTTCATCGCCGATAAGGGGAAATGAGGGAAAAACAGCAATGAAGCTGCAAACTAAGCCCTACAATGTTCAATAGACTTCTGTGAACCCGGGTGAAGACCTGGTTGGCCAGCAGTGTGGCAAGACCTGGAGACTCTTGGGCCCAG
>NW_006408608.1:1115618-1118708 GCF_000296735.1 Chrysochloris asiatica | reverse complement strand
GTTGGCCCAGGATTGGACATTGTTTCGTTCTGCTGTGCATGGGGTCGCTATGAGTCGGTTCCGACTCGATGGCACCTGACAACAACAACAACTCACCACCCCGAGCCTGGCATGCTGCTGATACATGTTCAGCACCTGACAAATCCCCTTAAAAATCATGAATGAACTTGAGGCGTCAGAGATTATGGCAGACTCTCATGACAGGACTCCTGGGCCAGTGCTCCTCCTCTCATGCCTTGGACCAGACACCAGACTTCTGGCTTCTCCAGTGGCTACCTCCCACAGGTGTAACAGACACAAAGCAGAGGAGAAATAGGGACAAAGTCTTGCCTCATTCAGCCTCTAGCTGTTATCTGGGGCCCTGATAACACAAATCTGCCTTATCACTGAGTCCAAGGAGAAAGTGCAGGAAGGAGGAGCTGGGGCCCAGGTGGAATTGCTTGCACTTGCAGTCCAGGAAAAACATCCAGGAACATTCACTGCGCACGCCAGGCCTACAGTGCAGGGGTTACCCAGAGCTCTCACTGGCTCCTTCCTTTAAAAAGGTCTGAGGGGTAACTTTGTCAACTCTGCTTCCTAGATGAGCAGACTCCTGGTCACAGCTTATAGACAAGAACTCAGGTCTTCCTCCTAACAACATGTCCAAAGTTCAAGAGACAAAGTCTCACCATGGTTCCTGCTAAGGAGTATTCTGGCTGTACTTCTTCCTAGACACATTTGCCCTTCTGGTGGCCCATGGTACTTTCAATATTCTTCGCCAACACCATAATTCAGATGCATCAATTTTTCTCTGGTCTTCCTTATTCACTGTCCAACTTTCACAGGCACATGAGATGACTGAAAATACCCTGAATTGGGTCAGGCACATCTTAGACCTCAAAGTGTTATCTTTGCTTGTTAACACTGTCAAGAGATCTTTGGTAGCAGATTTGCCTAATGCAATACATCTTTTGATTCGTTGACTGCTGCTTCCATGAGCATTGATTGTGGATCCAAGCACAGTGAAGTCTTTAATAAATTCAATCTTTTCTCCATTATGATGTTTATTGGTCCAGTTGTGAGGATTTTTGTTTTCTTTACATTGAGGTACAAGTCATACTGACATTTTCCATCTTCATCAGTATTTTACGTCCTCCTAGCTTTGGTAAGCATCATTATGTCATCTGTATATCGCAGGTGTTAATGATTCTTCCTTCAATCTAGTTCCTCAGATTATTTGTTCAGCCGTGCAGACTGAATAAGTATGGTGGAAGGACACAACCTTGGCTCACACCTTTCCTGATTTTAAACCATTCAATATTCCTTTGTTCTATTCTAATGACTGTCTCTTGGTCTATGTACAGGTTCCTCATGAGCACAATTAAGTGTTCTGGAATACTCATTCTTCCCAGTGTTGTCCCATAGCTTGTCAAGATCCACAAAGTCTAATGCCTTTGCATAGTCAATAAAGCAAAAGTAAACATCGTTCTGATCTCTGCTTGCAACCAAGACCCATCAGCAATGATGCCCCTCGTTCCACGTCCTGTTCTGATCCAGCCTCAATTTCTGGCAGCTCCCTGTCGTTGCATTGTTGAAACTGCATTTAAATCACCTTTAGCAAAATTTTACTTGCATGTGACATTAATAATACTGCTTGATGATTTCCACATTCTATTGTGTCACCTTCCTTCAGAATGGACACAAATTGGATCTCTTCCAATTGGTTGGCCAAGGAGTTGTCTTCCAGATTCCTTGGCACAGACAATGAACGTCTCCAGGAGTGCATCAGTTGGCTGAAGCGTTTCAATTTGTATTCCATCAATTCCTGGAGCCATGTTTTCTCTAATGCCTTCAGCGCAGCTTGGACTTCTTTCTTCAGTACCATCAGTTCTTGATCATGCATTACCTCTTGAAATGGCTGAATACCAACCAATTCTTTCTGGTAGTGTGATTCTGTATTCCTTTCATCTTTCCATATACTGTAGGGTCACCTTTGTTTAGAATGGGTGGATGAATCTCTTCCCATCAGCTAGCCAGGTAACTGTCCTCCAAATCGCTTGACTGCCTCTATTCACTGAAACATTTCCGTTGGTATTCTGTCAATTCCTAGAGCCTTGTCTTGGAATTCTCCCTTCAGTACCACCATCAGTTCTTGAGGATACTCTCTTTGGAAAGAGGCAGGATATATGTAAAGTTAAATAAAAGGAAAAGTACCTGGGTTTGTTCTTTTATATATTAAGTTTACAGACATCCTGCCTCTTCCCAAAGAGGATTTGCAGAGACTGACAAATGAGGACATTGATGACAAAATTAATGAATGAAACAGAATAAAGGTCAGGAAGGCAAGGTCAAAGGAGAAAGGAGGTCACCAACTAGAGGCTTAAAATCTCAGGACAAAATTTTTACCTTTCTGCGGACCTCAGTGGCACAATGAGTTCGCTAGGGTTTGTAGTACCTACATTACAGGTTCCAGAGGAGACAGCGTAAACAGCCCACACAAAGGACACATGGCAGCCCTGTTCACCAGTGGTCAGCTCTGTGTCATCCATAAAGAACTTCAAGACTGACTGCGATCTTTATCGGTGGGCAAAGGAGGGCTCATGTGCCAAGTGCAGTCACTCACCACATGTTTACCAGATCGTCTGCCATGTGCCAATTCCCAGAGCCTGGCAACAAGTTTATGAAAAAGTAAACTACATAAAGAATTTGAAGAAAAAGGAGTTGCAGGCTGAGTCCATTTCCATGTTGCTTTTTTAAAAAAAAAAAATAAATTATATATATATATTTACTCATGAAAAGTTGAAAGAATATAAATCAAATGTTAATAGTGGTTGATGTGGTAAAATTTCAGGCAGTTTTATTGTATTCTCTTTTATCTTCTCCCCGCCAACCCCAATGGACATATATGAGGGGCTTCAAAAAGATTGTGGAAGCATGAACTGAAAAGTAAATGGAAAGGTTTCCACGTACTTTTTGAAGACCTTTCAGATGAACTAAGGAAAAACATACAATCAAAGTTTTTTAAACCTGGTTCTGAAGAGTCCATGACATAGCCACAGAGGACTAGAATGGAGAGTGAAGCGTCCAGCTGATAAGAAGAGAGGGCATATG
>NW_006408608.1:1114974-1115518 GCF_000296735.1 Chrysochloris asiatica | reverse complement strand
GCCAGAGATGGAGGCAGACACAATGACATGGAGAGATGGAGTAGCTGAGGACTTTAGACCCAGAGAGGGAGAGGGGCTGTGTGCTGATGACCGGGGGGCCAGTGGGGGGTGGGGGGGCAGGCTTGCAGGGCATACCCTTTGGTTGGTTGATGATACATGTAGGTGATTGTAACCATGGCAACAAAACAATATACGACAGGATGAATGTAAAACTATGTTCTCCCATGCAAATTATCACATAAATCACAATAAAACATTAAAACAAAAAAAACCTATGGGACAGTTTTGTTTGGTAACACATGGGGCCACAATGAATTGGAATTGATTTGACAACTCCTTGCACAATCTTCCCCACATCACAGTCCGGTTGGGGACCTCATCAAATCACTTCTGGGCCCCAAAGTCCTCTTTCAGCACTGGTGATGACGAGCTTTATTACAGAACTCTGATGATATGTTACCCACCAGGAAAAGGTCAAAATGGATGTCAGTGAAGACTCTGAAACTTGCTCTCCAGCATAGAGAAGCTAAAGCAAATAGAAGAA